>NC_136073.1:434613478-435185289 GCF_964261635.1 Lissotriton helveticus
CCTACAGTACTGACAAGCCGGAAGGTATCAGAGCGTTCTTTCTGTATATGGTGTCACTGGAGAGAAAATGTGAACTTGATTTTTATATGTCGGAACATTTTTCTTGATTCTACACCGACTAAATATTATGCCGATTTCTAGGCTTGTATAAAGAACCCAGCAGATGTAAATTAACATGTATTGTATTTTGCCTATCACATCGACTGTGTAGAAATTGAACGTGCTTATGTAAAAAGTGGCGACTGTTAAAAATAGCAATATGTATGTACATAAGCGGCGTTCATTTATGTTCACAGTACCCCTTGGTGTAAACAGAATAGGTACCGCTAAAACTCTGACTGTGTTGTCCTACTAGCATAGACCCATGCACACACGTACACGACAGCCATTTTAGGTATCATGGTCTCTCAGTTTGCGGTCGATCGCCAGCGCCTCTTCCCTGACCCTGCAAGCTTCCCCATGCCCCTGACTGCCCCCTCTCCCACATGCGCGAGTCATGAGCTCTCCCCTCCCGCATGACTCTGTCCCTAAAGAATCGCACCCCGCGCCTGACCAACACCTCCTGTCCCTCCATGAATACCCCTCCTTCTGATGACCTCTTCCTCTGAGCCTGAATGATTGCACGAACCACTGGTCATCCCTTAGCCTGAGGATACAGTTTATTGCCCATTTCTGTATGCACTCGCCTCTCCTGAAAGAGGCCACTATTGATCATGTCCACCCCACCCCCTAAGACTCGATCAGGCACACACATTCCAATGGAATCAGCAGAACACTCAGCTGCGTGATGACCCCCTCCCAATCATATGAGGGGAAAGGGCCCCTACTGTTGTCATGTGTTGGAAGGGGCCGGAACTGGGGGGGGGGGGGTGCCGGTGATGTCGTTCTCATGCTCTACAATGTCCTTGCTGTACTAAAAGACGGTCACATGTCTAAAACCAGTGTATAAAAGACGAAGCCTCAGAGAAACTTGTTAGAGCACCTCCCGAAGACACCATGCGAGTGTCCCAAAGGACATGCTCTCCTCATGAGTAATAAACCTTTTTCCTTGTCTTCCTACTTCCAGTGCCCGTCTCTTTATTTGGTAACTACTCAAGAAGGAAACAAAGAGTCGCCCTGCACCAGCAGCCGGGGCATCGGGTGCGATCGGTGCTGACCCTCTTTTTACAGGTGATATGCCCAAAAATAATTAAAATCCAATTCTGAAAATTTGAAAAATTAAGGATTCTATTTGGAACATTGGTCTATAAACAGTAAAAGTCTATGGGGACTTGCAAAAGTATCAGAATCCAGAGGCGTAGCATAGGCCCCGTCAGCCCCCGCGGTGCAGGGTGGCCGGAGCTCCAGGAAGCCTCCTCAGCACAGTACACTGGCCTGAAAGTTGCTGATTGAGTCTAGAGGCGGGCCGCTCCATGTACCTTGCTGGGGTGCCCCTTCAAATTTCGTTACGCCACTGTCAGAATCAGCAGAGTTTGGTTCACCAGAGACAGAGAAGTCTACACTCTCCAATACAGCCACCTGCCTTACTCACAAATGATCTGCTTTACTATCTCTAGTTGGGGTAAGTGGCTGCGTCTATGAGCTCGATTATATCATCTTATTTTCAACTTTACACTTACTAGTAAAAATATGATTTCAATCTCTTCTTTAGTACCTATTTTAGTGTGTTTAAAGATTCCATTTTACGATTGAATACTAGGGCCAGAATGACATAAACTGGCCTAGTAAGCATGTTTGTATGGTGCTACAGAGCAGCATATAATTAATGCTATTTCGTGTGTGCAGCTGTGCTTTTTTTTTTTGCAGTGGTCGGTGATGTTCTGAGGCAACAAAAAAATAAAAAAAACATATTGGCTCTATGTACCTTTTGCACTGGTGATCATATTGGGCCATGATGCCTTTAGCTAAAGATTCTCAGTAATAATTCAATACAGAAAGTATGGAGTAATGGCAGATAGTTCAGGTAATTCCTGTGACTGACTATTTAAATTATGTTTTTACTTTTGACATCAGGCCCTGAATTGTAAGCAGTTATATGAACCGGACTGAACACGTTTTTCTGAGTTTCAGTTGAACAATATTTGATTCTTTTATTTGCTAAGTGCAAATAATGCCATACAAAGCTTCAAGGCACTAAGTAAAGCAAACATAAAGAGATCAACCAGACCACAAACACAGCATAAAATTACAAAGCAGACAACTTAAAATCTTGGTACAATAAAAGTAAAGTAAAGAGAGCATAAAATGGAGCTGATGTAAGAACATTAAACTGCATTTGTATATTTGAAAATTGCTTT
Organism: Lissotriton helveticus; assembly: GCF_964261635.1. Lineage (NCBI taxonomy): Eukaryota > Metazoa > Chordata > Amphibia > Caudata > Salamandridae > Lissotriton > Lissotriton helveticus. Next base: position 434,615,776 of record NC_136073.1, read on the forward strand.
ATGTTTAATTAAAAATAAAATAGGAGAGGTCCTCGAGTGCTTTCAAAGAGTACTACATATAGTTTTCAAAGTTGTGGTAACAGTTGTCGCATATTGCTGAATTGAAATTTCAACTCTGTTGTTCAGGGTCTGAAAGGCTCCTTGAATAATGTGAGAAGGAAGGGAGATAGTACGGCTTTGTGTGGAACGGAGGAAGACTTAAATATAAATAAAAAAGTGCGGACCTGCAGACGCTGTTCCACATGCATAATTAGACACACTGGACAACGGAGCATGTAGAAATTCCTTTTCATGAGTACGCAATTGCATTTTTTTCTCAACGGAGAAAATACTATGCCCCATGGAGAAAGCACTTTCCCCCGATTCCATTTTAGAGGTGTTCTCAACGCATTCCCACACAGAACACAGATGTATTATTGCCCTGGACAGAAGTTAAAGTGTAACTGTTTCCACAAAGGGAATGGACTATGGGCAAGTTTGTGACTACTCATAAACACACAAGTCTAAGAATTTTCCAAACATTTCTAGGGTATTGTCACTTTGAAATTCTTATTCTCCTCCCTGCTAGTAGATTTATTAATTTGATATTTGACATTTATTGATTTATAAAGCACCTGAACCCCCCCTCCCCCCCCCGGGGTATCTCCGCACTGTTGTACTGCTTCAGTAGGCCAGAGAGGGGAACATATCAAAACAGTGCATGTGTAATATTGCACCAACTTAGGTAATATTACGTATGAGTAAATACATTGCCAAGTTAAAACTTGCCTTTTGCAATTTTAATTCAAGCCATTTACACAAGCAAACTGAACATACCCATGTAAATGGCCATTCGATTCTGGCCATTTAGTGTTCAGTTTTGCAATTAAATATTAAAAATAAGACCCAGTCTTCTTCTACTGGATGTTGTTTGGGTAAACAGGTCTTCATGGTTGTGAGATGGATTCTATGACATACTGGGGCATATTAGCAAGCTGAAGTATCGCCGCTTTTTCGGCGAATTGTGCCGAGAAAGCCGCGATACTTCCAGCGCCCTATTAACAAGGGCATGCTAACGCCTGCCTCAAGCCCACTTCGCATGTCAGCGAGAAACATCGCTAATGACATGCAAAGTGGGCGTTCCCACGTCCAACCACATGTAAAATGTGGTTGGAGGTGGGAACACCCTATTACCAAGGCAGGCGTTGGGAGAAGAAGACCTGCGATAAACTCGTTTATCGCAGGTCTCCCAACGCCTGCTCTGACCAGGTGTTAAGTAAGGCATTGATAACATGGGGTGTGGATCATAATGCTGAATCCACCCCCCCATATTATCAAGGCACACATTAGCGCGTGAAAACAATGGTTTGTTTTCATGCGCTAATGTTCCATATCGCCGACTATCGCCAGATTTAATTTCGCCTACGTGTTGCGCATTGATAATTACGTGCTAACGCGGCGAAAAAATCGGCGATAGCCGGCGATATGGAAATGTGCAATGTGCGTTATATAACGCACATCTAGATAATATGCCCCGAGGTGTCAAACTCCACTAAGTGTTTAAGTACAAGCAAGCAGTGTTTCCTCTTGATTTGAGTTGGAGTGCATCACTGATAATCAGTGGCGGCTGGAACAGCTCACGGGTGGTGGGGTAGGTGTTGGGGGGCAGCAGGGGAGGAGGGGGGATTTACGGGGCACTTGAGCCACAATTTAAACTAAAATAACAAAATGCACTTACCTTGTGGCAGGTCTCCATCTCCTCTTCTGCTCTCCTCCACCTCGGGCTCCTTCACAGCCAGGCTCTCCTGACCAATCACATTCTGCATTGTAGCATTGTGATTGGTAAGCACCCAGGCTCCCCTGACCAATCAGAACACTGCAATGCAGCGTTTTGATTGGTCTGAGCACCATAACACAGTGCTCAGCCAGGGGCTGGAGAGGTGGGCATGTTCTCCATGCAGGCTGTAGTGTAGCCTTCAAGGAGAACAGGGAAATGTGCATGATTGTTTTGGATGGCCCGAGAGTGCCGACCAAACATGCAATGCACACTTAGGAGGCTTCTACCACTCCTCTCTGCTCTGCCACCCGCCCCGGCCCTCATGCACAGCTGCCACGGCAGGGGGACAAAATAAAATGATAATAACATAATATTATTATCATTTTATTTGTTACTCTTTCGCCTACTTAATGGCAGTGGTCTGAGTATAGGATGTGGCATAATGGTGTAATCTCAGAAATTTGGCGTAAATGTCATTATGTGAACTTACCAGAAGTATGCCAATTAGGTTGTCATAATTTAAAAATCGCCCAAGTCTAGCTTTTAGCCATGCACAGTGGGAGTTTGCAACAGGACCTGTGGCAAAACCTCAGCAGGCGGCCAACCCTTGCTATACACAGCCTTTAACCATGTGCTACATGGGGTTAGCCCCAAGACCTGGACTGTAGCTAGGCCATTCTTCCACCCCTATTTCTGAGGCCAACGTCGGGCTATTAAGCAACTGCATCTATAATGCTCAAAATACTTGTTTTTCTTTTTTTTCTGCAGACTTAGTGAGGCATATGCTGGATTCATGAATTCCACAAATCCCATTGTAAAACCATTTTTCAAATGCTTATTTTTATACCAGGGTGTCCCTTTGTAATACCTGACATGAGTCTGGATGTCAATGTGTACACTTTATTTTGAAATTTCCAAAATCGTGCCCAGAGGTCCATGTTGGCAAAAGCAGAATTTGTTTGTGATGGACCGCCAATCAGTTCATGCTCCTTTTTTTTGTTTTAAAACTGGATTTGTGCATCCTCTCTGGGCTATGATTTCCCAGAAGATCTGCAAATTAACAGTTCAGATAGCTCTAAAATGTACCACCTTCATGCCCAACCCAAGCACATTTTTAAATGCTACATCCTCCAAACATACTGAATGGAATTACAGCAAACCAGTCACAGCATAGTCCTTGATTAAAGTTGTACCTTTGTACCAGTTTCGGTGTAATTCTATTCAGCCATTTTCCTCTGTCAGAAAGAGCATTAAACTAAAATGAAAATGGCACCTTTGGAAACTGTCTCTTTTTTTCTGTCTCCCGCTGGATGGATCTGCATGAAACTCTCAATGAAGAACCCAAAGTTAATGTCTTTTTTTCTGGAAAACTGCATTGAGGTTCTTTGAACAATATTAAGGAACTCTGAAACCATACCCTAGCTATGCTGGCACTATCACCGTCTGAGAGAGAGAGAGAGAGAGAGAGAGAGTGTGTGTTTGTGGGTGTGTGTGTGCGTGTTTGTGTGCGTGTTTGTGTGCATGTGTGTGTGCATGTGTGCATGTGTGTGTTTGTTTTTTCAATGAAAAATGCAAAAGTTAAAGCGACGTTATAGCCAGGTAGGGCAATAAGATCTTATCTTTCATTGAAAAAAAAAGAAATTAACTAAGGTTAAAGTGAAGTTATAGTTTGGTATGGTATTAAGATCTTTGCTTAATTAAAAAAAAACAAGGGTCAAAGTGGAGTTATGTTAAAGCCCTTTCCCCATCCCCGTGTGACTGCCCAACTCCCATTATGCATGGCCTTGGGCTATATGTGGTGGGGAGTTGGCTGCAAGGTCTAGCCTCCCGCCAGGCCAAGTTCCAAACCCCTTGCAGACGCCCATGTCCAAGAGGACACCCAAGTCACTTTTTTTTGTGGGTACCGTCTGAGGAAGCCTGCACAATACCCCAGTTCCATGCATGCGAAGCTTGAATAGCAGCAGCCGCGGGAGTACTGTGGTACCTCACAGCGGGCTGCACTATGTCAAGTGGGAGTGATGCAGTACCCATGCCCTTGAATGGTCCTTCTGGATCCTTTCAAAAAGGGCCTGTGCTCCGGGTGTCCCTATTCTGCCCCTTATGGCTTAATTGTTTTTTATTTTAGGTTTCCAGAACTTGAGGACCATTTCATCAAGTCCTGTAAAGACAGCCTTATAATTTTTCTCTGGATTGCAGCCAGTCAATCAGATCGCTCAGTACAGTGAGACCTGCTGTGGTCTCACAGTACCAAAATGGCCAACAGGAGAAAAAGCTCCCTTGACCAATCAGATGGCCCTATTTTTTTAATGGGGAGTACTGACGGACTCCCGCGGGACCAACTGTCCAAATATATCTAACTGGTGAACCACATCAAATCCACCCAGGTCACCTTTTTAAACTCCAATTTCTCAAGCTAAATCTGAATCGATTTACACAAAATAATGAAAAGCAAGCTTTCTGACTAAAGTTCCAGCTTTCTGCCAAATCTTCAATGATCAGTGTTCAGTGTTCCATTTTTTTCTGTATCGGAGAGCAAAGTTTCCTATAGGAATTAACCTGGGAAATGTATATTTGCCCCTCTTCCTTTTTTTGCCCCCCTTGATGGGCCAGCGCAAAACTTTCTAGGAAGGATCTGAGGGGGGAGAATTGTTTGGGAAAGTTTCATGTAAATTCATCAAACTATGCCAAAGTTATTAGCATAACAAAAATGCTTTCTTGTGGAAACTTTGACCAAACTATAACTACATACTGACAATCTGGCAGTTTATAATATATAAACATTTGATGCCAATGTCAGACTTCACATTGAATCTACAGATCGTTCTTGATAAAGAGGAAGTGTAATCCTCATAGAAATGGAATGGCTTAATACACCTGGAGTCCTGCATAGAGACCTTGGGCGAGAAATTATGTAATTGTTTCATACACTTTCATCCCATCATATCACACAATACAAACCACTGAAACAGGGACTGCCTGGTAATAAATGCTGGCTGGAATACTGACAATCTGGTCACACAATATTCTGCAATGCTCTGATTAGGAATTCCAAGGCACACCTCTTTCATACTGCAGCACCACCTTCCAAACCACATCTACAGCACATGAATGGGGTTACATCAGCCTAGGCCTAGGCCACAACAAAAAAACACTGGCTTAGCATGCATAGTCAGAGTGCAAAACAGACATGCCAAAACAATCAACAGAAATGAAACCTAAAGGTGCTGGTCTCTGAATGGAAACAGTTGGACCTGATACTTGCTAGGTAGCTTTCCCTAGACTTTTTGCTTTTTTCTTCTTACATTTTGCTGGTTCTTGTGTGGAGCTTCAAGGCTCTGGGTCCTTTCCCACTACACTGCAGTGTGAAAGTACGTGCATCCTTCTGATTCATGCTAGTTGTATGGATATGATGTTTGTAAACGTAGGTCAGGCCTGCTCTTGCAGACTGGGTGCAGACTTCCATTGCTGGTGTGGTTCACCTACATGTCTGACCTGCTATTACACACCGGTGAGTGCACTTGCATGGACTGAGTCTTTAAACATGTGTCCAACCTGCCACAACAGGTTTTTTGAGAGGGCCCTTGCCTGTTAACTCTGGCTGGCCGGTAACAAACACAGTCCAGCTGGAGGGGGAGCCTTTCACCTCCACTCAGATAGAATGTGGAGGGCTGGGCAGGTACCCACAGGTGTTCCATGTCCAGGTAGTATGGAAGACCCACGTGGGGTCCCCTACAGAGGAAAGTTGCTCTTCCCTTAAGTTAGCATGGGAAAGGGGTCACCTGTATTTTAAGCTGTAATAATGGATTGCAATGCCACAGCCTTTTGATGTTTCCTATCAATGGATTCACTTGCCCCAACCCATTCCAATGATAACAGTGGGCTCAGCATATCTTCCATGAAATGCCACTTATGGAAAGTGGTTACTGCAAAAACAACAATGATGGACAGAATGTGGATCAATGTCACACATTCACCCCAGTCAAAAGCCATGTCCTTCCCAGAACGGAAACAAGCATCCGAGGACCGGCCCGGTTTCGAGGTAACACCTCTCATCAGCCCGGCTAGCTTGCTTCCAGTGGTGTGGAGTGCCTGGGACTCACGTCTGAGCATCCCCAGTACACTTAGAGCGGTTACTGCAAAAACAACAATGATGGACAGAATGTGGATCAATGTCACACATTCACCCCAGTCAAAAGATCTGGGCCCAAATCCATCGTTTTTCCACTCCACACCACCCTGGGTTAGACAATGGCGATATGCAAATCAGCGCTGACCCTGTGCCCCATGGGAACAGTCCAGTCCGAACTACAAAAGCCATGTCCTTCCCAGAACGGAAACAAGCATCCGAGGACCGGCCCGGTTTCGAGGTAACACCTCTCATCAGCCCGGCTAGCTTGCTTCCAGTGGTGTGGAGTGCCTGGGACTCACGTCTGAGCATCCCCAGTACACTTAGAGCGGTTACTGCAAAAACAACAATGATGGACAGAATGTGGATCAATGTCACACATTCACCCCAGTCAAAAGATCTGGGTCCAAATCCATTGTTTTTCCACTCCACACCACCCTGGGTTAGACAATGGCGATATGCAAATCAGCGCTGACCCTGTGCCCCATGGGAACAGTCCAGTCCGAACTACAAAAGCCATGTCCTTCCCAGAACGGAAACAAGCATCCGAGGACCGGCCCGGTTTCGAGGTAACACCTCTCATCAGCCCGGCTAGCTTGCTTCCAGTGGTGTGGAGTGCCTGGGACTCACGTCTGAGCATCCCCAGTACACTTAGAGCGGTCACTGCAAAAACAACAATGATGGACAGAATGTGGATCAATGTCACACATTCACCCCAGTCAAAAGATCTGGGTCCAAATCCATTGTTTTTCCACTCCACACCACCCTGGGTTAGACAATGGCGATATGCAAATCAGCGCTGACCCTGTGCCCCATGGGAACAGTCCAGTCCGAACTACAAAAGCCATGTCCTTCCCAGAACGGAAACAAGCATCCGAGGACCGGCCCGGTTTCGAGGTAACACCTCTCATCAGCCCGGCTAGCTTGCTTCCAGTGGTGTGGAGTGCCTGGGACTCACGTCTGAGCATCCCCAGTACACTTAGAGCGGTTACTGCAAAAACAACAATGATGGACAGAATGTGGATCAATGTCACACATTCACCCCAGTCAAAAGATCTGGGCCCAAATCCATCGTTTTTCCACTCCACACCACCCTGGGTTAGACAATGGCGATATGCAAATCAGCGCTGACCCTGTGCCCCATGGGAACAGTCCAGTCCGAACTACAAAAGCCATGTCCTTCCCAGAACGGAAACAAGCATCCGAGGACCGGCCCGGTTTCGAGGTAACACCTCTCATCAGCCCGGCTAGCTTGCTTCCAGTGGTGTGGAGTGCCTGGGACTCACGTCTGAGCATCCCCAGTACACTTAGAGCGGTTACTGCAAAAACAACAATGATGGACAGAATGTGGATCAATGTCACACATTCACCCCAGTCAAAAGATCTGGGCCCAAATCCATCGTTTTTCCACTCCACACCACCCTGGGTGAGACAATGGCGATATGCAAATCAGCGCTGACCCTGTGCCCCATGGGAACAGTCCAGTCCGAACTACAAAAACCATGTCCTTCCCAGAACGGAAACAAGCATCCGAGGACCGGCCCGGTTTCGAGGTAACACCTCTCATCAGCCCGGCTAGCTTGCTTCCAGTGGTGTGGAGTGCCTGGGACTCACGTCTGAGCATCCCCAGTACACTTAGAGCGGTTACTGCAAAAACAACAATGATGGACAGAATGTGGATCAATGTCACACATTCACCCCAGTCAAAAGATCTGGGCCCAAATCCATCGTTTTTCCACTCCACACCACCCTGGGTTAGACAATGGCGATATGCAAATCAGCGCTGACCCTGTGCCCCATGGGAACAGTCCAGTCCGAACTACAAAAGCCATGTCCTTCCCAGAACGGAAACAAGCATCCGAGGACCGGCCCGGTTTCGAGGTAACACCTCTCATCAGCCCGGCTAGCTTGCTTCCAGTGGTGTGGAGTGCCTGGGACTCACGTCTGAGCATCCCCAGTACACTTAGAGCGGTTACTGCAAAAACAACAATGATGGACAGAATGTGGATCAATGTCACACATTCACCCCAGTCAAAAGATCTGGGCCCAAATCCATCGTTTTTCCACTCCAAACCACCCTGGGTTAGACAATGGCGATATGCAAATCAGCGCTGACCCTGTGCCCCATGGGAACAGTCCAGTCCGAACTACAAAAGCCATGTCCTTCCCAGAACGGAAACAAGCATCCGAGGACCGGCCCGGTTTCGAGGTAACACCTCTCATCAGCCCGGCTAGCTTGCTTCCAGTGGTGTGGAGTGCCTGGGACTCACGTCTGAGCATCCCCAGTACACTTAGAGCGGTTACTGCAAAAACAACAATGATGGACAGAATGTGGATCAATGTCACACATTCACCCCAGTCAAAAGATCTGGGCCCAAATCCATCGTTTTTCCACTCCACACCACCCTGGGTTAGACAATGGCGATATGCAAATCAGCGCTGACCCTGTGCCCCATGGGAACAGTCCAGTCCGAACTACAAAAGCCATGTCCTTCCCAGAACGGAAACAAGCATCCGAGGACCGGCCCGGTTTCGAGGTAACACCTCTCATCAGCCCGGATGGCTTGCTTCCAGTGGTGTGGAGTGCCTGGGACTCACGTCTGAGCATCCCCAGTACACTTAGAGCGGTTACTGCAAAAACAACAATGATGGACAGAATGTGGATCAATGTCACACATTCACCCCAGTCAAAAGATCTGGGCCCAAATCCATTGTTTTTCCACTCCACACCACCCTGGGTTAGACAATGGCGATATGCAAATCAGCGCTGACCCTGTGCCCCATGGGAACAGTCCAGTCCGAACTACAAAAGCCATGTCCTTCCCAGAACGGAAACAAGCATCCGAGGACCGGCCCGGTTTCGAGGTAACACCTCTCATCAGCCCGGCTAGCTTGCTTCCAGTGGTGTGGAGTGCCTAGGACTCACGTCTGAGCATCCCCAGTACACTTAGAGCAGTTACTGCAAAAACAACAATGATGGACAGAATGTGGATCAATGTCACACATTCACCCCAGTCAAAAGATCTGGGCCCAAATCCATTGTTTTTCCACTCCACACCACCCTGGGTTAGACAATGGTGATATGCAAATCAGCGCTGACCCTGTGCCCCATGGGAACAGTCCAGTCTGAACTACAAAAGCCATGTCCTTCCCAGAACGGAAACAAGCATCCGAGGACCGGCCCGGTTTCGAGGTAACACCTCTCATCAGTCCGGCTAGCTTGCTTCCAGTGGTGTGGAGTGCCTGGGACTCACGTCTGAGCATCCCCAGTACACTTATGGAAAGTGAACATTTCTAGGCATCAAACTCTTTGTGTGCCATGGTGTTTGGCGTTAACACCTGAGGCCGGGGGTGCACATCTGGGCATTCCTCAGTGGCAGCCATAAACCATTGGGCATGTAATTGAGATAGCCTATCTCTGCCATTTGAGGGAATGGCGGAATATATTGGGGGCAGTGATTGTGAAATGAGCCTCTGGGGCCAGATCACGGCCCCCATAAAGAGAGAGATATGCATTCCGTGGCCTCATGGAAGACAGGATGGAAAATTTAGGGGACACGTCTGAACCTTCCCCCAACTTCAAAGGCCCAATGGGGTAAAAATACCCACTGCCACCCCACTGAGCAGAGCAATCCACTTGTAGGGACACAGGACTGAAAACCTGGACTGTGTGGTGGACATTGCCAGAGGACTCTTTTGTGCATCTGGAGGATAACTGTTTGTGGAAAGGACCGTGTGCCTTCCTGAATAGATGCTTGCCTGGGCCAACTACTTGATGACGTGTGGCACCCTGAAGTAAGCTCCCAAGGACCAGTTGGCTGGTCTCCTGTTCTATTGGAGGTCTGGGGGACCTACACCATCTACAGGTGACATCTGAAGAGTGGTGGTCTCTAAGTGTCCACATCACCTGCTGAAAGCTGGAAAGCATTGAGTGAGCTTGGAATTACAGAACCGTGCCTGGAGATCAGAGTGCCTAGTACGGAGCTCAAGACACCAGCATGCATAAGTGTCTAGTTGGTGGTGAGCAGATTCACTGGTTGCGGGATCCAACGTGGCCTGCTTCATCAACTGTACTGCATTTCTTTCATGTGCCACGCTAGGCGATGCTTATTGTGTGCAGTGTCCGATCCACAGGTTGTGACCCTTGGAGGTGGGGGATTCACCCCTTGCAGAGTTTCATTCTACCGCATGAGGCACAGCTGAACTTGCACTTGTATGTGTGTCTGGAATCGTCTGGTGCAATTGACACAAGGTGTGCTGAACATAGTGCCTTATTTTAGGAAGGTACGGAATTGCAACTCTAATTTGTGAAACCTGAAGCATCTGGTGCGACTCATTTCATCATGTGCCAGACCTTGTGCCCGGATTGCTTGGGCACCACTCAGATCAATGTGTACCAGACGGGGTGCCTCCTCAGGCCAGAAGGCTCCCCTGTGTGTTGTTCCCCATTCACTGCTTGTTCCCTTACTTGTCCCATCACAGTGGAACAACTGCCCTCCCCCCATCTGGTCCTTCTGAAAACTTTGTGGCATCAGGTAGGAGGAGTGAGAGGAATTGACTAGGCTGGAAGGATGCTTCCGAGAATGTTCGGGAGCAAGTCAAGAGTCTGTGTGACCCACCCTGTGCTTTGCAGAACCGGGCTGGTGCCAGAACGCCTTGGTGGACCCCTGTTTGTAAAAGATTGTTGCTTTTGGCCAGTTTCTGCTTCACAACTTGTTGGTGAGCTTTCTAAGTGGTGCCACGACTCCTTTTGTTTATGTCTACCTCTTGTTTATGCTTACTGTCTATACCCCACCTGCTTTCCAGAGACCCACAGGAGGTGTGAACTCAGTGATGAGCGGCCTTGTGTTCGGAGGGAGGGGCTGGTGAGCTTCCATCTGGGGTGTCAGGGACTGTTGGGGTGAAATATAGGGTGGCGTGAGACTTGGATCCGGATGCTGAAGTGTGTTATCTATTGACCTTCTTGGTATCAGTGGCACCGCATTGAAGTGTCAGGTGCACATGAGTGTGAAAGAGCCCATAAGGACCGGGCTGGTACCTTTCACATTGCATAGCAGGGAAAAGTGAGTGTGAGTGTGTGGAAGTGACCATCTGTGACAGCCTGTGCTTCATGACACTGATCGTCGGTGTTGGTTTAAACATTGTTCTCTTGCCAAAAGCTATTTACCTCTTAACAGGGGGTATATCCGTGTGGTTTCTTCCTGTGGCACTGGTGAATGTGTTATAATTCTGTGTATGAACATATTACTGGTATCACTGTAGCCCAATGTACACCCTATAGCCGTGTGAAATAGCATGATTAGTATTGTGAGGGTGGACTTGGGTACAGACGTGTCACAGTAAGGGTGTTGTGTGGGGTTTAGAATAGGACTTTTCCCATGTGTGCATGTTATCGATATTTGTTCAACACGAATTGGGCCTGTTATCGCTAGTGTTATTGCCAAGTGTGATTTATTCCCAGAACTCCATGATAATAATGTGACATTGTTTAATGTGAATGTTGAATATAAATGTCATTTCTCTACGTCAAGTGTGAAGTCTCTCATTTGTGTTGTGCGGAATATTTATGGTACTCACATGCTGTATTCTTGCTTTACAAAAGGGGGTGGTGATGGACGGAGCGTCTGAGCCAATCAAACACTCACACCCAGTCAAAAGATCTGGGTTTGATCCATCACCGTTCTTTAGCCCACTCTGCCACCCCAGTTCAGACATGGCTATATGCAAATCAGTCTGACCCTGTGTCTCATGGGAACAGTCCAGCCCGAACTGCCAAGCCATGTCTTCCCTGGACCGGAAACAAGCTTCCGAGGACCGGTTTCTGGCATTCCAGCCGTCTTCAGCCCGGCTTGCTTGAATCCAGTGGCAAAGTGAGCAAGGGACTCACGTCTGAGCATACCCTGCCACACTTATGGTGGCCAAAGCGGTACAAAAGGGGTGGTGATGGACGGAGCGTCTGAGCCAATCAAACACTCACACCCACTCAAAAGATCTGGGTTTGATCCATCACCGTTCTTTAGCCCACTCTGCCACCCCAGTTCAGACATGGCTATATGCAAATCAGTCTGACCCTGTGCCTCATGGGAACAGTCCAGCCCGAACTGCCAAGCCATGTCTTCCCTGGACCGGAAACAAGCTTCCGAGGACCGGTTTCTGGCATTCCAGCCGTCTTCAGCCCGGCTTGCTTGAATCCAGTGGCAAAGTGAGCAAGGGACTCACGTCTGAGCATACCCTGCCACACTTATGGTGGCCAAAGTGGTACAAAAGGGGGTGGTGATGGACGGAGCGTCTGAGCCAATCAAACACTCACACCCACTCAAAAGATCTGGGTTTGATCCATCACCGTTCTTTAGCCCACTCTGCCACCCCAGTTCAGACATGGCTATATGCAAATCAGTCTGACCCTGTGCCTCATGGGAACAGTCCAGCCCGAACTGCCAAGCCATGTCTTCCCTGGACCGGAAACAAGCTTCCGAGGACCGGTTTCTGGCATTCCAGCCGTCTTCAGCCCGGCTTGCTTGAATCCAGTGGCAAAGTGAGCAAGGGACTCACGTCTGACCATACCCTGCCACACTTATGGTGGCCAAAGCGGTACAAAAGGGGGTGGTGATGGATGTATTCTTGCTTTACACATTGCTTCTGAGGGACGCCTGGCTGCTCAGTGCCAAGCTACCCAAGGGTGAGCATCGTCTGTACTGTGTGTGTAATCACCTGCCTCTGACGGGAGCAGTGCACTGTGCCTAGCTGAGGCACCCCCTCAGCCAACCCGACAGTGCCAGTTCCAACAACAAATCCTTTGCATTGGCGCGGCCTTGTGGGTAAAGATGACTAGGCTAAGATTACAGAGTGGAAGAAGTACTATTTACCTAAATAGAAAAAGAAAAAAACAATACGCCATGCACAAAACTACATTTATTCACAGTGGGTGAATATAGGAGTATTTAAATTTTTTGAGACGATTTGAAAATCGTCTGGGGAGGAAGCAAAACTTATTTTTAAAAGTTCTCCCAGATCAAAAGTGACTAGGTCTATCTGGCTTTTTTAGTATAGGAAAGTCCTCATTGTAGAAGAGTCAGCCCATAACGCACCGGATGCCCAGGCTGCTGGCGCAAGGCACCTCTTAGTTCCCATCGTAAATAATTACCAAATGAAGAGACGGGCACTGGAAGTAGGAAAACAAGAATAGAGTTTTATTTCTCATGAGGAGAGCATGTCATTTGGGACACTCGCATAGTGTCTTCGGGAGGTGCTCTAACAAGTTTCTCTGAGGCTTCGTCTTTTATACACAGGTTTATGGCACACAGACATCCTTCATTACAATCAAGACATTGTGGAGTATGAAGATATTCCAACACGTGGCTACAGTAGGGGCCCTTATCCTCCATACAATAGGAGGGGGCTGTCACGCAGCTGAGTGTTCTGCTGATTCCTTTGGAATGTGTGCTCCTGATCGAATCTCGGGGGGTGGGGAGGTCATGATCAATAGTGGCTCTTTTTAAGAGAGGCGAGTGCATACAGTAGTGGGCAATAAACTGTATCCTCAGGCTAAGGGGTGACCAGCGGTCCATGTAGACAATTAGGTTCGGAGGAAGAGGTCATCAAAGGAGGGGTATTCATGGAGGGAAAGGAGGTGTTGGTCAGGCGCGGGGTGCGATTCTCAGAGACAGAGTCATGCGGGAGGGGAGGGCTCATGACTTGTGCATGTGAGAGCGGGGCGGTCGGGGTGCATGGGGGATGCTTGCAGGGTCAGGGAAAGGCGCTGATGATTGATCGCGAACAGGGAGACCATGGCACCTAAAATGGCTGTTGTATATATGTGTGCATGGGTCTATGCTGGCGGGATAACACAGTCAGTGTTTTGCAATATCCATTCTGCTTACGACAAGAGGTACAGTGAACACAAATGAACGCCGCTTATGTGTATATACATTGCCAATTTCAACAGTCGCCGCTTTTTAACATACGCTATTACATTTGTGTTTACCCCAACTGAATAGCGTTTGTCAATGCTAGCAGATTGCATATAACCATATGTAGTCGCTATGATTGGCGAAACGTGGTATGTATGAATTTACATTTGATGGGTTATTCATACAAGTCTAGAGATCGACATAACACTTTTAGTCGAGGGCAATCAGGAAAAAACGTTCCGACATATTATAGACTCAGGTTCTGACTTTCTTTTCAATGACATCAACATACAGTAAAAAGAGCTCTGATACTTTCGGGTCTTGTCAGTGCTATAATAGACTTTTGGAAAACTAAATGCATGAGTGATCGATGAAACATTTTAAAAGGCAATACAAAATGGTTGAGGGAGGGATTCAATTCGATACAAGCAATCAGTCAAGGGGTGAATAGAAAGTTCTGGAAAGGGGGGAGGGTCTTTGACGCAATGTCTTTTAACAGAGTCCGTCTTCCTTTGTTGGCGCTGCTGAGCACCGGCGGTGGAGCTATAGGTCCAGCTCGGATTCATCCTTACACGTTGCAGGGTGCGATCAGTCCTCTGCTGTTAGATCACAGTCCTGTTTCCTAACTTATTTTCTTAGGAGTGCTTCAAGCTAGGCACCTGCGTGTCTTTCTTCTTCCGTGGCAAAACCTTAGTCCATAGTCAAAAGTTTATGCGAAAAAGGTGATGTTGTTGAATAATCAAGGGAAGAGAGGGCGGATTGGGATCAGATCTTTGAGCACATCAAGGGACCAAAAGGAGCAAAGGATAATCGAGCAGGCAGGCCCATCGGTCGGGCTCAAAAAGGACGGGGACTTCAGGCACGAGTGGGGCAGCAAATCGAGGGCTTCAAGGCAGCCCTTTATTCCTTAATCTGCCGAGTTTGAGAGTGGTGCCTCGTCCCGCGTCTCGTTGCTCGGTGGCTCCACCTTTTGTCGCGGTCACACGTGCTTCATGATCTGTGGCCAGGCTGTGCGTCACGTCCAGCTCCTCTCCTCCGGTGATTGTATCTTTGAATGGGTAAAAACAAGTTTTAGAACAACTGGCAGGAGAAGACATTTATACATCTCAATTCCGTCCTCAATCCTAAGTAGGTGGGAGATAAGTTCATCGATCACAGTCAGAAGTCATCATTTATGGTGTATGTAGGAGGGCATTACCATTGAATTCATAAAACCTGTTTGGCGTTCATTCGTGAGTATGTGGAGACAAATTTGACCTTTATACACAGTGCATTACATCAAAACTCAAAATTGAGTCCTTATGTAGAGACTCGTCCTTCCCTTTAACCCAAGTATCGACAATCTTACATTTCCCTCCGGGGTCGGCTAACTCTTGTTATCGTCATGAAGAAGGGGTAGGGGGCAGATGTAAAACATGCTTTTCTTGGGGAGTGGCCGTTAATGAAGGTCATCAATTTCGCTTTGGGGGTAGCTGACATGAAGCTGGGTTTGATAGGGGGTAACGGGGACGCTTTGGACAGGGAGCTGGGGTCGATCGGGAGAAGTGGGGCACTCTGGACATCCGCACTTAAGTGCAGAGGGGTGGGACAATCTGGGCATTGGGGATCGCATTTCTAATGAACTGAAAAACAGAAGACCATTGACGTTATAGTCCCCCTATAAAAAGGCCAGATTAGGGGACATCAGTCGTCTGACCTGTCCTTTCTTTCATTACCAACTCGGGTTCTATCGTTTGCAGAAAGGAGAGGTAGTAATATGGCAAGTCACAATCGTTTTGGTTTCGGTCAATTTTGCTGAACACCTTTGTGTTCGAGGAAACCCAATTATGTTTTATGCCGGAGGGGCACAACGTCACCATACAAGGGAAGAGGGAACAGGGGGATTTGAAGAGAGAGAGAGAGAGCGAGAGAGAGAGAGAGAGAGAGAGAGAGAGAGAGAGAGAGAGAGAGAGAGAGGGAGAGAGACCGTACTCTAAATGGTCCATTCTGTACACGTGTGACATGGAGCGAGATAGAAAGAGGGAGAGAGAGAGAGAGAGAGAGACGTGTACAATAATGGTCGATTCAGTGCGCACATAACACAGAACAACAGGGATTAAGTACTATGGAAACACAGGCAGAGGGATGACGTAGATCCATGCATCACGTATACACAAACTTAGACGGGGAAGACAGTACATGTATTATGTACAAAAATCCAAGGCAAAACATAGAACAGTTATTGGCCAAAATTATCTTTTCCTGTATGCTGCACATCCTTAGCATCCTAAGCTCTTTTTACCTTTTTCTTCTCTTTTAACCGTCGGCTGCCTTTACTGGTGGCTTTGATTGTACACACTTACGCCTTTGGCAATTGGTCATGAACTAACCTGATCGGGCTAATGCTCACGGTGGTATTTTCGAGTCATTTTAGTAAATGTGTTTCTAGGCTGAGACAACAGTTGGTGTCGATTGGAGAATAATGGGGCAGCTTTGAGTTACATGTCTATGAGGATGCGAAAAAGGAGGTAGTAGGTTTTTAAATATTGGCAATATTCCTAGTCCTCCCGGCGGAGGATACTTGTGTAAACCTTACCTCGGAATATTCCTTAAACTTTCCTTATTTAGATAAACTTAGGAATATATTCATTATTGTATGTCATTTTTGGTTGCATTATTTGGGGTACCAAGCGACGTCATATTTCGTAGTTCCCGCTTCAGGCTGTCCTCCCAGGCGCTAAGTTCAGGGAGAAAAATAGTCATGGTTTGTTTGTTGCGGTTAGGTACCATAATCAAACCCTTTTTCCCGTCTCTTCGTCCGCTAGATCACTGTTTTCATACATTAATCGATATTCCGATGTGACCTGCAGAGGGAGGGAAAAAGGAGGGGGCGGGGGCAGCATTTAAGAATACATCAGCGCGCATAAACCCGAAAAGGCTTTTACTTACTACATACTCGGTCTATCTCCACGGAACGCAGTTCTTGCCAACTCGGCATTTAAGCCCAGATGAACCTTTTAGTGTGGGAGGGATGATTATCGGAGGCCGGTGGATGGCATAGGTCACCCAAGTGTGGTATTACGGATCGTATGTAGGGAGTCCAGATGGCACTCCTTCGGAGCACCTAGGGGCATTTTAGCACAATTTTCCTGATACAGGTGGCATATAAAGTATAGACTGAATTCCAGGGTCTTTTAGCGGTTGCTTTAGGCTGTACAAAAATGTGCAAAGTACATACAACAAAACCTGGACCATTCATATTTGCAGTATTTCTGCGTACTATACCCTTTAACCCTTATCTAATCGAGCTGGGTCATTTCACCTATAATTTAGTTATATCGAAAATAGTGATCATTCATTCGAAACTTATCAATTTACGCGGGACAACTATATTTGCTTTCTCCAAAAATCTTTAATAAGAATGTCGGTGCACAAATACGGGCCTACAACCCCGTGGGCCGGCCACGGAGCAGGCTGGAACTGTATATGTGGGGATACCTATTAGTGAAAAACTTTAATGGAGTCGGTAGTCGTTTATTTCATAATAAAAAGTGCGAAAAGTGCAATAAAATCATGTCGAGACTTCAGTGTGAGCGAGTGTCATAAGTGTTGGGCTTCGAACTTTCAATAATCATGATGCGTCAAACTTAACAACAATTCATTGTCCGAATGTTCAATCAATACCCATCTGATGTCGATTTACTGTCTGAACACATAATCAGTACCCATCCAATATCAATTCATTGTCCGAACATATAACCAGTACCCATCCCATATCAATTCATTTCCCGAACTGACAGTACAGATCCTGAATCAATTAATTGTCCGAACATATAATCAGTACACATCCTATATCAATCCATGTGGTTAAAAAAACCTGCATACATATCTCATGACACCAGGGCTGAACAATCGGGGTACAACAAGGAGTTGAAAGTTTCATTTGCATCGGCGCCATTTTGGGTGCAGTCAGGCAGAACCAGGCATAGTCTAAATCTCTACTAACTCGTGGTTGGCCCAGAGCTTCCTTTGGCAGTCCAAAAGTTCCGTTAAAGGGCAAAAGAAAGGATCGGTGGTCTGAACCATCAGTCAAAAAAGGGGGGGAGGCAACAATTTTCCTACCGGGTCATACTGGGTTTTCACCGGAACTGATCCGAACTGTAGTCTGCAGGATTCTAGTCATTCTAACTGAGGCTGGCGCCAGCATGGGAGCGCCGACGTCCTGCGGCTACATTTCCCTCGTTCCGAGGGCAATCATGGCAGTCATTCCCCATCGGGGGTATCTGCGGGGGGGTCGGGGACTCCCGCGGCTCCTCTAGACTCTTCAAGGGTGAGGAGAACTTTTATGACGGTGGCATCCACAAGCAACCGGGCCATTCCTTCATGCTGGGCCCGCTCTTGCAAGGTCGACCGCCATTTTGAGAGTTCGGCAGCTACCGGCGATCGCGGGGTCAAATGAGCAGACGGGCTCCAACCTGCCGGGCGAGGTGTCGCAGCATTCGCCACAGTGGATGAACCCTTTTTCCGGGCGCGTGGAGCGCCTAGGGTGCAGCTGGGGAGCCTCCACCTGGGGAGGCGGGAGAGGCTTGTTTGCACCGTCTCTCCCTCCCAGTGCACCCCACGGCGTCTCGCATGACATTTGTTATGGCCGGACCAGGCGATGAGGACGAGGGGGGGGGGTCGGAGGCATGTGCAAGACATCCCCCCCCAGGGTTGTCGCAGCCATTATAGAAGAAAGAAGAAACGTCCAGTGCGTCTTTTGGGGCGGGCCTCTGGTTGATGGTGGCCGGACGCTCCTTGCCACGGCCCCAGGAACGGGTCCCTTAGTCCATCCTTGGGACAGACCTTGGCGCGTGGCGCCTCTCCTGGGCCTTTCATGTAGTGGCCTCTCCACTCCCAGGCCCTCCATGGATGCTGGTCCAGACTGGGAGAGAGAGGGGGGGGTCGAGGACATGGACATTCCCCCCCCTGCAACTCTCCAGTGTTGTCGTAGCAGCCACCGCGGCCGGATCCCGTCGGCCTCGGCCTCTTATGATCTCCGGCCGACGGTTGGCAGCAGGACCCGCCCTACATGTGTTGCTGGTCGTAGCCGTAAACCTGTTGCACTTTGGGAGGTTCCAGAATGGGGGCGGATGTCTGCTGACTTGTATCTTTCCCAGGTTGCCGTTATTTGGGCGTGGCAGGCGGTGGGACAGACATGTTTGGAGCAGCGAGGGGCGGTGAAGCCTCGTTGCCTCATGGCCGTCGCAATGTCAAGCTTGGCTTCTCTTATCATTTTCAGGTTTCTTATTACGGGCTTATTTCTAACGTTTCTTGTTTCTAGGACAATAATAGGTTTTATCATTAAGTATTGTTATCGTTTCCTTGTTCGTTATTTAATAAAAAGTTCATCAGTGGCCTACTGATTTCGTTTTCCTATTCCTTTCTTTCCAGGTTGTTTCATGCTAAAGTTTCTGTTAACAGGATACAGTGATCACTTCGTTATTATTGCATATGTCCTTTTCACTAGGGGTGCTCTCTGGTCGGGCCAGATGACCTACCTCTAGTGAATGGTCCGGGTGAGACTGGTGCATCAATCAGTGGGGAGTAGATAGGCATGACAGATTACAACGGGGGACAAAGGTCCGCATTACCTACCCTTTCACTACTTGCAAAGATTTTCCTACGTTTATTTGCAAACAGGGAATACCTCCAAAAAGAACCAATTCCCAAACAGTCAATGTTCGGGCAAACAATCAATCAATGAGGAACGAAATAGGCACGACGGGTTACAATTGGGGGCAAAAGCCTGCGTTACCTACCCTTCACTATCTGCAAAGGGAGAGAAAATATTCCTATTCTTCCCCGTTTGTAGGCAGAGAATGATCCTTAAGAGAACCAACTTCGAACAATTCAATGCTCGATTCAAACAATCAATCAATGGGGAGAAAAATAGGTATGACGGATTACAATGGGGACAAAAGTCTGCATTACCTATCCTTCACTATCTGCAAAGACTAAACAGAGTATGGCGACTCTGTGCTTGTTTGCAAATAGAGAATCTCTCAGAGACAATAAAGTGAGTAATACTAGTATTTTCAAACAATCAATCAATCAATTTCGCAATTTGTCGTGTGTTGCGACCTTACCCGGACCGGACCATGTGGACAGTTCTTCACCTTCCTTTTTCCAGCGCCCGATCGTTCTCTTTCTCCATGTTTTTTTACCGCAGCATTCCTGTGGGATTCCAGTCAGGACAATAGGTCACTTGAGAGAGGTCCGTTCGGAATCGGTGAAGTTCATTCAATCGGCAGCCGGACGAGGGCCCTCTCAAGGCAGGTATACTCCAATCATTTAGATGTTCTCCCCATCGTCTGGACCTCTCTTACCGGACCTTATGTCGCTGATGGACCCCGCGTTGGGACGCCAATTGTAGAAGAGTCAGCCCATAACGCACCGGATGCCCAGGCTGCTGGCGCAAGGCGCCTCTTAGTTCCCATCGTAAATAATTACCAAATGAAGAGACGGGCACTGGAAGTAGGAAAACAAGAATAGAGTTTTATTTCTCATGAGGAGAGCATGTCATTTGGGACACTCGCATAGTGTCTT
This sequence comes from Lissotriton helveticus, assembly GCF_964261635.1. Taxonomy (NCBI): domain Eukaryota; kingdom Metazoa; phylum Chordata; class Amphibia; order Caudata; family Salamandridae; genus Lissotriton; species Lissotriton helveticus. The sequence goes on from NC_136073.1 coordinate 434,636,135, forward strand.
CGGGAGGTGCTCTAACAAGTTTCTCTGAGGCTTCGTCTTTTATACACAGGTTTATGGCACACAGACATCCTTCATTACAATCAAGACATTGTGGAGTATGAAGATATTCCAACACGTGGCTACAGTAGGGGCCCTTATCCTCCATACAATAGGAGGGGGCTGTCACGCAGCTGAGTGTTCTGCTGATTCCTTTGGAATGTGTGCTCCTGATCGAATCTCGGGGGGTGGGGAGGTCATGATCAATAGTGGCTCTTTTTAAGAGAGGCGAGTGCATACAGTAGTGGGCAATAAACTGTATCCTCAGGCTAAGGGGTGACCAGCGGTCCATGTAGACAATTAGGTTCGGAGGAAGAGGTCATCAAAGGAGGGGTATTCATGGAGGGAAAGGAGGTGTTGGTCTGGCGCGGGGTGCGATTCTCAGAGACAGAGTCATGCGGGAGGGGAGGGCTCATGACTTGTGCATGTGAGAGCGGGGCCGTCGGGGTGCATGGGGGATGCTTGCAGGGTCAGGGAAGGGCGCTGATGATTGATCGCGAACAGGGAGACCATGGCACCTAAAATGGCTGTTGTATATATGTGTGCATGGGTCTATGCTGGCGGGATAACACAGTCAGTGTTTTGCAATATCCATTCTGCTTACGACAAGAGGTACAGTGAACACAAATGAACGCCGCTTATGTGTATATACATTGCCAATTTCAACACTCATCACGAGTGGTCCGGCAATTGGTGTTATATTTACTACACTTGGTAAAATCTGACTCTGCTAAGTTGGAATTTTTTGGGTGCGATACATACCACTCAAATACGAGGTTTTTAGGAATTACATGCAGATGTTGGGGATTCCCGCACCACAATTTGCTTGTTCCTCTAAATACCAGGGGCCTCATTTATGAGGCTATGCGTCACTTTTACGCCGCTGGTACGTCACTTTTTGTGACGCACCAGTGGCGTAAAAAATGCGACTTGTTGCACCATATTTACAAAGTGACGCATCTAGGTAGATGCGTCACTTTGTAAACCCCTGCGCCACATTATACCTGCGCCAGGTATAATGTATGCAGGGGGGCGTATTTACGCAAGAAAGGGTCGTAGAAGTGATGCAGTGAAATCTATGTGATTTCACTGCGCCACTTCTAGGAGACAAATGCGTCAATTTCTTACGCCTGCCTCACAGCAGGCGTAAGACTGATGCAGGCCCTTACACATGGGGCTTGCCCCATGTGAAAGGATACATTGGTGAAGTTGCGTCACTTTTGTGACACACTCCAGCAATGCGTCACTTTTGCGCCATACAGATACGTCAGAAATACTGACGTATCTGTAACTCCTTGCTCAATGATGCGTCATACTGTAAATATGACGCATCATTGGTGTCGCAAGGAGGGCGCAATGAAAAGTGACGCATCGCTGTTTTCACGCAGCGATGCGTCACTTTTCATAAATGAGGCCCTAGGCATTTTTCTCCCCAATAAACACCAGCAGGGTTGACCTGCCACTATCACAAATCTCTTTATTGCGATATGTGCAATAGAGGATTTACCACACATATATACAAATTAACCTGGCCGCTTACGAGAGCTGCAGTTTAGCTCTTCTTGGTGGCAAACGTGAGTGACTTAAACGTGTTCATATGATAACTTATAAATTCTGTAGCAATGAATTAAGGTGACCTAGTCACGGCAAAACAATGGTGACTTCAAAAATAGACCCACGGGTCTGTTTAGCTGTTGTTTCGATTTGAAAGGCTCCAGACTGCCTAGAGACCCTAAAATAAACAGCCCAAATCTTAGGAAATCTGAAAAAAGAGAAAGAAGAGTTCATTAGTTTCTTGCTCCACAATGCACATGTCTGCTGCCAAACTTCCAGACAAACTTGAGTTTCCTCTCAACTAAATTCATGTTGACTTTCTTCAGTGGCCCGGCCCGGACAACATTTCAAACGTGAGGCAGGAAATCACACTGTCAAAGGAAAGCGGAGCATTCCTTCCACATGGTACAGGTCAAACCCTCAAAAACACTCGATTTGTATTGCCGCTGCCAAAAAAAGTTGCATTTCCATGCCCTCCTGTTGCTAAGATAAAGGATGTTTCCTGCCGCCTGCGAGAGCCAGCTCATTTAAAAGTCCAGCTATGTTCTGACAAAACTCGCTGCTGTCACCCCAAGTTGAGCAAATGAGGCCGTGTCCCGCAGAATAAAGGGGAAAAGAGTTATTGAATATCTCCCCGGGAGCAGCCAAATGAGCGGTCTCCCATTTCTTCCTGACCTCGGTGGACATGTTTTCCTGAAACTGGCCGAGACCCTTCAGCCTTCATTTCTCATTCTGTCTGTGGTAACACAGGAAGGACAGCCAAGACTTTTTTTTTACATTTCCAAATGGATCAATTTTTGCTTAAATAGCATTTTTATTTCCCTTAAGGAGAAATGGATCCTAAAATAAAATAACAATGGGGCATATTATCAATAAACAGAGTTAAAATTATCGCCGCTTTAGCGGCAGGAAACTGGCGCTAAATCGGCGATAATGGGCTTGAAAATATGCCCTTGAGAATTCCAATAGAAGCCTATGTTCACACAAGAACATGCTTCTATGGAAATTTACAAGGGCAATTATCAAGCCCATTATCGCCGCTTTAGCGCCAGTTTCCTTCCACTAAAGCGGCGATAATTTTAACTCTGTTTCTTGATAATATGCCCAAATATTTTTGATTTTTACGTGGCTGTCGAATTAGTGCTGATGTGCAGAACTGAGGGGCATATTATCAAGGACAGGCGATACATTATCGCCGCTTTTATCGGCAGGAAACTGCTGATAAAGCGGCGATAATGGCCTTGATAATATGCTCTATGAATTCCAATCGAAGCCCATGTTAGATGTGAACACATCTAACATGGGCTTCGATTGGAATTCATAGAGCATATTATCAAGGCCATTATCGCCGCTTTATCGGCAGTTTCCTGCCGATAAAAGCGGCGTGATTCTCTGTTGGAATGTTAATATATCTCGACGACAGTGAAAGATAAACATAGATGTAAAACTCCCGTGTAGATCACAAAGCAAGGTACTGGTTTTAATTTGCACCAGGGGGGGTTTATGCACAGTATTAAAACGAGCAAGATTGTGGATCTTTCCTATATTGCCTAGACAGAGGGCATCTTTGCAACTTGCCTATCATTTGGTGTAGTAATAACTTTCCCATTAAATACCAAACCCATAGGATGCAGAATTTACTGGGTGCATTATTACCACTCCATTGAGAAACTTGCACCATGGATTGCAGGACAAAGCAGCCTCCAAACTACAAACTGCAAGCCTTAAACAGGTGAGCTCCAAAATGTTAACACTAATTATTTTCCCACTGGAGGCAACAATCAGAAATGTAGCAAGCCAACACTTGCAAGTAAGGTTAGGTGGAATAGGTGAGATATTTACCATATCAGGTAAATACCATTACTCGAAGTGAGGTGTTTTATCACATGTGTCAAACACATCCTATTCTGATTTTTTTACTTACAAACGAGGCATAACATGCAGAATCAGTAATTGACACACCAAATCTCTATGTTTTGCCTTTTCTCATGCGCCTTCCCCCCTGATAAATGTTTCAGGTTTTACCTGCCAGAATATATTAGGGGAAAACTGTGAGAGTGTCTGCACAGGGATTGGAGTATAGCCCTGCACTTGTAATCATGGCCAGTATGTAGAATAGTGCAAAAGAGCATGTGACCAGGCCTTATGAGCCTGAACAAACAAGACTTTTATCCTCTTGCTGTATTTTTGTTGTCCGTGAACCAATAGGAATCATTTCGAGCTACGGTGCTTTGCTAACAGACAAATTAATGTTACTCTCCTTGAAACAACAGTAACACATAATTATATCTCAAACTAAGCATGCACAATGATGATTCTTTTGTATTTATTATTGCACTTCAAGTGCTGAACTTACAGATTCATGGCAAAACCAAGATCCACACCCATCTATCTCTCCAGAATATTTGGGCTTCATCAGCATATCTCTGCAATGCCTGCATCACAGTAGACCAATACCAACCTGTAGAAGGTCTTCTAGCCACTCTCTGCTCACCTGCACAATGCACTTTGGGTCACACCAGTAGAATTACGCAGTATACAAATGTTAAAATACAGTGCAACACAATGCAGTTAACGAGGACCAGTTTATGCAGACCAATTCAGCTTCAGTCATGCATATATGGCTCTGGTAATAAAGGAGTAAGACGTGCATAATCACTGAAATAAACTTTGTGATTCAGGCCAGAGAATAAGCATGCCTTGCTCCTGTAAATTTGAGTCATACCTAAATCTGGAGAAAAACAGAAATACTCACATGAAAATGCTTTTGTGAAATTGACCATTAGTATGCTATGTGAAGGTAAGTATATTTTTAAAGTGCTCTTTCATCCGTGAGGGGATCCTGATGCTGAGCAAGTGTGTGTCTAGCCTTGCTTAGGGCAGGGTATTTAATTGAATAGCTAAGTCTTCAGCTTCTTGCAGAGCTCAGGAAGAGATAAGGAGGCTCTGCTGTGAATTGGGAGGTCATTCCATGCCTTAGGAGTGACTTCAGAAAAAGTCCACCCTCCAGATCTAGTTCCGTGTATGCGTGGCATGTTTTTGAGTAGAGGTCCTGTAAAGCGTAGGTGTCAGTTGGTTGGTGGAAGGAGATGCAAATGTTACGGTAGGCCTAAATTGTGTAGTACATTGAACATGTGAGTGAGGAGGTTAAATTGAGCACCTTTTTGTATAGGGTGCCAGTGGAGCTCCATGAGGTATGGTGTGATGTCATTTCTGCATGGGAGGTTGCGGATGAGTCTGCCTTATTATTATTATTATTATATTTATTTTTGTAGAGCGCGCAGCTACCCTGAGGTTTCCCGGCGGTAAGGACATAATGAGCGAAAATACAGAAGGAGACAGAGGGATTATGGGAAGATTATTGGTTAAACAACCATGTTTTTAAGTTCTTACGGAATTGGAGGTAGCATTCGTCCGTGCGAAGCTGAATTGGGAGAGAATTCCAGAGAGAGGGGGCCAGGTAAAAAAAAGAACGTCCGCCCAGTCTTACTCGGTTAATCCTAGGTATCTGAAACTTATTTTGGCTGGAGGAGCGTAATGTTCTTGGGGGGCAATATTGATGGACAAGGGTGCTCAGATAGGATGGTGCTTTGCCTGCCTTAATTCTGGGCATGAAACACAGAGCCTTCTGAGATCTAGATGGTTTGTCTTCTGTTTGAGTTGCCTGCATTTACCGGCATAAAATGTGCTTCCATAGTTCAACTTGCTCGTGATGAGGGCATCAGCTTCCGTTTTACTATGGAGCCATTTGAAGAACTTCTTTAGCATTTTGAGGCTGTGGAAGCAGGATGCAGTGACAGGACTGACCTGTATATTCATGTCCAGTTTACTGTCAATGATAATTCCTATGTTCCTGGCTTGGGTGCTGGGTCTGAGTTTGGCCGTTCACCAGTTGGAGTTGCATTGTGAAGTGATCTTACAGAACATCACTACTTCTATCCTATTGGGTGTTGAGCTTGAGACAGTGGCTTTTCGTCACATTAGCGACTTCGGTCATGCAAATGGTGAACTTGATTTTGTTGTTGCAGGACTTGTCCGATAGAGAAAGATCGAGTTGTGTGTCGTTGGTTTAGGAGAGGATGTTGTCATATGCACAGATTAATTTGGCCAGAGGGATCATGTATTTGTTGAAGAGGGTGAGACTTAGGGTCGACCCTTGCGGTACTCCATAGATGACATTTCTGGCTTCTAAGGAGTAAGGTGCCACGCGGACAGCTTGTGTTCTGTTCGTCAATAAGGAGCAGATGCAGTGGAGAGTGGATCCTTGGATGCTAATCCCGTGTAGGCTTCTGATGAGGATGGAGTGTGAGACCATGTCAAATGCTCTAGAGATGTGCAGGAGAATGTGGGTTGCCATATCGCTTCAGTCTAGGATAATGAGGATGCCATCTGTGCAAGATGTTTATATGCTTTGGTTTGGCTGAAACTAGACTCCATGGCACCTAGGAGCTAGTGGTTGTTGCAGTGTTCCATGAAGCACCAGTTGATGAGATTCTCTGAGACCCTGTTCTAGTATGGTAGGTGGGAGAAAGGTCTGTAGGTGACCAGTGTGGCAAGGTCAGCGGAGAGTGTCTTGAGCAGGGCACAGATGGTGGCATGTTTCCATTTGTACAGGAAAGAGGCTGAATCAAATAAGGCATTACGGATGGGTGTTCAACCATTGCTGATTAGTAGGCATCCTTTGGTGAAAGGCATGGTAGGGGCAAGGGACAGATTGTGCATTGGAGTGGATGGATTGGTGCATCCGTTTAGTCAGTCAGCGGTGATGGTGGGCCACATGGTTAGGGCTCGTTCTTCAGCTGTGATGGGGAGTTGAGGGATGTATGGCGTTACAACGCATGCTTTTACCACGCATGCTGTTACAACGTGGTTTTTACAACGCAAACCTTTACAACGCATAGCGCTTTGGGGTGCTGGATAGTGAATAGTTTAATTTACTATTCCAACTCCAGTCCCCGTGGACACTAGGGAAGGTGTTGGATAGTAAATTAAATCTATTCCCTATCCTAGAGCGCCCCCCAGCGCAATGCGTTGTAATGGTTTTCGTTGTAAAACCTGCGTTGTAAAAGCACTGCGTTGTAAAAGTTTCGTTGTAAAGGATGTTTACCGGAGTGGAGTTGTGAGGATGACAAGTTCTGGTTGAGGGTCGAAGTCGCTGTATATAGAGGTGATTCTATTGCACAAGAATTCTGGGATTTGGTGCAGAGGTCTTGTTAGGCAGTGATGTTGCTGGAGGTGGCTGGGGCATGGGGGAGACTTTGCTTGGTGTTCATGCTGGTGTTGATGTGGTTTACAAGAACTGTGCACTTGGTGTTCCGGATTTCCTGCAGGTAGTGCTTTAGGGTGGATTTGAAAAAGTTTTTTGTCTGTGGTATCTTGGCTCATTCTCCACTTGCACCCCTGTTGCTTGCGTTGGCGTTTAATCAGCCGGAGTTCCTCTGTGTACCAGCTGGTATGTGGTCTGGCTCTTGCCATTGCCACACAAAAGCAGTCACGATTCTAGCCCTAACCCTCCTAATCTCAAACTGCAGTACTCTTACCCTTGGATATCTGACTATTATTTAAGACCTCGTTATATATCACAATGTTTGGACTCCCATCCATGGGGCTTGTAACATATTTGGCACTTAGGACGGCAGACACGCAATGGAAATAATGTCAGAGTAGTTGGTCTGTGTTTCTTTCAAGGATGAAGAGATACCTATCTGTTTGTAGTGCTTAGAGCATATTCAAATAGGGGCTGAGTAGGAGGTACAGAGCAATTAGAAGTGGTGGCTGGTGACATTTGAAAGTGATGAGGCGTAAAATTATTGCTGTACTGCAACGGGGCGAGCGAGCACAGAGAGCAAGCGTGAAAAACCTACAGGGGGTTCTCCCCCCGTGAAAACCTTGAAAAAAGGGTGGATGAATGGTGCATATTCAAGCAAATTTGAGGAAGCAGGAAGGTTAATAAAGCAATACGAAATGGGTGCATCCAATTGCTCTCAGAAGGGCCTAATTAACAGGAAACATGACAGAATCAGAGTTATCCATGGTGTCACACAATGCACCCAGAGCTTTCCATGACGCAAGGGCCAGCATGAAAGTTTGAAAAAACTTCCCTTCAGGCACCACCAGGCAGAAGCAATAGATAGATATACTAGATAATCTTCCAGGGATATTCAAAACTGAATTAAAACAGCACAATCATTACTGGCATGAAAAAAGTCAAACAATTTATTTACCACGCCTTCATTCGATTTGTGACCATCAGCATGACCAGAAATTGTGTCATGGCACTGGGTAGGTACGTGCTATAATAATACGAATGACCACGTGTCCACATTAGATAATATCTACATTTTGACTAAATAATGCTTCATGAAGCGTCCCATGGCTAAAGTACCATAAAGCATTGTCTGGCAAGTTATAAATTTGGTCGACACCACTTACGAACCATTCTTTATTGGCCCATTGGGAACTAATAACCGAATACGTGTTCTTTATATGAGCCGGTGTATTGACAGTAAAATTACACAGACTTAATGGAAGTGATCCAATAGTGCAGAGAAAACCATAAATAGTCCCTACACTAGCTGACCCATTTTATGAAGTGAAGTAGTGTGGCTCACTGGTTAGAGGCGGCAGACCCGAGAGCAGAGGACGGCCCGGGACCAGGGTTCGATTCCCGGCGCGGCAGGTTTCTGGACCAGGGTCAGCGGACTCGATAATTCTCTCGCCTCGGTGCCCACTCTGATCAGCGATCACACTCGGCAACTCTGGGCATTAGCTTGCCTCATCTTCACTAACGGCCCCACCAGACCGCCGGGGATGCCTGGTCTCACCCTGGAGATACCCATTAAGGGACCATCTCTCAGGGAAGCCAGGAAGGGTTTCGCAGCGGTCGAAGCGCCTTGGGACCCTACGGGTAAGTAGTGCGCTATATAAATGCCTATACACATTACATTTACATACACATTTGGGATCTTTCATCATTTAATAAGTTTTGCCACAATAAACGATTGGTCCAAAACATTGTGCAATTGCCTATATGATGACCTGTCCCAGCAATCAACAACACATGTAGTTTTATTTTGTAAATTCTATGAAATGCAAAGAAGGAGATAGATTTTACCAATTTTGAGGTTATTGGGTCTGAAACAAAGCCGTCCAGCATTTTTATTATTACAATTTTTAGATAATGATTGTTTTGCGAGGTCAATTGCATCATTTTTAAAAAGTGTAATAAAATGCAGAACAACTATTCTTATATGAATTTTGTGCCATTGAACTTTTTTTTCTTTTTCTTTTTCTTTAAAGTAATTTTATTGTATTCAGTTTCTGATTGTGAAATTCATATGTGTTTTACAGTGTATGCTTTTATGATTTTTCAGTAAAAAACTAAAATAAAGTTTTTATTGACTGGTTGATTGATTGAGTGAGCCTAGGATTTTGGTGTTATTTATGCTTGTGATAGTGTACACTTATGAATAGCCTAAGGGGTAGTCTTTTGGTGGTTGTACTATCTCAGGGCAAAATTAAGCAAGCCAGGGGTTTAGGCAGAGGGGTTTGGCACCACTTCCTCTGTCACAGCCTTGCTGCAGTTACCTGGAAGTCAGGATGGACATCAAAAGTCTGGGATCACACAGTCATTGTGAGAGTATACTGAAGTGGGTCCATGTATGCTTAAATTGGTAGAATGTCTGGAGTTTGAACCTGGGCAGATACGTGTGATGAAGTAATGGATCTGTGAAGGCATGAGGTGACTCACATACATCACATTACTCTGTAGCAATGGGGGTGCTCATTCTAGGGCAGCACAAGAGGGCAACCTGGAGCTTGATTTCTAAAATGTGGCAAAACATTGATACTTTTTCTATATTGCTCTAGAATCAGAAATGTGGTTTCCTAGATCCTCTCGCCTCAAGGATGCAGTCAATATGCCAACCTGAGACAGAAAACAAGTTGGACTGCAACCATGACCCAATTCACTGAGAAATATGTAAGTAAGATGTGTTTCAGATAATGATCAATCCCAAAGGAAATTATAGGGGTAATTAGTGGTACCCCAAACCCTCTTTCATTAAGGAAAAATACAGTCACAAACACTAGAAAATGAGTTATACAGTTCAAAGTTTTTAAAAAACAATCAAAAGCCTATTCTAGTACATATGATATGAATTATAACAACAATAAAGATAAATAAAATGGCAGCAGGAACGTTTATCAAAAGCCTAAGTAAGGGGAACAACTCCAGCATAATTGCTGTCTATCTCTATAGCAATTCTACCCTCAATTTGCTACTTTCAAGTACTAAACTAATTCGAGCATAGCAGAAAATAAAAAACTTTTTTGAGTTTCAGAGATGGTTCACACCCACATATCAGTTTGTACAATTAAGCTTGGGTTCAGTTCAATAACAAATTATGCTTCCTGGAGAATACAAAGAAGAGAAAGGTCATAATATTCATGACAATATGTCCCTAGTTCGCCTGCAACCTTATTCCTTTGATGAATGTTTCAGCTTACTGTCCTCTCCAGCTACCTATTGATTGGAGCAGAAGACTTCTGAAGCAAAGTCCATGCATCCACAGTGCTGGTTCTAGGGCAAGGCATTATTTGACAGTCATGTAGGAGACAATTAGCAAGGATACACTCAATCACCTTCACAGGCAACAACAGTTGTCTTTTTTCAAGGGGAAGAGTATGTGAAACTGACTTGACCTACAACACAATACATTCTTCCACTAACCACATGCTAACCACCCTTTGAGAAGCAGACATGCAGCACTGCAGTGGTGTTAAGACAGATAACCCCTCCACCAGCAATTGTGCAGTGGATAGCAGCATACCAATTTATGAGATCATCAAGACTTACTGAACAACAGGCAAGTCAGGGATCTGATTCCAGAGCTGATGCCCATTGCAACTTAAGACATTATTGCAACCTCGAGAACAATCCAAGATGTTTATGTAATTTGTTTGTGCTTAGAGCATCTCCCAAATCAAAAAGGGAACCTGTTTGGGGAAAATCAAGAACTAAGCCATTTCTGGGTCACAATGTGTACATTTAGCATAAAACATCCTTAGGGAATTTGATCTGCATTTACATTTACCAACTCTTCTGACTGGTTGGGCAGGCCATTCTCTATAAAGCTTTCTATGTCTCCCCCTTCTCCAGTGTAATCCACACTTCTATGATTCTTGAGCACTTTTTATATTAGTCTTTTTCCTTGTTGCCTTTGTGCGGATATACGTCCTGTCGTTCTGCTTGAGCACCCTGCCAATTACCACAGTTCAATCACCTCAGCATCGAAACGCTCTGTCTTGAAAGATCTTAAGTACTCTAGCTTTACTCTAATATTTACCACACAAATGGTTGTATTAATGCTATACAATAAAAGTTTTTCCCCGCAGTCCTTACTCATTGACAATTGTAACAAGGCCCTACATGTGTCACACATCCAGTTAATAGGCCATGTTGCCGTACCGTGTTACACATGTGAGCTAGAAGAGGTACATTTAAAGAGCATTGTTTTGTAAATAATTCTGCAATGCTTATCAAAAGCTACTTTGTCCGCTCACAGTAAAGGAATATCTGTAAACATATTGTATGTTATTTAACTACCCAAGCGCCATATTTTTCACAGTTGTGCTTGATATGTCGTAAAAGCTTGTCAGCTAGTTATTTTTTCATATGAATAGAATGCCATTGAATATTTAAGAGCTTACTTTGATAGTTGCAAAATTTAGCTCACAATGCTGGAAACTATTCACATTTCATTGTGTCAGCAAGGAAGGAACACTTTGATTTCAACAATTTAACATTCATTTGCATTTAAAGCTTCTCAAGGGAAACTGTTTCAGTTGGTGCCTCACTGCTGGTGCCCATGGGTTACTTTATATAAGCTATAACTACTTGTTTTGCTTCGGATAAACTTTTTTTGGAAGAATAAACAGGAGAAATAGGGGCCGATTACGATGGCGGGTGTTCTACCACCACTGGGCCGGCGGTGAGGACCGCCAGCTCGGTGGTGGGGACCGCCCGCCATCAACCTCAATATTCCCACCGCCACATCAGGATGGCAGTAGGAATGGGATTGGTCCGCGGCGGACAGAAAGACCGTCCGCCCTGGTCCCGCAAGGCGGTCCTTTACCACCCGCCTTGCGAGACAAGGTACAATGGGTTTATGCTGGCGGTGCCTTGCAGGCACCGCCATGTGCATTTGGATGCCTAAATGCAGAACAACTACTCTCATATGAATTTTGTGCCATTGAACTTTTTTTCTTTTTCTTTTTTTTAAAGTAATTTTATTTTATTCAATTTCTGATTGTGAAATTCATATGTGTTTTACAGTGTATGCTTTTATGATTTTTCAGTAAAAAATCAAATGAAGCTTTTATTTACTGATTGATTGATTGAGTGAGCCTAGGATTTTGGTGTTATTCATGCTTGTGATAGTGTGCAGTTATGAATAGCCTAAGGGGTAGTCCTTTGGTGGTTGTACTATCTCAGAGCAAAATTAAGCAAGCCAGGGGTTTAGGCAGAGGGGTTTGGCACCACTTCCTCTGTCACAGCCTTGCTGCAGTTACCTGGACGTCAGGATTGACTAGGGAGAATTGGACATCAAAAGCCTGGGATCACACAGTCATTGTGAGAGTATACTGAAGTGGGTCCATGTATGCTTAAATTGGGAGAATGTCTGGAGTTTGAACCTGGGCAGATACGTCTGATGAAGTAATGGATATGTGAAGGCATGAGGTGACTCATATACATCACATTACTCTGTAGCAATGGGGGGACTCATTCTAGGGTACCACAAGAGGGCAACCTGGAGCTTGATTTCTAAAATGTGGCAAAACATTGATACTTTTCCTATATTGCTCTAGAATCAGAAATGTGGTTTCCTAGATCCTCTCGCCTCAAGGATGCAGTCAATATGCCAACCTGAGACAGAAAACAAGTTGGACTGCAACCATGACCCAATTCACTGAGCAATATTTAAGTAAGATGTGTTTCAGATAATTATCAATCGCAAAGGAAATTATAGGGGTAATTAGCGGTACCCCAAACCCTCTTTCATTAAGGAAAAACACAGTCACAAACACTAGAAAATGAGTTATACAGTTCAAAGTTTTTAAAAAACAATCAAAAGCCTATTCTAGTACATATGATATGAATTATAACAACAATAAAGACAAATAAAATGGCAGCAGCAACGTTTACCAAAAACCTAAGTAAGAGGAACAACTCCAGCATAATTGATGTCTATCTCTATAGCAATTCTACCCTCAATTTGCTACTTTCAAGTACTAAACTAATTCGAGCATAGCAGAAAATAAAAAACTTTTTTGAGTTTCAGAGATGGTTCACACCCACATATCTGTTTGAACAATTATGCTTGCATTCAGTTCAATAACAAATTATGCTTCCTGGAGAATACAAAGAAGAGAAAGGTCATAATATTCATGACAATATGTCCCTAGTTCGCCTGCAACCTTATTCCTTTGATGAATGTTTCAGCTTACTGTCCTCTCCAGCTACCTATTGATTGGAGCAGAAGACTTCTGAAGCAAAGTCAATGCATCCACAGTGCTGGTTCTAGGGCAAGGCATTATTAGACAGTCATGTAGGAGACAATTAGCAAGGATACACTCAATCACCTTCACAGGCAACAACAGTTGTCTTTTTTCAAGGGGAAGAGTATGTGAAACTGACTTGACCTACAACACAATACATTCTTCCACTAACCACATGCTAACCACCCTTTGAGAAGCAGACATGCAGCACTGCAGTGGTGTTAAGACAGATAACCCCTCCACCAGCAATTGTGCAGTGGATAGCAGCATACCAATTTATGAGATCATCAAGACTTACTGAACAACAGGCAAGTCAGGGATCTGATTCCAGAGCTGATGCCCATTGCAACTTAAGACATTATTGCAACCTCGAGAACAATCCAAGATGGTGATGTAATTTGTTTGTGCTTAGAGCATCTCCCAAATCAAAAAGGGAACCTGTTTGGGGAAAATCAAGAACTAAGCCATTTCTGGGTCACAATGTGTAAATTTAGCATAAAACATCCTTAGGGAATTTGATCTGCATTTACATTTACCAACTCTTCTGATTGGTTGGGCAGGCCATTCTCTATAAAGCTTTCTATGTCTCCCCCTTCTCCAGTGTAATCCACACTTCTATGATTCTTGAGCACTTTTTATATTAGTCTTTTTCCTTGTTGCCTTTGTGCGGATATACGTCCTGTCGTTCTGCTTGAGCACCCTGCCAATTACCACAGTTCAATCACCTCAGCATCGAAACGCTCTGTCTTGAAAGATCTTAAGTACTCTAGCTTTACTCTAATATTTACCACACAAATGGTTGTATTAATGCTATACAATAAAAGTTTTTCCCCGCAGTCCTTACTCATTGGCAATTGTAACAAGGCCCTACATGTGTCACACATCCAGTTAATAGGCCATGTTGCCCTACCGTGTTACACATGTGAGCTAGAAGAGGTACTGTGGAAAATGACTAAAATTAGGTATATATAAGCGGCGTTCATTTATGTTCACCCCCAGCCACTGTTGAAAGTAAAGTGAAAATCGTGAAACAGTGGCCACGCCATCTTGTCCCTTTTAGGCCCCATCATGCACGTAAGTGGCAGCCATTTTGTGTGTCGTGGCCTCTCTGCCCACTGCCAATAGCCTGCGCGTCTCTCCCCCTCACTCCCAGGCCTCGCAAGCATTCCCCCGCGCCCCGACAGCCCCCGGTCTCTCCTGCTTGGGCCATAAACGCACCTCTAACGCGACCCTGTCTCCGAGCCACATCCCGTGCTTAACCCCCTCGCTCTTTCATCTCATTCAAAGAACAGGCCTTTTGATAACCTCTTCCTCCCTGCCCGATTGTCCGGCCTGATCCCAGGCCATCACCTAGCCCAACAGATGCAGTTTATTGCCCCCTACAGTAGGACCTCGCCTCACATCAAAGGAGCGGGGATTAATCAATGCTTTCGCACTGCGAAGATCCGACTGATCACACACATCCCCGTTCCCAGTGGAATGTCCTGCTGCGCGATAACCACCACATGCTGAGATCGGGGTGGGAACTCTACTGTAGATGTGTGTGGGAACGGGCCTGGACCGGGGATTCCGAGGATGTCTTTTCTGTCCTTCAAAGAAACATTACGGATGCAGTGTATGTAATAAAGCCATAAACCTGTGTATAAGAGGCCAGGCCTCAGAGATGCGGTTAGAGCACCTCGAGAAGATACCCTGTTGTCTGATTTGACGTGTTCTGCTCCGTCGGAATAAACTCCTGTTTCCTGCCTTCCGTCTCCAGCGCCTGCCTCTTTGTTTGGTAATCTCGAATGGTATGAGAGGCTAACGCCGGGCAAATACTGAAGGTTTTTTTTTTCTTTTTTTAGTTTTATATAGCGCGAACTAGACCCGAACCAAATCAGGTATCAGAGCGCTTTACATAGCACCAGTTACGTTACATGAGGACACACTTTCATTTTTTTTTTATTTTTAGGCACGGGGAGATTAAGTGATTTGCCCAGAATCACAGGAGACTCGAACCCAGATCCCCAGGTCCGAGGTCGAGCGCCTTAGCCATTAGGCCAACCCCTCTCCCAACTGCAATTGTCCTCAGATCACAGCTAGCAATATAGCAACACATCGGTCCATGGGTGCTTCCGAAAAACAGACTTCAAAGGGGAGGGACGTCTTTACGTCATTTGCATTCGTTCTTTCCCCATCGTTCCAGTTAATAGCTATATAGGGTTTACAGCTACCCCTTCGGTAAAATTCCCTCTGAGTCAGTGTATGTTTAGCACTTCAGGGCATCCCCCTCACGGGCTACTTTCAAGATCAGACAGTTCTTGTGGTGGGTCGCACAGCTGGCCCCTGTATTCGTTCCATTTCCCCCATATCCTAGTCCATTTTTTGGGGCATCCTCGGAGAGCATATACTGCCTTTTCAGCCAACATCGCTATGTCCATATCTTTCCCCCATTGTGTACATGTGGGTGTCACCCCCGAGCCCCAGTTCCTGGCAATGTTCCGTTTAGCGAGGGCTAGACCCAAAGTTGCCCATGTTTGCATTCCTCGATTCATGTCAGTGGGCGACCAAATATTTAATAAACAACATCTAGGCTCTCTTAGTAGTTCTACTCCACTGGCTTCCGATATTTCTGAGAGTATTCGGCCCCAGTATGATTGGATCCTGGGACAGTCCCACATAATGTGAAAGAATGTGCCCGGGAGACCGCAGCCGCGCAGGCCGATAGGTTCCGGGATGTGGCCCAGCCGATGTAGGAGTGTGCGGGAATAGTATATTCTGTGTAATATTTTCAATTGCACTAACTTGAGTCGTGATGGGATGGAGGCCTCCCTGGCGGATGCTAGAGCGTACAGCCATTCCTCATCCTCTATGTCCCCTAGTTCTATTTCCCATTTGGCCCGTGGGGTCGGGCAAGTTATTGATAAGTTTGCGATATGTGAGTGAGATCGCCTTTTTGGCCAGGCATTCAGTAAGGAGTCTGTCCTCCAGGGGGGAGGATTCAGTCAGTTGTGTGCCTGTCGGGATTGTCGCTTGTAGTGCATGCTTGATTTGTGCATAGCGATAGTATTCGGTGTCTGCCATTCCATATTTTTCTTTAAGGGCTGGGAATGTGATTATTTCACCTCTTTTCCATAAGTCCCCGATTTTGGATATACCAATTAGGTCCCATTGCCGAAAGCCCTTTGTGTTTGCCAGGGTACCCAGACGTCGCGTGTCCCAAAGTGGCGTGGCGAGCGTGAGCACTCCCTCACATCCCAAGGCTCTCTGCGCTATGTGCCAGATTTTGATCGTGTGGGCTGTGGGGCCTGTAAAGGTGTGGCGTCGTTTGTTCGTGTATAGTGCCCGCATGAGTTGGTCAGGCGGCAGCATAGTTCGGTCAAGTCGGAAGGCTGGGTTCTTGGTCGAATTCGGCCCTACCTTTTCACAATTGGCGTCCCAAACGTGGGGCCCATCAGCGACACGTGGATCCAGTGGGAGAGGTCCCAACGACAGAGTGAACGACTGCAACGATCGGGAAGTGCACCTGCCCGATAGACCCTCGTCTGGCAGCCAATCATCCGAACTTCACTGGTTCTGAGCAGACCTCTCACGAGTGATCTACGGTCCTGACTGGGAACCATCAGGAGTGCCACAGCAATTACGGAGAATAGAGGACGATCAGGTGCTGGAAGCGGAAGACGAGAAACTGTCCATGCGGTCCGGGTAAGGTCGTGTAACACGACAAATTGCGAATTGATTGTTTGATTGTTTGAAAATACTAGTATTACTCATTTGATTGTTTCTGAGAGATTCTCTATTTGCAAACAAGCACAGAGTCGCAATACTCTGTTTAGTCTTTGCAGATAGTGAAGGGTAGGTAACGCAGGCCTTTGCCCCCATTGTAATCCGTCGTGCCTGCTTCCCTCTCCATTTGATTGATTGTTATCCAAGCATTAACTGTTTTGGAATTGGTTCTCTTTGGATCATTCTCTATTTGCAAACAAGCACAGAGTCGCAATACTCTGTTTAGTCTTTGCAGATAGTGAAGGATAGGTAACGCAGCCCCGTTGTAATCCGTTGTGCCTATTTTTATCCCTCATTTGATTGATTGTTTATCCGAACATTGATCGTTCGGAATTGGTTCTCTTTGGGTTATTCTCTATTCACAAATGAGCACAGAGTCGCAATACTCTGTTTAGTCTTTGCGGATAGTGAAGGATAGGTAGTGCAGACTTTTGTCCCCATTGTAACCCGTCATGCCTATCTTCTCCCCATTGTTCAGTAGTTGGTTCAGCCCGGACCGTTATTAGAGGTAGATCATGCGGCTCCACCGGAGGACACCCCTAATAAAAAGGACATATATATAAAAATACGGATTAGCCGCTGTATCGTGCTAGCAAACTATAACATAAAAATCGTTAGGAAAAACAAAAGGAATCAAGCAAAATCAGTAGGCCACTGATGGGATCTTTTTGACCCCGCTAAAATAGAAACATTAGGAACAACCCCTCATGAGAAATATGAAACTAGTGAGAAGAACCGAGCTCGACGCCATGATGACCGCAAGACAGCTCGGCTCTGCCGCCCACCCCGCCCAAATAACGACAAACCCTATGCAAATATTATAAATATATACAACACTCCAGCAAAGTAACATGTTAAAACGTTTTATTACACAACTATTTACATGGCAGCCGACTGCAACATCAATCCCAACGCATTCGCCGTCTGCTTGACGCTGTTCCTGTCCCTCCTTCCTTAAAGTAGCAATGTTGGGCTACTTTGGGCTACTTTTTAGTTGGCTTTGGGCTATAGAAAGTCTACAAAAGCCATCAGCCGGCGAGGTAGCGTCGGTGGCGGCCCGTTGTGTGAATAGGCCGGAGGCAACCCAACGCGCCGAGGCCCTCCCCAGATCGTCCAGAGGTGATGTCCAGCAAGTTGTGTGCGGGGGATGCCTTGCTGATGGCTCCCCTCCTTTGTTGCCTGGTCCAGCCATTTTTTATACCTGCACCAGGAGATGGCGTGGGGCGCCCGCAGATGGCATGGGGTGCCCGCGGAGAGGCGGCGCGGACGGCCCCCTCTCCCCCGCCCCCCCCAGGTGGAGGTTCCTCTCCCGCACTAAGACTGCCATTAGCGTTCCACTCAACGAGCCCCCGCGGTTGACTGGCCGGGGGACCCGCTCCGGCGGCTGTGGTGAAGGACAGCTGCGGGAGGGGGGGGGCTCTCAAGATGGCGGCCGGCACCCCGGATTTGGGCCTGGTCCACTAGGATGGCTCTGGGCTACCATGGAACTCGGATGCTTGCCTGCTAGGGCATGAGCCCCACTCTTGAAGACGTCCTCTCAGTTTTAAAGATTCTACGAGAGTCGTTGGCCCTCGACTCCCGCGGGCTTCCGGTGGGGGCAACCGCCACTGTTGCTCGACTATCCCCCATGGATATGCCGCTGCCCCGGGCGACCGCCGCCTTATCCACATCAGGTGCCGTAGGAAAGACTGATTCAATGCATCTGTGGAGGGATACGCCTGCTGTCCCGCTCTCCGGAGTGGCCACAACGTTGTCACAAGATGGAGGTGCTCTCATGCTGACACCAGCCTTTGTCCGAATTGCTAAGAGACACTGTAGACTGCCAACTCGATCAGCTCCGGTGGGACCTCAGCGTGACCCGGTAGGGAAGATTTTGCCTTCCTCGCCTTTAAGTCGCGGTTCATGCCGCCTGTCCCTTCTGCTGGCGTTGACGGAATTTTTTTGACCTGCCGAAAGGGATTCTGGTTCGGCCGCTAGTTATTGGAGGCATTTGAACTATACTCTGGACCCGCCTGGCCCCGACCAAAATGGCGTCAGTAGGGGCGGGACTGGCAACTCCTTATGACGATTCTAGTTACTTAGCCTTGATGTTATGGGGGATGTATGCGGTCTTTGTGCACATGGAGGGCGGGGAAGTGTACTAACTGGGCATGCGGACAACCCTATTGATGTCGGGTTTTTTACTATTGATTATTGTAGTATTAAAAGCTCCGAAGTAATGTTACTCATGATACTCGCCCATGGTATGCGTATGAACGATTTTATTGTAACTGATCCTGTTATACTTTCAATTATAAAATCAACCTTCACTGATCCTGCAACCGTTTGTCACGTTTAGTTTTTTCCAACTAAATGGCTCGCTCGTTACGTACTCCTATACTACAGTGTAATCTCTCCTTACCTCATGCGTTTCCCGTCTGCCCCGTGGCCGGCCTGTATGGTTGGAGGCCCGTATTTGAATGCTGACATTTTTACAATCAAGGTTTTAAAAGAAAAATATATGGAACTAGCATCGTAACAGTCATTTAGATTGATAGGGTTGTTTTTTTTTAAATACCATGCTCTGCGAACAGGAACGACCCTATACCACCGTAAACCTTTTCTTTTCCTCAAATGAAAACATGAATCCGTCACCCCCCCCACCTTATACTGAATACCCCTGGCCTTTGACCCTCTCCTACACGCGGTCTGTACTACCGCCCTCGGGCGATCTTTGTAATGAACAGACTACCATTGGTTATCTTTGCCGCACTACCAGTTCCTCTGGGCTTCAATGCCGAGACATAAGGGACTGCATCCCAGAGAGATAAGTCAAGTACGTGGTAGGTAAAAACATTTTCATGTTTATGCGCGCTGATGTGCTTTGAACGCTGCCCCTCCTCTTTTCCTTTTTGCAGGTTACATCGGAATTTCAGCTGAAGTATGGAGAAGACCTAAAACCGCACCGTGTTCCACGTGAGGAAAATAGGCTAGCTCTGTGAGACGGTACATTATATGTAGGAGCTATCTCTGGGAGCGTGAAAACTTGTATTGTATAAATGTGCGCATGGGCCCTGATTTGTACGGTATGAATGCGTATGTGTGGCACATGTCTGGGTCAATAAAAGAATGCTTTTTGTATGATTGAGGCGTTGATCGAAACGGTTAATGGGATAGGAAAATTAAGCCCGAACATGGTACCTGCATGTAAAAGACGAATAAAAATATTGCACTTTCCTTACTTAGGAACGACTCTCTCTGGAGCTAGCGGATGGGAGAGTGGCCTACACCAGAAACTTGAAGCCTTATTTCAGTACGACGAACCCAACCCCAACCGATATCCCAAATGTACACCCAAAATAATGCGCACCAGTGAGTCGATTTATGTGCTGACTAAATAAGAAAAGTTAAGAGTACCCCGGGTTGGGGTTCATCCAAAATCCCCCTCAGCCCAGATATTAGGGATATTGTTATTTTTTAGATTTACCCCTTCTCCTTCCACCCTCATAGAAAAGTCAGAATTGTACCACCGCACGTCCGACTGACACCCCTTCTTTACCTCAGCTTGGATCATCATTTGCTAGATGTTGGAAGACCCCACCGTGAGTATAAGCGCGATTGGACTAGTGTCCGACCAATTAAAAAGGAGTAAGTATTTTTGAAGCGAGGTTGCCAACAAAAATTGTCTACTATTAGGAAGGAAGGAGAACAAAGAGCTCGACCCCCAAAATGAATTAAAGGGAATACTGAGAATACGCAACATGCATGACAAAGTCCTTTTGCCCAAAATAGCTCTGTGTTCTGTCTTAGGTTTCCGTACTTGATGTATGTACTGTGGCACCCTATCTGGTATTTGTGTGTACGTAAACTATGAATGTATGTTTTCCCTCAGTTCGTGTGTTTTTACGTGAAACCGACCCGTACTGTTCTATATGTGTGTGCACTGAATAACCTATTATTATACACGTTTCTCTCTCTCTCTCTTTATGTTGTACGTGTACTAATAGCCTATTTGGTGCACACGACGCTCTCTCCCTCTGAGGGCTCCCTTGCTCCCTTTTTGAATAAATGACGACACTGTACCTCGCCGGCACAGGTATAATTGGCTTTAGACACGACAGTGTTTGAACAAATTGACAGAAACAAAACGATCGTATTTTTCCATATTACTACCTCTCCTTTCTGTAAAATGATGGAACTTAATTGGCTGAGAAAGAAAGGACAGGTAAGACGACTAATGTCCCCTAATCTGACCCTTAAAAGGGAACTATATGTCAGTGGCTTTTGTTTTAGTGCTTTAGTAACACCACTCTCATCATTTGGATTACCACCGCCCAATGCACTTAAGTAGAATGTCCGAAACGTCCCTGTTTTTCCAGAATGGTCCCAGTTCTGTAACCAGCCGTCCCAGAAAATCTTAAAGACTGTAGCTGATGACCTTGTTTTTAAAGTTAAATCGTCCAAAAACTGATAAAGTTAGCCGTTGCTGTCAGAAAAGAAAAAAATGCTTAACGTATGTCCTTCCCTGGAAAAGGTAGCTGTAAGCCCATGATAATAAGCACTTCACACTTTTTATGAATTAGCAGACCTTGAAGAAAAATATAGCTCAACAGGATTTGTTTTAGAAAAACACAAGTCTCTACTGAAGGAGCCGGTTTGAATTTGATGAACCATGTAATTGTTGGATATCAGACTTCTTGCCACGCTCGCGAATATACCAGGAATAGACACCAGACAGACATGATGTTTGAAAATAGAAAGATACTTGCAGACCTGCACCACAGCAATGATGCATGAGTTAACAGCATACACCGATGTAAGGATTACTAAGCATCCACCCTATCGTGACCAATAAACGTTTCCCCAACTACTTGGGGTTGGGAGAGAAATTAAAGTGTGTAAACATCTTCCCCTGCCAGTTCTCTAAGACTTGTTTTTTTGTACTCATTTAAAGATAACGTGCGGTCGTCGTAGGAGAGGGGCCGGACGTGACGCACAGCCTGGCTGCAGATCGTGGAATATCTATGACCTCGACCAAGGTGGAGCCACAGAGCAAAGAGTTGCGGGACAAGGCACCATTCTCAACATGGAAAGTGAAGGAAAGAAGGGCTGTCCAGAAGCCCCTGCATGTTGATAAGCTCGTGCCGAAAGTCCCAGCCCATTGTGCCCGATTGATGGGCCCACTTGCTTGAAATTTCTGCCCTCCTTGGTCCGTTTCAGACCTGATCCCACTCCACCCTCTTTTCCCTCGGCCTCCCAAAGCACGCACCCATCACCCCTTTTTCCATATGGAGTTTTTGAACTTGACTTAAAAAAGTATGCGTATGAACGATTTTATTGTAACTGATCCTGTTATACTTTCAATGATAAAATCAACCTTCACTGATCCTGCAACCGTTTGTCACGTTTAGTTTTTTCCAACTAAATGGCTCGCTCGTTACGTACTCCTATACTACAGTGTAATCTCTCCTTACCTCATGCGTTTCCCGTCTGCCCCGTGGCCGGCCTGTATGGTTGGAGGCCCGTATTTGAATGCTGACATTTTTACAATCAAGGTTTTAAAAGAAAAATATATGGAACTAGCATCGTAACAGTCATTTAGATTAATAGGGTTGTTTTTTTTTATATACCATGCTCTGCGAACAGGAACGACCCTATACCACCATAAACCTTTTCTTTTCCTCGAATGAAAACATGAATCCTTCACCCCCCCCCACCTTATACTGAATACCCCTGGCCTTTGACCCTCTCCTACACGCGGTCTGTACTACCGCCCTCGGGCGATCTTTGTAATGAACAGACTACCATTGGTTATCTTTGCCGCACTACCAGTTCCTCTGGGCTTCAATGCCGAGACATAAGGGACTGCATCCCAGAGAGATAAGTCAAGTACGTGGTAGGTAAAAACATTTTCGTGTTTATGCGCGCTGATGTGCTTTGAACGCTGCCCCCCCTCTTTTCCTTTTTGCAGGTTACATCGGAATTTCAGCTGAAGTATGGAGAAGACCTAAAACCGCACCGTGTTCCACGCGAGGAAAATAGGCTAGCTCTGTGAGACGGTACATTATATGTAGGAGCTATCTCTGGGAGCGTGAAAACTTGTATGGTATAAATGTGCGCATGGGCCCTGATTTGTACGGTATGAATGCGTATGTGTGGCACACGTCTGGGTCAATAAAATAATGCTTTTTGTATGATTGAGGCGTTGATCGAAACGGTTAATGGGATAGGAAAATTAAGCCCGAACATGGTACCTGCATGTAAAAGACGAATAAAAATATAGCACTTTCCTTACTTAGCAACGACTCTCTCTGGAGCTAGCGGATGGGAGAGTGGCCTACACCAGAAACTTGAAGCCTTATTTCAGTACGACGAACCCAACCCCAACCGATATCCCAAATGTACACCCAAAATAATGCGCACCAGTGAGTCGATTTATGTGCTGACTAAATAAGAAAAGTTAAGAGTACCCCGGGTTGGGGTTCATCCAAAATCCCCCTCAGCCCAGATATTAGGGATATTGTTATTTTTTAGATTTACCCCTTCTCCTTCCACCCTCATAGAAAAGCCAGAATTGTACCACCGCACGTCCGACTGACACCCCTTCTTTACCTCAGCTTGGATCATCATTTGCTAGATGTTGGAAGACCCCACCATGAGTATAAGCGCGACTGGACTAGTGTCCGACCAATTAAAAAGGAGTAAGTATTTTTGAAGCGAGGTTGCCAACAAAAATTGTCTACTATTAGGAAGGAAGGAGAACAAAGAGCTCGACCCCCAAAATGAATTAAAGGGAATACTGAGAATACGCAACATGCATGACAAAGTCCTTTTGCCCAAAATAGCTCTGTGTTCTGTCTTAGGTTTCCGTACTTGATGTATGTACTGTCGCACCCTATCTGGTATTTGTGTGTACGTAAACTATGAATTTATGTTTTCCCTCAGTTCGTGTGTTTTTACGTGAAACCGACCCGTACTGTTCTATATGTGTGTGCACTGAATAACCTATTATTATACACGTTTCTCTCTCTCTCTCTTTATGTTGTACATGTACTAATAGCCTATTTGGTGCACACGACGCTCTCTCCCTCTGAGGGCTCCCTTGCTCCCTTTTTGAATAAATGACGACACTGTACCTCGCCGGCACAGGTATAATTGGCTTTAGACACGACAGTGTTTGAACAAATTGACAGAAACAAAACAATCGTATTTTTCCATATTACTACCTCTCCTTTCTGTAAAATGATGGAACTTAATTGGCTGAGAAAGAAAGGACAGGTAAGACGACTAATGTCCCCTAATCTGACCCTTAAAAGGGAACTATATGTCAGTGGCTTTTGTTTTAGTGCTTTAGTAACACCACTCTCATCATTTGGATTACCACCGCCCATTGCACTTAAGTAGAATGTCCGAAACGTCCCCGTTTTTCCAGAATGGTCCCAGTTCTGTAACCAGCCGTCCCAGAAAATCTTAAAGACTGTAGCTGATGACCTTGTTTTTAAAGTTAAATCGTCCAAAAACTGATAAAAGTTAGCCGTTGCTGTCAGAAAAGAAAAAAATGCTTAACGTATGTCCTTCCCTGGAAAAGGTAGCTGTAAGCCCATGATAATAAGCACTTCACACTTTTTATGAATTAGCAGACCTTGAAGAAAAATATAGCTCAACAGGATTTGTTTTAGAAAAACACAAGTCTCTACTGAAGGAGCCGGTTTGAATTCGATGAACCATGTAATTGTTGGATATCAGACTTCTTGCCACGCTCGCGAATATAACAGGAATAGACACCAGACAGACATGATGTTTGAAAATAGAAAGATACTTGCAGACCTGCACCACAGCAATGATGCATGAGTTAACAGCATACACCGATGTAAGGATTACTAAGCATCCACCCTATCGTGACCAATAAACGTTTCCCCAACTACTTGGGGTTGGGAGAGAAATTAAAGTGTGTAAACATCTTCCCCTGCCAGTTCTCTAAGACTTGTTTTTTTGTACTCATTTAAAGATAACGTGCGGTCGTCGTAGGAGAGGGGCCGGACGTGACGCACAGCCTGGCTGCAGATCGGGGAATATCTATGACCTCGACCAAGGTGGAGCCACAGAGCAAAGAGTTGCGGGACAAGGCACCATTCTCAACGTGGAAAGTGAAGGAAAGAAGGGCTGTCCAGAAGCCCCTGCATGTTGATAAGCTCGTGCCGAAAGTCCCAGACCATTGTGCCCGATTGATGGGCCCACTTGCTTGAAATTTCTGCCCTCCTTGGTCCGTTTCAGACCTGATCCCACTCCACCCTCTTTTCCCTCGGCCTCCCAAAGCACGCACCCCTTACCCCTTTTTCCATATGGAGTTTTTGAACTTGACCTAAAAAAGAAACACAGCACAAAAGATAGAATAGGGTTTGTCCCGAAAGAAGAACGGAATACGGGTACCCCGACTAAAGTACCTATGGTAGATTAGTTAGGTAACAGGACAAACAGGACTGTGGCCCGAGAGCAAAGAGTGGCCACACCCTGCAACGGGAAATCTGAATCCGAGCTGGACGCATAGCTCCACCGCCGGTGCTCAACAGTGCCAACGAAAGAAGAAAAACAATGAGAGCCTACCAGTGATGGCTCGCTGTAATAAGACACTGGAAAGACGAACCCTTACTTTGAACATTGCCACCCCTTGACTGCCCCTTGTATTAAGTTGAATTCCTCTCCCAACCGCTTTGTATTTGATTACCACCCAATTGAGCTTTCGAAACCTTACATCGGTCACTTTCAACTGTACATGGATAACTAAGAAGGCGTTAACTCTGTATCTTGATGATTGTAGAACACCAGTTATGCACATGAACATGCTGTCTAGTTTTGACCCCCATGGAGTCCAGACCTCAAGTGATAATAGCCCTTCTCCTGCCAGAACATTTTTGTATGACATCATGTTTGTATTCGGACGAATCTCCTACATCGTCTAAAGTAATGTCCCCGCCTCCAACGTCTAACGTATGACACAGCTAATGTAATTTTGTATGCACTGTCTCCCCGCCCATCACATTGACTTCATATGGTTATGTACGATTCTGTCTGCATTGATAGCAGAATTATTTCCATCTGCCTGTAATGCATATGGGCTACCAAAGCGAATTGTATAACTAATGTCAGCTTGCACATCCTCCCCTGTGACATGAACAGAAGTGAACTAACTTATGATAAAAACTGGGGACTGTGGAAAATGACTAAAATTAGGTATATATAAGCGGCGTTCATTTATGTTCACCCCCAGCCACTGTTGAAAGTAAAGTGAAAATCGTGAAACAGTGGCCACGCCATCTTGTCCCTTTTAGGCCCCATCATGCACGTAAGTGGCAGCCATTTTGTGTGTCGTGGCCTCTCTGCCCACTGCCAATAGCCTGCGCGTCTCTCCCCCGGGCCCCGACAGTCCCCGGTCTCTCCTGCTTGGGCCATAAACACACCTCTAACGCGACCCTGTCTCCGAGCCACATCCCGTGGCGAACCCCCTCGCTCTATCATCTCATTCAAAGAACAGGCCTTTTGATAACCTCTTCCTCCCTGCCCGATTGTCCGGCCTGATCCCAGGCCATCACCTAGCCCAACAGATGCAGTTTATTGCCCCCTACAGTAGGACCTCGCCTCACATCAAAGGAGCGGGGATTAATCAATGCTTTCGCACCGCGAAGTTCCGACTGATCACACACATCCCCGTTCCCAGCGGAATGTCCTGCTGCGCGATAACCACCACATGCTGAGATCGGGGTGGGAACTCTACTGTAGATGTGTGTGGGAACGGGCCTGGACCGGGGATTCCGAGGATGTCTTTTCTGTCCTTCAAAGAAACATTACGGATGCAGTGTATGTAATAAAGCCATAAACCTGTGTATAAGAGGCCAGGCCTCAGAGATGCGGTTAGAGCACCTCGAGAAGATACCCTGTTGTCTGATTTGACGTGTTCTGCTCCGTCGGAATAAACTCCTGTTTCCTGCCTTCCGTCTCCAGCGCCTGCCTCTTTGTTTGGTAATCTCGAATGGTATGAGAGGTGGCTAACGCCGGGCAAATACTGAAGGGTTCTTGGTCGAATTCGGCCCTACCTTTTCACAGTACATTTAAAGAGCATTGTTTTGTAAATAATTCTGCAATGCTTATCAAAAGCTACTTTGTCCGCTCACAGTAAAGGAATATCTGTAAACATATTGTATGTTATTTAACTACCCACGTGCCATATTTTTCACAGTTGTGCTTGATATGTCGTAAAAGCTTGTCAGCTAGTTATTTTTTCATATGAATAGAATGCCATTGAATATTTAAGAGCTTACTTTGATAGTTGCAAAATTTAGCTCACAATGCTGGAAACTATTCACATTTCATTGTGTCAGCAAGGAAGGAACACTTTGATTTCAACAATTTAACATTCATTTCTATTTAAAGCTTCTCAAGGGAAACTGTTTCAGTTGGTGCCTCACTGCTGGTGCCCATGGGTTACTTTATATAAGCTATAACCACTTGTTTTGCTTCGGATAAACTTTTTTTGGAAGAATAATCAGGAGAAATAGGGGCCGATTACGAGGGCGGGTGTTCTACCACCACTGGGCCGGCGGTGAGGACCGCCAGCTCGGTGGTGGGGACCGCCCGCCATCAACCTCAATATTCCCACCGCCACATCAGGATGGCAGTAGGAATGGGATTGGTCCGCGGCGGACAGAAAGACCGTCCGCCCTGGTCCCGCAAGGCGGTCCTTTACCATCCGCCTAGCGGGACAAGGTACAATGGGTTTATGCTGGCACCGCCATGTGCATTTGGATGCCTAAATGCAGAACAACTACTCTCATATGAATTTTGTGCCATTGAACTTTTTTTTCTTTTTCTTTTTTTTAAAGTAATTTTATTTTATTCAGTTTCTGATTGTGAAATCCATATGTGTTTTACAGTGTATGCTTTTATGATTTTTCAGTAAAAAATCAAATGAAGCTTTTATTTACTGATTGATTGATTGAGTGAGCCTAGGATTTTGGTGTTATTCATGCTTGTGATAGTGTGCAGTTATGAATAGCCTAAGGGGTAGTCCTTTGGTGGTTGTACTATCTCAGAGCAAAATTAAGCAAGCCAGGGGTTTAGGCAGAGGGGTTTGGCACCACGTCCTCTGTCACAGCCTTGCTGCAGTTACCTGGAAGTCAGGATTGACTACGGAGAATTGGACATCAAAAGCCTGGGATCACACAGTCATTGTGAGAGTATACTGAAGTGGGTCCATGTATGCTTAAATTGGTAGAATGTCTGGAGTTTGAACCTGGGCAGATACGTCTGATGAAGTAATGGATATGTGAAGGCATGAGGTGACTCATATACATCACATTACTCTGTAGCAATGGGGGGACTCATTCTAGGGTACCACAAGAGGGCAACCTGGAGCTTGATTCTAAAATGTGGCAAAACATTGATACTTTTTCTATATTGCTCTAGAATCAGAAATGTGGTTTCCTAGATCCTCTCGCCTCAAGGATGCAGTCAATATGCCAACCTGAGACAGAAAATAAGTTGGACTGCAACCATGACCCAATTCACTGAGCAATATTTAAGTAAGATGTGCTTCAGATAATGATCAATCCCAAAGGAAATTATAGGGCTAATTATTGGTACCCCAAACCCTCTTTCATTAAGGAACAACACAGTCACAAACACTAGAAAAGGAGTTATACATTTTAAAGTTTTTAAAAAACAATCAAAAGCCTATTCTAGTACATATGATATGAATTATAACAACAATAAAGACAAATAAAATGGCAGCAGCAACGTTTATCAAAAGCCTAAGTAAGAGGAAAAACTCCAGCATAATAGCTGTCTATCTTTATAGCAATTCTACCCTCAATTTGCTACTTTCAAGTACTAAACTAATTCGAGCATAGCAGAAAATAAAAAAAAATTGGAGTTTCAGAGATGGTTCACACCCACATATCTGTTTGAATAATTATGCTTGCGTTCAGTTCAATAACAAATTATGTTTCCTTGAGAATACAGAGAAGAGAAAGGTCATAATATTCATGACAATATGTCCCTAGTTCACCTGCAACCTTATTCCTTTGATGAATGTTTCAGCTTACTGTTCTCTCCAGCTACCTATTGATTGGAGCAGAAGACTTCTGAAGCAATGTCCAAGCATCCACAATGCTGGTTCTAGGGCAAGGCATTATTAGACAGTCATGTAGGAGACAATTAGCAAGGATTCACTCAATCACCCTCACAGGCAACAACAGTTGTGTTTTTCAAGGGGAAATGTATGTGAAACTGACTTGACCTACAACACAATACATTCTTCCACTAACCACATGCTAACCACCCTTTGAGAAGCAGACATGCAGCACTGCAGTGGTGTTAAGACAGATAACCCCTCCACCAGCAATTGTGCAGTGGATAGCAGCATACCAATTTATGAGATCATCAAGACTTACTGAACAACAGGCAAGTCAGGGATCTGGTTCCAGAGCCGATGCCCATTGCAACTTAAGACATTATTGCAACCTCGAGATTAATCCAAGATGGTGATGTATTTTATTTGTGCTTAGAGCATCTCCAAAATCAAAAAGGGAACCAGTTTGGGGAAAATCAAGAACTAAGCCTTTTCTGGGTCACAATGTGTACATTTAGCATAAAACATCCTTAGGGAATTTGATCTGCATTTACATTTACCAACTCTTCTGATTGGTTGGGCAGGCCATTCTCTATAAAGCTTTCTATGTCTCCCCCTTCTCCAGTGTAATCCACACTTCTATGATTCTTGAGCACTTTTTATATTAGTCTTTTTCCTTGTTGCCTTTGTGCGGATATACGTCCTGTCGCTCTGCTTGAGCACCCTGCCAATTACCACAGTTCCATCACCTCAGCATCGAAAGGCTCTGTCTTGAAATATCTTAAGTACTCTAGCTTTACTCTAATATTTACCACACAAATGGTTGTATTAATGCTGTACAATAAATGTTTTTCCCCTAGGTCCTTACTCATTACCAATTGTAACAAGGCCCTACATGTGTCACACATCCAGTTCATATGCCATGTTGCCCTACCGTGCTACACATGTGAGCTAGAAGAGGTAAATTTAAACAGCATTGTTTTATAAATAATTCTGCAATGCTTATCAAAAGCTACTTTGTCCGCTCACAGTAAAGGAATATCTGTAAATATATTGTATGTTATTTAACTACCCAAGCGCCATAATTTTCACAGTTGTGCTTGATATGTCGTAAAAGCTTGTCAGCTAGTTATATTTTCATATGGATAGAATATATAATAACAATTAGAGAGAGAGGGCAAGAGACACTCTTAGTCCCCCAGATTAGGTTTATATCAAACAACAAAAGAGTGTCATGTGCAAAAAGGTCTGTGTATGATCACTAAGACAGAGACAGAAAAAATTCCCTTATGAGAACACACTGGAAATCTTTTAGGGATTTTCTAGAAGCCCTCACTCACCAACCTGGTTGGTGACATGCTTCATCATCGGGCCCACCAGGAGAAGCCGAATGCCTCCCTGGTGTGCTGCAATGCCAGATTACTGCGGAGCTGGTTTTTCGTGACAGTGATGTGAAAAAAGGAACTGTGGTTTAAAAATGTCTAGAACTGTACCAAACAAAAATTTTATTCACTGGTCAGTCAGACATGGTTAAAAGATATGTGTGGCAAATCTACCAAAAATTGTTATGGAAGTTTCCACTTATAGTGGGGTCGACATGTTTCTGCCCGTTTATGTGTGTAATTTACTGGCATTCTTCAGGACCGTGTTAAATGTACCTCGGCGGTATGGGCGCGCTAAGGCCCACCCTGACCAGAGGACGTGACAGTTAAAAATTTAGATTCTAGTGTAAAAATTAGGTGCAAGAAAACAAACCAACAAGTTGTGGGATTTACCTCTGATATGAGGAACCTGTATAGTCTGGAAAAACAAAAGAGAGACATATATACATATAGGACAAACATATACTTAATGCTCTCTGTATGAAACTGTTTTCTGCTAGGTCAGTCTCTGCATCAAAGTGCTATATACTAGTCTGGAAGATGACCCATGTACCATAAGATATAAATTAGTGTGAGAAAGCACTGTATAATTGCCCAGGGGGGCATTACAGGCGTGTGGGCATGCACTATGGCAAAAGGGAATGGGGCCACAAGACAGAGTGGCTAATTATACATCACCCGTGAATAGCGATCAATGGGCCATAAATGTACGGCCAAAGGTGCTAGCATTGACTCTAAAGTAACAGGCTTAACAACTGTGTGAGGCATGTTAATCTCACTTGTAGGTTATAAGATCCACACCCCATAGGTCTCGGGAGGGGGTGGAGGCGACAATGGCACACCCTGTAGGGGAACATCAGATAGAAGAAAGCCAGGTAAATATTACGCGCCAAAAATGGTAGTGAAAATGTAAGTTACTTAGCTCTGTGATAATGGAAAGAAGAAGTCTTACGCCCGCAACGCCTGGCACCCGCTCGGCACCTAGCTGCTCCTGTAACCGGACCTCGTGGATGTAAGCCGGGGGTCAGAGAAAGCTAATGAGGAGTGCCGGTGGGGGCCGGGTGATGCGCAGGGTGCGGCAGCCAATCAGGGGGCCGCTCTGGGAAAGAGGCTTGGAATACAAGCCTGGGCAGCAACCAATCATTGGGCCCGTTTGAAAGAGAGGCTTGAAACTCAAGTCGAGTTGAAAACCACGGAACTTTATTCCGGGGAATTTCAATGAGCAGACACCGAAATGCCCGAGTAGCTAGGGCCGGTGTCAGGCAGCTCCTAAAAGTTGAATAGAAGTTGCTGTGCTGGGATAGAAGAAGTTAAGGAACTAGTTAAAGAAATAAAGACAGTTTTTATGATGATGCACTTGGTAAAAAACGGAATTAAAAAGGACAGTGAGTGGCTGAAGAGCCTATCGCCAGGGTCTACATGGGCAAGTCATAGGTGGTTAATCTGGAGTGTACAGACCATATTAACCGGGCCTCCTCAAAATACTGCCAAGGGCCCGGGAAGAGATGAATGGATAATCAACCCAGGGGAAGTATGAGTTTATACAGATCACGGACTTAGACTATGGGTCGGTGTTCTCAGGGAGCATGTACCATACAGTACTTTACTGGAATGATTGAATGCTTGATCACCATTGTTGGAAAAGAGGGGGGATGTAAATGGTCAGCGTTTCAGTACTGTAGACCAGGGGATCTGGTCATTAAGACCATGCAGATGAGTGCCAAGTCTGTACACTCAGCGTTGTTCTTTCTCGTACAGAACACTTGCGGTGTTTCTCTCTGAGTCAATTTGCTCGATGACGGTCCACTGAAGGTCGTTGGGGGTATGATTCTGTTGGAGGAAATGTTCACTCAGCTTGGTGGTTATTTTGCGGCATCTGATGTTACTGCGGTGTTCGAAGATGTGTTGTTTAATTTTGCGGGTGGTCATTCCAATGTATCTTTTCCCGCAGGTGCAGGTGATAAGATAGATGACGTTCGTGGAGTTGCAGTTCGTATGTTTCTTTTGTATCCAGGAGGTTTTACCTGGTTCAAGGGAGAGTTGTTTTGTGTGTGTCATCAAGTGGCACACACTGCAATTTGAACAAGGGTAATGCCCAACGATAGGGGGCATACCCCATGCACTAGTTATTGATCTATCATTGTGAAGGTTGGGCTTGTCAGTTTTTGGTCGTGTGTGGACCAGGGAATCCTTGAGGCTTGTGGCCTTTTT
This sequence comes from Lissotriton helveticus, assembly GCF_964261635.1. Taxonomy (NCBI): domain Eukaryota; kingdom Metazoa; phylum Chordata; class Amphibia; order Caudata; family Salamandridae; genus Lissotriton; species Lissotriton helveticus. The sequence continues at coordinate 434,668,745 of NC_136073.1, forward strand.
AAAAGAAAAAAGTGTTTTTTGCCAGTTTCTTTTGTTACTCGTGATTATCCTCCAGTGCCTATACACTGATTTATTCATATCGTTTGATAAACTGCTGTAGGTTGTGACACATTAGTGTTATCTCTGTAGGCTCCCTCATGGTGTCCTCGAGAAGTGCTTCACGTGGTTGGTTTCTTGCTCGTTTGTTGCCCTTTTCTAGGATTTTGGCAGGGTATCCTCTTGATTGTAATCTCTGTGTGAGGTCAAACGCCTGAGTCTTGTAATCACTGATGTTGCTGCAATTTCTGCGTATTCTGAGGTACTGGCCATAGGTTAAATTCTCCCTGAGTGGTCTTGGATGGAAGCTCGAAAACTCCAGTGAATTGTTCTTAGCTGTTGGCTTATAATGTGTTTTTGTGGAGAAGTGTGGCTCACTGGTTAGAGGAGGCAGACTTGGAAGCAGAGGTCAGCCCGGGACCAGGGTTCAATTCCCGGCTCGGCGGGGTCTTGAGTCCTAAAATGTCCATGGACTCGACAATTCTCGCTCCGGTGCCTACTCGATTCACGGGTTCACACTCTGCGACTCTGGGCAATAGCTTGCTTAATATCCACAACGGTCCCTCGCGGCGGGATGCCTGGCTTTCACCTTGCGGATACCCTCACAGGGGAATACCAGGACGGGTTCCCTAAGCAAGCGCTTAGAAACCGCTTGGTGATTTGCGTTATATAAATTCCTGTACATTTATATTTACATTTACAATGTGTTTTTGTGGTTAAAGTTGTACCACTCACTGTGATTACCACGTCCAGGAATATCACCTCCTTCTTGCTGAAGCAGTGTGTGAATTTATATAGGAGTCTAAGGTATTGACCCAGCTCAGAAATAGTTCCAAGGATGTTTGGTCACCTTTCCAGATTAGGAAGATGTCATCAATATACCTCCTCCATAATCCTATGGAGGAAGCAAAGGGGTTGCTGGATGGTATAATATGTCTAGACTTGAAATTGTAGACATACAGGCCCGCTATGCTAGGAGCAAACGTGCTGCCCATCGAAGTTCCAGTGCTCTGGAGGTATAATTTGCCTTTATGTTCAAAATAGTTTTCTTTTAAGGCTATCTTAGCACATTGTAATATGAAAGACTTAGGAGTTTGGTATTCCCACTCTATTGAGTTCAAAGCTGTCGCCAGGACTCTCAGGGTATCATCCTGGGGGATACTGGTGTAAAGACTCTCAATATCAAGAGTCACTAGGATAATTGAGTCTTCCTCGAAGGTTACTTGTTCGAGTAATTGTAACAGGTTCTTGGTATCTTTAAGATATGTCGTAGTTTTCTGTATTAGAGGTTTCAAATAGTGATCACAGAAAGTTGACAGGGGTTCGAGGAGGGACCCAATACCTGACACAATATGTCTACCTGGTGGTGGGATTGTGTTTTTATGGGTCTTTGGCAAGGTGTAGAAGTATGGAAATGTCGTGCCACTGGCCGTTAGAAAGGCCGCCTCATTTTTGGAGACAAAATCATTCTCTTCTGCTTCTTTCACAAGGTTGTGGATCCGTGTCCTCAAATCAGGTGTCGGGTCTACTGTGAGAGGGGTGTAATTGGTTCTATTATTCAGGAGGTCCATACATACTTTTCATAGTCTGTGGTGTTTTGGATCACTATGCCACCACCCTTATCCGCAGGCTTGATGGTAATTTCTTTATCACTCTTAAGACTCTCGAGGGCTTGGTATTCAGAGGCCGAAAAGTTCTTAAAAGGTGTCGTGTAGGTAGGGATTCCATATCGTTGAACACTGCTTGTTCAAATGCCGTAATCTCTGCCGGAATGGTGTGTGGGGGTGGGACAAAGGTTGATTTTAACCTCAAGTTAGTGTCATAAATGGGGAGATATGTGGTCGGGTCTTCTTTAGACTCAAAGAATGCTTTTAATTTTAGTTTCCTGAAAAATTCAGCTAACTCACAATGGAGTTTGAATTTATCCGGTCTGGCAGTGGGAACAAACCCAAGGCCTTTCTCAAGAACCTTGATTTCCATCGGGTTTAGTGTTTTGTTGGAGAGATTAGTTATTAAACTCCCTGGGCACTTGTACCCGGTATTGGTGTTTTACTTTGGGTGTGATTCCCTACTGGGTCGTCCGTTTCCCAGATGACTTGCTGGTTGCCTCGTCTCCTGCCCCTTCCCCTCCCGCCTCTCTCTAAAAAAGGCATCTGGTGTTGGTTCTGGGGAAATTGGGCCTGCATATAAGGATTCCAACCCATCATTTGAAATGGTGGTGGTTGTTGGAAGAAAAGCGGAGGCGGCCCATTGCCTGGTGTTCCAAATGTTGGCCACCTCTGTTGTTGATTGTGGTAGTTGGATCTGCCTCTACCCCCTCTTCGTCCTTTAGGTTTCTGGCTGTGATTGCTGGATGTGCTGCTGTTAGAGGAATTGCTGTCTGAGTCTGCAGATTTATTTAGGTCTCTTCGCGGTGGGGTGTAGTCGGGGTCTGAATAGGGGTACACCTTATTATACTCAAATTTCTTGAGGTCTTTCTGAAATTTGGTGAGCTTGGACTGCAATAAAGATTCTTTATATTCCGCCAGTTCTTTATTAATCTCATCCAGCTTTTTTTTGTAGCCTGTTATAGTGGCTTTGAAGTGTGACTCTGTTTGCTGAATTTCGAAGAGGGGGTTTCAAATGATGGGTTGGAATCCTTATATGCAGCCCCAATTTCCCCAGAACCAACACCAGATAGCTTTTTTAGAGAGAGGCGGGAGGTGAAGAGGCAGGAGACGAGGCAACCACCAAGTCACCTGGGAAACGGAGGACCCAGTAGGGAATCACACCCGAAGCAAAACACCAATACCGGGTACAAGTGCCCAGGGAGTTTAATAACTAATCTCTCCAACAAAACACTACACCCGATGGAAATCAAGGTTCTTGAGAAAGGCCTTGGGTTTGTTCCCACTGCCAGACCGGATAAATTCAAACTCCATTGTGAGTTAGCTGAATTTTTCAGGAAACTAAAATTAAAAGCATTCTTTGAGTCTAAAGAAGATCCGACCACAGATCTCCCCATTTCTGACACTAACTTGAGGTTAAAATCAACCTTTGTCCCACCCCCACACACCATCCCGGCAGAGATTACGGCATTTGAACAAGCAGTGTTCAACGATATGGAATCCCTACCTACACCGACACCTTTTAAGAACTTTTCGGCCTCTGAATACCAAGCCCTCGAGAGTCTTAAGAGTGATAAAGAAATTACCATCAAGCCTGCGGATAAGGGTGGTGGCATAGTGATCCAAAATACCACAGACTATGAAAAAGTATGTATGGACCTCCTGAATAATAGAACCAATTACACCCCTCTCACAGTAGACCCGACACCTGATTTGAGGACACGGATCCACAACCTTGTGAAAGAAGCAGAAGAGAATGATTTTGTCTCCAAAAATGATGCGGCCTTTCTAACGGCCGATGGCACGACAATTCCATACTTCTACACCTTGCCAAAGACCCATAAAAACACAATCCCACCACCAGGCAGACCTATTGTGTCAGATATTGGGTCCCTCCTCGAACCCCTGTCAACTTTCTGTGATGACTATTTGAAACCTCTAATACAGAAAACTACGACATATCTTAAAGATACCAAGAACCTGTTACAATTACTCAAACAAGTAACCGTAGAGGAAGACTCAATTATCCTAGTGACTCTTGATATTGAGAGTCTTTACACCAGTATCCCCCAGGATGATACCCTGAGAGTCCTGGTGACAGCTTTGAACTCAATAGAGTGGGAATACCAAACTCCTAAGTCTTTCATATTACAATGTGCTACGATAGCCTTAAAAGAAAACTATTTTGAACATAAAGGCAAATTATATCTCCAGAGCACTGGAACTTCGATGGGCAGCACGTTTGCTCCTAGCATAGCGGGCCTGTATGTCTACAATTTCGAGTCCAGACATATTATACCATCCAGCAACCCCTTTGCCTCCTCCATAGGATTATAGAGGAGGTATATTAATGACATCTTCCTAATCTGGAAATGTGACCAAACATCCTTGGAACTATTTCTGAGCTGGTCAATACCTTAGACTCATATTTAAAATTCACACACTGCTTCAGCAAGAAGGAGATGATATTCCTGGACGTGGTAATCACAGTGAGTGGTACAACTTTAACCACAAAAACGCATTATAAGCCAACAGCTAAGAACAATTTACTGGAGTTTTCGAGCTTCCATCCAAGACCACTCAGGGAGAATTTACCCTATGGCCAGTACCTCAGAATACGCAGAAATTGCAGCAACATCAGTGATTACAAAACTCAGGCGTTTGACCTCACACAGAGATTACAATCAAGAGGATACCCTGCCAAAATCCTAAAAAAGGGCAACAAACGAGCAAGAAACCAACCACGTGAAGCACTTCTCGATGACACCATGAGGGAGCCTACAGAGATACCACTAACGTGCGTCACAACCTACAGCAGTTTATCAAACGATATGAAAAAATCAGTGAATAGACACTGGAGGATAATCACGAGAAACAAAAGAAATTGGCAAAAAACACTTTTTTCTTTTAAAAAGGCCACAAGCCTCAAGGATTCTCTGGTCCACACACGACCAAAAACTGACAAGCCCAACCTTCACAATGATAGATCAATCACTAGTGCATGGGGTCTGCCCCCTATCGATGGGCATTACCCTTGTTCAAATTGCAGTGTGTGCCACTTGACGACACACACAAAACAACTCTCCCTTGAACCAGGTAAAACCTGGATACAAAAGAAACATACGAACTGCAACTCCACGAACGTCGTCTATCTTATCACCTGCACCTGCGAGAAAATATACATTGGAATGACCACCCGCAAAATTAAACAACGCATCTGCGAACACCGCAGTAACATCAGATGCCGCAAAATAACCACCAAGCTGAGTGAACATTTCCTCCAACAGAATCATACCCCCAACGACCTTCAGTGGACCGTCATCGAGCAAATTGACTCAGAGAGAAACACCGCGAGTGTTCTGTACGAGAAAGAACAACGATGGGTGTACAGACTTGACACTCATCTGCATGGTCTTAATGACCAGATCCCCTGGTCTACAGTACTGAAATGCTGACCATTTACATCCCCCCTCTTTTCCAACATAGGTGATCAACCATTCAGTCATTCCAGTAAAGTACTGTATGGCACATGCTCCCTGAGAACACCGACCCATAGTCTAAGTCCGTGATCTGTATAAATTTATACTTCCCCTGGGTTGATGATCCATCCATTTCTTCCCGGGCCCTTGGCAGTATTCTGAGGAGGCGCGGTTAATATGGTCTGCACACTCCAGATTAACCACATAGGACTTGCCCATGTAGACCCTGGCGATAGGCTCTTCAGCCACTCACTGTCCTTTTTAATTCCATTTTTTACCAAGTGCATCATCATAAAAACTGTATTTATTTCCTTAACTATTTTCTTAACTTCTCCTATCCCAGCACAGCAACTTCTATTCAACTTTTAGGAGCTGCCTGACACCGGCCCTAGCTACTCGGGCATTTCGGTGTCTGCTCATTGAAATTCCCCGGAATAAAGCTCCGTGGTTTTCAACTCGGCTTGAGTTTCAAGCCTCTCTTTCAAACGGGCCCAATGATTGGTTGCTGCCCAGGCTTGTATTCCAAGCCTCTTTCCCAGAGCGGCCCCCTGATTGGCTGCCGCACCCTGCGCGTCACCCGGCCCCCACCGGCACTCCTCACTAGCTTTCTCTGACCCCCGGCTTACATCCACGAGGTCCGGTTACAGGAGCAGATAGGTGCTGAGCAGGTGCCAGGCGTTGCGGGCGTAAGACTTCTTCTTTCCATTATCACAGAGATAAGTAACTTACATTTTCGCTACCATTTTTGGCGCATAATATTTACCTGGCTTTCTTCTATCTGATGTTCCCCTACAGGGTGTGCCATTGTCGCCTCCACCCCCTCCCGAGACCTTTGGGGCGTGGATCTTTTAACCTACAAGTGAGATTAACATGCCTTACACAATTGTTAAGCGTGTTACTTTAGAGTCAATGCTAGCACCTTTGGCCGTACATTTATGGCCCATTGATCGCTATTCACGAGTGATGTATAATTAGCCACTCTGTCTTGTGGCCCCATTCCTTTTTGCCATAGTGCATGCCCACACGCCTGTAATGCCCCCCCAGGGCAATTATACAGTGCTTTCTCACACTAATATATAACTTATGGCACATGGGTCACCTTCCAGACTAGTATATAGCACACTTTGATGCAGAGACTGACCTAGCAGAAAACAGTTTCATACCGAGAGCATTAAGTATATGTTTTTCTTATATGTATGTATGTCTCTCTTTTGTTTTTCCAGACTATACAGGTTCTTCATATCAGAGGTAAATCCCACAACTTGTTGGTTTGTTTTCTTGCACCTAATTTTTACACTAGAATCTAAATTTTTAACTGTCACATCCTCTGGTCAGGGTGGGCCTTAGCGCGCCCATACCGCCTAGGTACATTTAACACGGTCCTGAAGAACGCCCAGTAAATTACACACATAAACGGGCAGAAACATGTCGACCCCACTATAAGTGGAAACTTCCATAACAATTTTTGGTAGATTTCCCACACATATCTTGTAACCATGTCTGACTGACCAGTGAATAAAATTTCTGTTTGGTACAGTTCTAGACATTTTTAAACTACATTTCCTTTTTTCACATCACTGTCATGAAAAACCAGCTCCGCAGTAATCTGGCGTTGCAGCACACCAGGGAGGCCCGATGATGAAGCATGTCACCAACCAGGTTGGTGTGTGAGGGCTTCTAGAAAATCCCTAAAAGATTTCCAGTGTGTTCTCATAAGGGAATTGTTTCTGTCTCTGTCTTAGTGCTCATACACAGACCTTATTGCACATGACACTCTTTTGTCATATGGATAGAATGCCATTGAATTTTTAAGAGGTACAAAAGGGGGTGGTGATGGACGGAGCATCTGAACCAATCAAACACTCACACTGAGTCAACAGATCTGGGTTGTGAATTGACACTACTGAACCAAAGTTCTTTATAAACAACAACACCAGAGAAGCCAATAACATAGTCCAACAAACAGGAGTGATAAATGAAGACAATGTTTATACTCAAGTTCTTGCCTCCCTGCTCACAGTACACACCAAGTAATTGTGCTTTTAAGATCAAGTTCAACAAGTGCATGTGTTAATATTTATCTATTGTTCCCAGTTATTTAAAAGATACTTGGTGTGGGCTTTGCTCTGCCCAGAGAGGTATTGTTCCTTCATTTTGAGTTATTGGGTTCTTGGTGTGACAATACAATTGTAATGCATGAGGGACTGCTGTACATCCAGTGGTGGCTGCCTCGGAACAGGGGTGATGGGGCGAGGAGATGGATTAAATAAAAATGAAAAAAATAAACGTACCTTTTCTGTCACACGCCTCTCCCGCACGTCTCTCCTCCATCCTGGATGGAAGGTCTGCTGGAAGCACAGAAGCACCCAGGCTTCCGGACTCTCCCAGCCAATCACAACCCTATAGGAGCTGCATTGTGATAAGTTTAAGCGTCCTGTTTGGATGCTCAGACAGGGCAACACAGCCTAATGGAGAATCTGTCAAGTGTGCATGATGGTTTGGCTGGCCCTAGAGGGCCGGCCAAGCCGTCATGCGCACTTAGAGGAGTGCAAACCACTCCTCCCCTGCTCTGGCATCAGAACCCAACACCGCTCCAACTCCCGCATAGAAAAATAAAATGATAATAACGTCCTGTTATTATACATTTTTTTTCTTGTGTGCACTACTGAAATAGCAGTGGGGCAACGCTCCTCCGCCTTAGAGGAGGAGCTGCCACTGTGTACATCTCAAAAATACACCGAATCATCCCTCATCAAATTATGTATCTCCTATGTGCATTATATACAGAAAGCAAAATTGTTTAGTGTTTCTTTCCCTGCATCTAGCGTTTCTTTAATGTTTTAGAACACAAAGTGCAAGTCAGGCCGTTTTGGCTAAGTAAATGTGTGCCATAATGCTGTTTCGGCTGTCCTCCAACAAGTCTGGTTAGTGACTGCAAATGAGACTTGAGGTATTCTGTAACAAACATGAATCCTCAAAGGGAATCAGTACCTTTAAAAGAATCAAAACATTATACAAGAACAAAGTTTGGGAAAATCCCTTTTATAAGACAGCAGTTATCAGGAGAATAAATAAAAAATGAATCAGGAGAAAAGCCAATGTTTGAAGATGATTAGGTAACTACTTGCAAAGACAAATAGCAATGTAGCAATTCCCCATTACATGCCCTTACACTGTGAATGGTTTTATAAGGCTAAGTCATTAATTTGCTGTACCTTCCTTCTACAACCCCAGCAATGTTCTCTGGGCATCGGCACTTCCCTTTACTCAGAATAACATTTGCACTCTAATGACCTATTCCAAAGTGATGTACAAAGTCATGAACTTCTTTCTAATAAAAAATCTAACACTTCACCCATCACCCACTCTGCAATCCATGTCCCTTTTGCAACCAACTGTAATTCTCCACTCTTGATGTGGTACTCAGTCACACAGTCAATTTCACGGAGAAAATACTTTCATGATTTGCAAGTCTGGAGTCATTTATAGCCGAGCTTGCTATCTTCAAGTCCTCTTAGCTACCCCTCCCTAAAAAAACTTTAGTGTCATCTTACCTGCTGTTCATAGGTGGTTAGGGAATGCATTTTTCTGTTCACACGTACCTGTCATATTAAGGTGTGGGAGTTAAACATTCATATGCAAATGAAGCTGCTTTACCTTGCTGTCTTCCTGGCTCAAAGGAGAATTGAAAAAGGAGAATCCCCACCTTCTGTCTGACTACCAGAGGCATACCTATTGTACATAAGATGAAGAACTAGAAAAAATGAGGTCATCGGCTCTCTCCTCTGGTGAGACAGCGATCTGCGTTGGTCTCACAATGCCAGCATGGTTGAACTCCCACATCCAAGCTGTATTACATCTTAAGGTAAAATAAAATGCTATGGGATAACCATCTGGCAATATGTTACCAGAAGGGGTTGTGCCTGAGCATTTGATGCTATGCTTTTGAAACTGAAGCTGTGCCTGGGAATAGGAATAGGATGCTGTACCTGATTTCATGATGGGTGCTCCTGTGCATTTGAGGCTACGTTTGGGCATTTGAAGCTATGTCTTGGCATAGGATGGTTGGAATGATCCCAGAGTATTTAACACTATTTGAGAGCATTTCAACCATTTTTTCACTTTATTGCTGTGGGGATCATTTTAATGTGTGTGGGGTGTGCACAGATTCCTTGCTCCCTGTGCCAGTGAACTCACACTGAACCTTATCATGGATGTTGAACAATATCAAAAACAATCTCATATATGTTAGTTGCCATTCAGGGGGGTACAAGGGCGGGAAGTGTGTGCCAGACCTTTGCTATTGGAGCAGGATTATGGTTGATTTTCATGCTGCTAACTCCTTGTTTGTAATTTTACAGATGAACTAGGAAAGTGTGGTGTACCCACACATTATGCATTTTCTTGGAATGATACGTCATACGCAGATTTGCACTTGAGCATTTTAGGTGTTTTATCTTTCATATTTAAGTTTTTTAGCATGTCAGTGAGAGAGTGCATGTGAAGTCATTGGTAGACGGTGATATCTATGTGCAGGGCGGACTGGCTGTGGTGGGCATCGGGCGTTTCCCAGGTGGGTTGCCAGGGTGGGAGACAGTTTGGACCCAGGGGGGGCTGTCTTTGTTACCAGTGGTCGGCTGCAAAATTGGCACCCTGTAAAAAAAAAGCAGCAGCAGTGAGACAGGAGTGGTGCTTCCAACTAGCACCCCCTCGGTGCGGCCGAGCTGTGTGCCAGGGCCAGTTTCGGTTCCCAGACCTGCCGTGTTTATGTAGCTAACTTAAACTTACTCTTACCCACTGCCGATCAGCTTTACAATGATCTAATTGATCTTTAGAGAACCCATCACAACGTGGATTCTGAGCCTGTTCAACCAATATATTGAAGTACATATAGTTTCAGATTTATTAATCAGAGCGATTACAGGATCTGAGTTGTAAAAGGTCCATGCCACTGCCTGCCTGGTTCCTGTGTCAGCCAAGCACTTGTGCGCAGGACTTCCAGAGTTGGAATTAAATATTAAGCGGATTTCAAAATGGTAATATGGTAGAGCTGCAGTTCCTATGATTCCAAGAAGCAAGTCAGCTCATGGAGGTTACATTTGTCTGAAGTAGAAAAGGCTGTCAAAAGTGACACTTTGGATATCCAACTAGAATATTGCAACTCTCTGTATGTCGCATTACCAGTCTCTTGGCTCAAATATTTCCAAAGGGTGCCGAATGCATCAGTTTGTCTGGTTTCAAGCACCAACGCAATACCACCTTTCCGCTGCCAGACTAGACTTACATGGGCTACTGGACAAGGAAAGCATCTTCTTATATATAAGCTTCCTGGTCTATAAGTCTTCATGATCTGGCCCCTTACTATCTGCCAGCCTTATTCAATCCTGGACCACCACTCGGAGTCTCAGAAGCTCCCACCTTCATATAGTGGATAGCTCCCACTTTAAAGGGAGCAGATCCTTTTCCGTTCAAGGTACCGTCTGGAACACACTGCCAGTAAATGCTGAAGCAGTCAGTGTTTCTCATGCCTTTCAGTAAATCACTTGGTACTCACCTGTCTCACTATCACCGGACAAACATATCGTTCACCTACAGTATCATGCCCAGAGAGTCATGTGTGTGGTGTGTGTGATATAAAAGTAATCAGTTGGTCAAGCCCTGCTACCTTGGTAGATCGATCTAACGGAACTAGATAGTTGAATCAATAGAGGGTTTAATGAAATGGTGGTAAGATTTTGAATGGTGTCAAACAATAGAAACAGATGGGATTTAGTGGAGAAACTGTTGACAGTAGGAGCAGTGGGTTCTTGTCTGCCCACTTGGTCAAACTCCTGTCAGTGGTGTAGCGAACTTTGAGCCCCCCCCCCCCCGCCCGCCCTTCCCCGAAAGGTACATATAGGGGATCCCTCCGGACTCAACCAGGAGCTCTCAGACCAGGTTACTGTGCTGAGGGGATCCCCTGGAGCTCGGGATCCATCGCTCCACAGGGGGTGCGGGGGCCCATGTTACGCCGCTGACTCCTGTTCCTAGACAAATCATCTTTTCTCTTTGTGCCTCGGTTTCTTTAGCCCTAGTGCATAGAAACATTGGAAATGCTGCAATTAAGAGCTATATTACAAAAAAGCATGTAATATGAAAATAGTAAGAAACCAAATGCTATTACTAATTTTGGCAAAGGGTACCTTGAGCCTAGGTGTATACACATCTTAGTAACTTTGAGAGATTTAATCTTTGCAAGTACTTGATTCATGGCAGTGAAGCAGAATGAAGAATGATAAAAAATAATATAACTTTTGTTCGTTATTAGCACAATTTGTGGCCGCTAGCTGTAAAGATTGTGACAATATTGCGTTTACATTGTGCTATTGTATGGGTGTCATTGTGTATCCTAATATTCAACGTGAGCGTTGCATTGTTCAACACAAGGGCATTTGTTTTCTTCAATAAGTGCCTGAAATAATACGCTTTTGATCTATTAGCAGGCAAATTAATGCGGAAAATATGAGTGGCCTTTATCCACAAAAGAAGCCAATAATTAGAGCAAAAACCGCTTGTGTCATCCAATTAGATAGCAGGATTAGAGGCGACTCAAGGTTGATAGTATTCCTGTAATGCAAGCAGTAGAATGTCATTAAACCTGTTTGCTGTCACGGCAAATCTTTTCTTTTTTTTCTTTTCAAATGAAGTTGAAAGGGTTAGATGGCTAGTGATTCCCTGCATTAACAGCATTAGTGTTTTTTTAGGAGCGGACTCAGAAAAGTCCTTAATCTCCCCTAGAAGCTCTTGCCTTTGGCTGTCGCTTCTAACTATAGTTGTGAAAAATTACCTCAAACAAGAGCCTGTTTCTACAGGCCCTAATTTCTGCATTTTACACCCTTCAAACAAAGCGTGGACACGAAGTTATCCTCATCATCAGAAAAGAAGCCTCAAATAAGATATCTACTGCCTTAGTTTCATGCATTCCCTTAGCTCTGACATTAACATATCGCCAAAGAATGAGAGTGCTTTTTGTAAATCTGTTTAAGGGCTTTACTCAATTAATTTCTATAGGATGTTGGAAATATGCATTTTGTTAATGAATAATTGTAGTCAGTGTGATTGGCATGAGATCCCTCAGACCCAAATTCAGTAATGGGTAATAGGGAATATTGATTCCAAAATAACGATGGGAAAGAATATTGTTACCACAATATGGGGAAATAAAATATCGAAAAGTAAGTCCACAGAGGGAGGTAGGGATTTACTATTCTTAACTCCACATCTACATACATTTAAGCTATATTACCAAGGTACGAAGATGTTGAGGTAGGTATTGAAAACGTACCTATTGATATGATGCGAACAATACTCTGTCAAGTCAATATTTGGGATTCTATGGGGCTTACTTACAAGCCCTTTGTGCTGCCTGTAAGTCACTTTTTGTGATGCACCAGTGGCGCATTTTGCTGCCCCATATTTACAAGGACAAGTAAAGGCACCCTGTGAGGCTTTTCGTGTCCTTTTATAAACGCACTTTTCACGCAGCACTTTGTGTGAAAGGGGCGTGACATGGGTGTTGCTGTGGGTGTTCCCATGAAACACCCATTGCTTCTGCTGCATTCCCAGATTTACAACCTTCCATATACCTAGGAATGCATTAGAATGTTACACCTCCCCAGGGGAAGCATAATGAGGCGCAACGAGGAGAAATGTTTTAATTTCACCAGTTTTTTTCCTGTTAGTATGCATGCTGCATTCTGCAGCACACATAGAAAAGAGGAAATCACCTCTCGTGATTGTTTTAGTGCAGGAGGGTGTCCCGCCTTGCACAAAAACAATCATCCCTGCAACAAAGGCACCCTTGCACCATGGTGCAAGGGTGCCTGGCTTGGTTCATGGCAGCCAAACGTGCTCCAGTGCAGGGAAGAGCAAAGCAATCCATCATATCATTGCAGATATGACGCATCCCTTTGCTTACAGAGTAATGCAGTGCGTTATAGCCAAAAGGCTTGCGGCACCGCTCCCCATTACTTTGTCGTACATAAGGCCCGATATTCCCAGCCTACACCATGTTGAATGATTCCATTTAGGTAAGCTGGTTTCCAAATCTTTGATTCTTATGAAGGATATTTGTGCTGTGAGCACATTTTTAATGATCTCTGCCTGCCATAAAAAGAGGGCAAAAGTAGAGGAAGAAGGTTCTAAGTAATCCATCTGGCTCAAGAAAGCCAAAGGAGATTTAAAGAGTAAAGAATGTAGGCCCAGATGTACTAAGTCTCATGTCATAAAGCAGTTACTGTTTTTGTATATCGACTAGCTGACATGCAGAGACTTATTTTGCACTGAAACAGGTGTACTGATTCATCAGAGCGCAAAATGGACCTTCGGTTGGATTCGTATTAATATTGCTTAATGCATATGTATGAGGGCAGATTCCTTTTTCAAAGAGCTGTGAATGCAGTACAAAAAGCATGTTAGGAACATCAGACCTCCGTTATTGCTTATGAATTAGTGAAACACCAAAATTGCAATCTAAAAATAAGTTGTAGGTTTATGTGAAGGCAGGGGTGTAGCTTAGTCAGTGAGATTCGGGGGGAGGTGTGAATCTCAAATTTCCCATCTAAAAGATCAATGGACTGCAGGGGGTGTCATGTGTTCTACACAGGGCCTATTGTAGTTTTCCCTATGTTAGCCTAACTGTGCACAACACATGCCACATTGTGTTTGCATACATTACTATATAAATACACTGTTTTTGTGCCACATCATATTTTCACACTGAGCCTGCAGTTGTTTTCACATTCTGTTATTTCTTGGGATTTAGTGTGAACAGAAGACAAGGTCAAAGAGTAATGTCCCATGTTGTTTTGTTCTGGTCAGGCACTTGCAGCTCGACACTACACAGAAATGCAGCTGTTGTTTGTGAACATGTGAATCTTGTCATTAGGTATGCACAGCAAGTTAACGGATAGAGAGAGACAGATATTCCCTGAGAGATCACAGCTGTCCCTGAGATGTAGAACATACATCAATGTATGCTAAGGTACGGGGTCCGCTGCTAAACCCAGAGATCTTTGTTGTATAATTAGTTTGCCTCTGTATAAGGGGCGGGGTTAGGCAATTCTGTCTTATAATATGATAGGGCTTTTCATAATATACAGTTTATTGACAATGCTGATAGTTTTTTTGCTAGGTAGTTGTTTTTTGATTGTGGCACATATACTGTATTCCAGGGCACAATAGTTTAAATAAACACTTCAAACTTCCTTCATGTCTCTTTCATATCCTATTGTGGACAAGTGCGAGTGTTTGAGCAAAAAGGAGTGTCCTGTCACTGTGATCCCTGAAAGGATCAGGAGTGTTGTGTTCTGGGGTGTCAATTCACTTCTTCCTCTGGTTACGAGTCGGAGGGCAAGTGAGACGATGTAGCTAGTTGTACTTAGGCTCATGGTATTGAGGTGGGATGGTGACTCAATCCCTAAATACTGATGTTCTATGGTCCCAAGCATAGTTCTGTTCCTGAGCAGAATCCCTACAACATGATCATGTTTTATGATGGACTGTTTCTATCAGAAACAGGGTCTGTACTGATTTTCATTAGGTTTGCATCTTTCTAGATTGGTAAGGTGGATATAAAACAGTGGTTTGAAAACCTACTCCAAGCGAATGCCACAGGTTAGAACTTTAGTGTGTTTAATTTCCATTAATGTACCTAGAAACCTAAGGCTCTCACAGCTTTCCAAGCTTACTACTGCCATGCTTGTGAATTCCAAGAATGTAGTACATTTGCAGGCATTGAAGGACTTCTTCGATGGGTGCAAATATGCTATTTGTTTGGTAAACCAGTCACTATATACATTTAAGTTTCCCCTCCAAAAACTCAACAAGTTAAAAGCTGTTAGTGAAATGGGAACACCTGAAAAAACTAACACAACCATAGTAACCCTGACCCAGGGCCCCCAGACCCAACTACCAAGCTAGGAATGTATTTGTGAGAGTGTCACTCCTCAAACAAACCCCCCTTAAGCTATGCTTTGCATTAACATGTCACTCTGAACAAACTGCACAATTATATTCTGCAGGTCACAGTTACAGCCATCAGCATCAAAGCTATCCAAACCCATACACTCTTTCTGTAGCACAGATTCAGTGTCAGGGATGCCTTCTTTGTTGACCATGCCGATACCTGTAAACTCTACAACACCCTCCTGGAAGGAACCTCTGTCTTTCCAGGTATAATGAGCTCCCCCTGTTATAGATGATTTAGTCCCTTCCTTATAGTCACCAGTCAGAGCCTCCACTTCTAACAACATCTGCATGTTGTTAGGTTGCAGGAATTAGTTTATTCTCTATGGGCCACTCAAGATGGTGACTCAACAACGTTTCCTTCCAAAGGTTTTAACTGAGAATTTCTTTCATTCTAGATTTTAAGTATTTCTACCTAAAAATACCAATTCGTTGCTCCTATCAGGATTTTAACATGCTTTTAGCAGAGCTCTGTTTTTTGGCACAAGATCCTCACTTTCAGATTGTTTTCTGTGCATCGTCATTTTGTACAGAGACATTAACCATATTTGTGTGAGCCATATATAAAGTGTTGGGATTGAGAAAGGTCTCATGTAGGGCTGTGGAGAGCATGGCCCCTGTCTCTAAGTCCCTATTGCAAGATTTGTGTTTTTAACCTCCACCTGAGGAAATACTATGATAATGGTATTGAGTGAGGCCCAGAGCAGGGCACTGTGGGAGGGAGGGCACACTGTATACTTTAGTATGTCATCCTAAGTGAAACGGGTATGTCCAGATGTGGGGCCTGTGGACACTGTGCCATTGGAAACATGTAATACCTGGTTGAAAAGGCCTAATAAGAGAGAAGCCGGTCCTGGGTTGCTTGTGTTCTGATACATGGAGGACCTGGCCTGGCAGTTCGGGCTGGACTGTTCCCATGAGGAGAAGGGTCATGACTGATTTGCATGTGGCTGGGTCCAAACTGAGGTGGCATGGTTGGTGAAAAACGATGGATTGGAATGCAGCTTGAGTGTTTGCCACTGGCTGAGATTAATTCCAGCATTCCATCCATCACTTTGTTGCTTTTTCATCTTACTTATATGGAGAGAGCTCAATGACTGGGAGAAGAGAAGGCACTACTGCGAAATAGGCCACAACCAGTACAGAGATACTTCAAGTGAAGTCCAAGGCTCAGAAGTGTCTCCAGTGTGGATGGCATTGACACCTATGGCTGAGTGTATCCTGGAATTAAATAAGAAGTGAATTTAATTTGTCTAGCAGCAAGTAGTGCCAGAGCATTAGGAAGACTGGACATCAGACTCAGTAGGACTCACCTGAGGAACTCAAAGTGCCAGGAGAAGTCCAGAAGGGTCAGGAGGTGTGTTACCACTGTGACTCGGGATGGACACTTGTTTGTTTGGAGTGGGAGTTTGAGATTGGGCCTGAGGAATACCTAAGCAACAAGATCTGTATGAGCACAAGGTCTATGACCTCAAGAGCAATCCAATTGACTTGTATTGGCATTGCAGTGATGGGCCTGATATTGCAGGTACCAGCACTCATTTCATCTAGATATCCCATTAGGTGGGCCAAAGCAGGGAGTCTTTATACGGTGGGCTGTGAGCAGTTACCCACCATTAGCAGGCCTACTCCAGTGGATACCAACCCACACATGCCCTTACTTCCCAGACAGACTTCAAGAACTTGCCAACAAAGGACAGAAAGGTACTGTGACATTGCACTCAAGACAGGAAGGATTTGGCAAGGAAGGGAGAAACTGTGAGCAGGATGGGAGTGAACCTACAATATTCACTCCAGTAGTACAAACTGAGATTTCCCCTAGAGGGCCAAAGCAAGTTGCAGTGTGTGCTTGTGTATGTGTGTGTATGTGTGTATGCATGTGTCTGTTTGTGTATGTGTGTGTGTTTATGTGTGATTTTTAAACAACTTAAGCTCAAGCACCGGCTGGAACATGACTTTATTATTGTCTATAAATGTATTTTGGGTGCTGAGTCTCAAATCCCACACCAGCTCCCTGAGTAAGCCTTGGACTTCCTGACTTCTCTATGCTGAATGTCTTGTGCTTAAGGGGTGTACTTGGTGATCAGCTTTGGGTCCAATAACAGGGTTATAGGGTTAAGCCATGGGACACTAGTGGTAAATGACTCTGATTCATATAAACAGGACCCAACAGGATATGTAAGGCTTTAGTATAGTTCTGCAAAGTACCCTGTCTGGAAACTGACATCTCTAGTTATACTTCCTTTTTTAATGATCTATATAATTTCAATTTATAAGAAATCATGGGGCACATGATAACATTGACATACTCCTAAATACAATTCTTTATTGTATACTCTTGATTAAGAGCCCTAATTAAGCAATGGTACTCACTTTCTGAACTAATGAAAGCAAAAGTGAGACTTCTTGAATCCTTCAACTGTGGGATTGCTCATGTCACATCAGCTGAGAGAAGGTTGCATCAACAAAACAACAATGGTTTCACTTTCAGCTATGCTGAACTATAGCCTGGGCTTTACACTTGTTTCTTTTCCAACCGCTTTTCTTCTGTACTTTATTCAAATGAGAAACTATGGGGCATATGCATAAACTTTATAATATGTGAAATAGTACTAGAGAAGAATTACTCATGCATTCTAAAATGATATTCACAAACCTAGGGGCAGAGACAGCCATCTCTGCATCTCCTATCTGTTAGGTGCAAAGAGCTTCACCAAAGTGGCAGAGATCTCCTCAAACTCAGGTATATGTTTCCATAGTAAATGTAAAAGGGACAAGGAGTAGGGCTAGAACATTGGGAATACACACAAGAGAGAAAGTCAACTGCTGTTCACAAATAACACTTCTAAAGCTGCTACAGACCTAAAGGTGTCAGAGCAGGTGTTCATTTACTCCAGCCCAGACTTGGAGTAAGTCAAGGACTACACATGGCCACTCACAGGTACTGCAACACACTCCGATAGAAAACAATTTAATCAGAAAAATAAAATAACACCTCATACGAACTAGTGTGTGTGTGTGTTAAAAATATGTATCAATATTAAATATGTATTTTATCACTTTAAAAAAAATCCTTAACCACACCATTCTTAACAGATGTTTCTACATATTACATATAAATAAAAATGTTAGTGAGAGTGCAATTTTGTTTGAATTATTTTTCAAACCTTATTCTTTAATAATAAATTGATTAGGTATAAATGAGTTATGTAATGCGCATTGAATTTCATGCATTGATATTGTCTAATATATCATTTTTATTAATTCTAGGTTGAAGTTAAATATTTAAAATTACATTCATATTTTACATTAAAATATTGTAATATTATTTTTAAAAGTAATAAACTTTAATAATTTGTCCTATACTTTCACAAAGAGAGTTCTTTGCCTTGGTGGCAGGGATCTCCACTGCATGTGCAAGTTACTAGTAGTAAATTTACACTCGAAAATCTTGTAGGAGGCTTCACTCACTGATTTGAAGAGGTGAACACATGTGAGTCGGCATCTAGGTGTAACTCTACACTTAGAAATAGTGAACATCAAAAATGTGTAAAGTTACACTGAAGTGTAGTAGTTCATACACATGTGAGTAAATAAACATGTGTATATTTACCTTTCTGAATAGGCACCTTTATTTTGCACAGAAAACCTTTACTTGCCTCAGTTAAATCCTCCAGGTGATACCTCAGACTCATTCTTGCTATAATCCATGCCTACATACCTTATGGGTAGATACTCCTTCACATGTGTCACTGTGCTTTCTTCGCTCTAGCCTTCCTTTAGCATCTGAGTATTTTATGATTTTCTCATATGTCCATCCCAACATCCACTACAGTTTTCTTGATGTGCTCAAAAGCCATATTGTCATCAGAATTAATAAGCAGCAACTCCATTACAATAATAAAAGAAGCCCAGCAAACTACCAAATTGAAAGGTTTGCTTAAGGGCTAATATGGTGATAGTGGACAAAGAGTACTTAGTATGGGTCATGCCATATTATCTGTTGGTCTCCGACTAATAATCTAGTGAATTGATGTAACCAAGAGGTGACTAGGAGCACTAAAAAACATTTTTAATACAGCAAAGTATTTCTTTAGCCAACTCTAAAGCAAGTCCTTGGCTGCATTTTATCCAGTCTCCATTGACAGCTTTGGAATATCCCATCCTTTTTCGCAGCCTGAGGAAATTGTTAAGCCTGACTATTTGTGGGTCAAATTGAATTTCTTAGCTTGGTTCTCTGTTCTCTGGGAGGACCATGAATTTTGTAACCCAGTTGTTTGAGCGCACTGTCTGATAAAAATGGTGATCCAGCAGAAGTGTTATAATGGTTTTAATGTTATCTCTTACTTCTTTACTTACGCATGTATCCCTTTAACCGTTCTTGGCCCTTAAACAGTTAGACGGATCACAGCATTACTCTTACCGCTGAGGTGAATGGTCCTCTGATAAATCTTTCTTTGCTGATAGGAGGGGTAGGAATTAGGGTGTTCAAAATGCAGAGATAGCCATCCCATAAGGGCCGTTCATTTGTGACTATCTCACTTGTTCGAGATCAAGTTTGAATATTCCACTCTCAAGACTATGCTATAGAAATAAAGTATCAACTCAACCTCCTAAAGAAATTAAACCTAATTAAAATTATGA
The DNA here is from genome assembly GCF_964261635.1 of Lissotriton helveticus. NCBI lineage: Eukaryota > Metazoa > Chordata > Amphibia > Caudata > Salamandridae > Lissotriton > Lissotriton helveticus. The sequence continues at coordinate 434,688,516 of NC_136073.1, forward strand.
ACACTAAGAGCTCTGCTACAGCAACTCAAAATAAAAGAAGCAGAACCTGATACTCTGCCAAGAACCACTTCTTCTCCCTACAATACATTTACATTTAAATGGAAAATAGCACAGTTCATTGAAAAACATCAGGACAAAATAATAGTCTCAGGCAATTTAGATAATCTGGTTATTGTATAATGATCAAAAACCAATACAGATAAGCAATCTCTCAAGCATTTCAGTTAGGAATATTACAGAATGTAGCATAAGACTACACATTTAGTCAGAGATGCAAATCCAAAGAGGATGGTTTAAAACAGTCATTAGATACAAGGCTGCAGATACCTACCACCATTAAAGGGAGAAGGATGGTTAATTTCTCTAACAGCATCCAAAGGTTCTAAAGCTAAAAGGGGGAAAAGGAATCACTAGTCAGTCCTTTGCATGATTAGTTTACATATGAAATCGCGGAATCCAATGTAGATATTCCTGCATGCTTCCCCATGCTGATCATGAGCCCATGCTGATCAAAACTTATTCTCTCCTTAAGAGGCAGCCAATGAAGATCACTCAAGGCCAGGGCTGTAGAAGACCGACGCTGTCTCTTAAGCACCAGCTTTGCAGCCATATACTGGACTCTCTGCAACCCCTGCAGAATATATTGCTGTGCTCCTAAATATAAGGAGTTGCAATAATCCAATCTATTTAAGATTATACTCCTCACTACCGAAGAGCGGGAGTCATTTGGTAGTAGCGGGAGGATCTTCCGTAACATGCGCAGTAGGGATAAACAAACACGAAAGGTTTTATTGGCCTGTGCCTCCATTTGGAGGTTGCCATCCACCATGACCCCCAGATTACACACTGTTTTGGCAGGGAACAGTGGTTCATCCTCAGGGGTGAGCCTAAACTCTGTCGATAAGGGCCGAGACACTCTAGTTGCCGGACAAAACACCACCTCTGTTTCCCCTCCATTAAACTGTAGGGTGTTTTCTCTGAGCCAACTAGCAGTCTGAAACATGCACTCCTGGCAGGTCTCCATAGATACTGCATGTTTTCCTAATTGAGTGTCATCTGCATAGTTGACCAAGTCAATTCCAAAAGATCTAATCATGGGGAACAGCGGGCGCAAATAGATATTAAAAGGTATGGGGCTGATCGCGGAGCCTTGAGGTACTCCATGATGAACTGTTGACTTAGCCGAGGTAAAAGGCGTCAAAGGCACAGCCTGTTGTCGTCCCGACAGATATGAACGTAACCACTGCAAGGCCAGTCCTTTTATCCCTATATTCACTAATCTTTCTACTAGCACTACATGGCTCACCGTATCGAATGCGGCTGACATATCCAGTAATACTAGGACCGAGGAGTTTCCATTGTCAGCACACATTCGTAGGTTATCCATGACTGAGGCCAGAGCGGTCTCCGTACCATGTCCTGGACGAAAACCAAATTGGTCCTTGTCCAGCAACAAATTTTCTTCCAGATAGCATGACAAAGTTTTACTAACTATTTTTTCAAGAATCTTAATGGGATATGGCAAAAGGGAAATGGGTCTAAAATTCGCTGGGGTAGTAGGGTCCAGAGAAGGTTTTTTTAACGGGGGAGTCACCACTGCCTGCTTCTATATCGCTGGCACCTCTCCTACCTCCAGGGACTGGCAGCAGATCTGTCGCAGCCAGGGAAAGGTTTCCTGCCCAAAGGTTTTCCAGATCTTATGTGGGAGGGGGTCTAAGGGAGATCCCTAGGACACACTTTGGGCGAGCTGAATAAAGAATTCTTCCGTAGGGGGTTAAAAATATCCCAGGGAGGTTTTCTGTCAAAGGTCCCTCATGCACCTTCCTAGGAGACTCATCCTGATTGCTATGACCGAAGATCTGAAGTTCCCCAACATTTTTTAAAATGTTCTCTTCAAAGTGGGAGGCAATCTCCTCAAAACGTTTCTGCGTAGCAACCACCTTGTTGCTCATGCAGGCAGGACTAGAGATATCTCTGAAAACATTGAAGAGTGCTTTGGTACTGTTGGGTGCTTGTAAAATGGATGTATCAAAAAAATTTGCTTTGCCTTAGCGATAGACGCCTTATACTGAGACTGTAATGATCTCAAATTGGCTTTATCTGTCTCAGAATAGGCCCTCCTCCATTTTCTTTCAGCCTTTTTACATGATATACGTAGCAGTTTCAGCTCCTCATTGTACCATGGGGCAGAGGTCTTTTTTCTATTCTTACATTTTTTTTCTGGAGCTAATAGGTTAAGAGTATCAACTACATAGGTACAGTAGATTTGATAGTTGTCTTTTACAGAGACATAAGGGTCAAAAAGATTCTGGTTCGGGGGTGGTAGACGAGTCCTATTTCTCACTAATTTGGTCCATTCTCTTCTCTTTTGATAGATTGCCGGCCGGATATTACTAACTTCTACACCAGATATCATGATGTCAAAATGAATAAGGGAGTGGTCAGTCCAATTTTGAGGTAAAACCTCGACCACCTTAGTCTCATTCTGGTTTGCAAACAGAAGATCTAGGATATGTCCTCCTGAGTGAGTCGGCTGATGGACCAATTGATAAATGTTAGAATCCTCACAGGAATGTCTAAGGTCTCTCAGATGACTATCAGGCTTATCACTATCCCACAGGTATCTGTTCTACATCCTTTATGGTTACTTATTTATCCAAATTAAGAGATTGTTATATCTATCTATCTATCTATCTATCTATCTATCTATCTATCCACCTAATACATCAATGATATTTAGTATTGTTGTAAATAAGTAAACCTATAGCAGACAAGGACACAATGATCGATTCAGTTTGTTGATGTCCCTGGTACCAGAGTTCTACATAATCTCTGCTTTTCCTTGCCTTCTTAATACCAACACTGCTAACCACTTTTGAAATTCATTTACTTCATTTAATCCATCACTACTAATAGTTGTCATCAATATTGCTATTATTCTACAATTTATGTCATGTATTCTTGAGATGGTACCTGCATCTACAGTCAACGAGCATAGTTGCTGGTGATACACTAACATTAGGAATATATTGATCCTTAGGAGGCACTACAATTAACAGATGTAAACTCTACACTTGATGATAATATAAAAACTATGCTTACAGTGCTTAGCATTAGGTGTAGGTGTGCACTATGATAAGGTTTACTTTCTAGCTACTAAAGTCAATTCTGTATAAAAAGAAATGTTTTAAAACTACGGGGCAGGTTTACAATGCCTAAGTTTGCAAAGTCAACACTATTTTATGTTTCAAGGGCACAAGGATAACATTTGCCTCTCAGAAGTCAAAAAAGCTCCTGTGAGATTACTCTTGCATTGGGTTGTATTTGGAAGTTTCATAGGATCCACGAAAAAAGTAACCTGGAAATCAATGACAGCTGTGGTTGTAAAGGAGTATTCAAAAGTGCACAATATACTTTGTGAGGAAATTTCACCGAGGCAAAGTCACACATTACTAAATAACGAGGAGATGTGAAGTTGCACAAATACTGTTTTGTTTCATCACAGGGAAAATGTTGTTTCTTTTATTTTTCTCCTTCTACAACCCCTTCAACATGATGGTGTTGTAGATGGGATTTTACCACATGAGGGAGGTATCGCCCCTTTATGACCAAGGAAAGGCACACAATCTACCTTTCAGATGACTAGTTGTGAGCGCATTTTCAATGTGGAAATCTACAACTAAATTATAAATATGCCTAAAACTAAGAGTGTGTGTCAGTTCACAATAATGTGTTGCTCCATCCTGTCACCGACACCGACATTACCACTCCCAATCAGTGCTAAAAATCTGCAACACTGACCATATTTCTATAAATTCAGTAAAGTCTGTCCTGTGATTACTTGTCTCAACATGTGTATTTTTTCACATAAATTACTGCTTTGCAGAGATAAGTGGAAAATAGGTAAGAAAAAAACTTTGCGAAATGGGCCCTATTTTGGCAAATAATAATTTGTAACTCCTTGCCTCACATCATGACCTCTCATACGGGAACCTAGAAGTACCTTTCCGCTAAAGAAACATTGCCCCTTAGGTTCGGTGTTTACCCTATTAGTACCAGCCTCCACCCTATCTCCATTCAGGTATTTGTAAGTCCAGACTCTTGACCCTCCTCATGTCCATAACACTTGTGGATTAATCAATACACCATTTTGGTAAATTATTTCCTACTTTACCAGTAAAATCGCATGTCATTGGCAATCCTTTGCTGTATGTTACTGATACTAATATTATAACAAAAGTAGACCAAATAATATCCATTCGATAAAGTGCTTTGTCATGCGAAGTGCTATTTTTTAAATGCAATACAATATAATGTTTTTAACATTCCTGTTCAAATGTGCGATAATACGTAAAGTCTGCATGAACAAGATTGATTACTGTCGATGGTTGATTTTGATGGAAGTCAAAGAGTAAGTACCTCATAAATCAAATTGTATCTGTCATACATATGTGATTTCGCCTTGCTTTACACTTACCTAAATTGCATAAAAAATAATTTCTCAAGGTGGCATATATCCCTTAAGTGCTTTCGGTTAACTGGCAATTGGTTATTTTGCTTCTAAAACAGGTTGTCTAAAGACATAATTCAGTAATGTGGTGGAATGAAAGTAACTGTTCCTTCTAATTATGTTTTAACACCACAACACTACATTTTATGAAATTCCTAAACCAAGGTACTTCGGGAAACAGAGAACTTTACTTGAGAGAAGATTATGAGCGGCTGGTAAGTGCAATTGTGTTTCATACACTTACGAATGTTGCTTCGTATACGTATGAAGCGAACCGGAAGTCTCTTAGGTCCCTTCAGGGTATATACAAGGAGTCTCTCTCTCTCCCTCTCTCTCTCTATCTCTCATTAACTCAGTGCCTCTGCACCCTATGATTGATTTTGGTCTGGGGCCTAGCAGAACAAATTAACCTGTCATTCTGCCTTTCTTAATAATTGTTTCAAAAGAAGACATCTTGCAATTGGAAACACCTTCAAAGTTCAAGCAGAGATGCAAGTCAATAAAACTACGAGCCTGATTCAAAGTTCTATATAGTCTGGTAGGGTATGTGCTGCAAAACAACAATGGGAGAGGCAGGGAGAAAAAAGGAACTCTCTCTTAGTCCCCGGTTTTATGCAAATAAACAACAAAAGAGAGGTTTATATAAGTTTCAAAGACACCACAGAGAAGAGCAAAATACTGGGAGATCACACACCCAATTTGGGTGGTATAGAAGGCCCTCACACACCGACCTGGTCAGTGTCATGCTTCATCATCGGGCCCCACAAAAGAGGCCGAGTGCCTCTTTCGTGTGCTGCGACGACAGGAGACTGCGGAGCTGGTTGTGTGTGAAGGGCGTGCAGTGAGTTATATAGATAAAAGGTGCCTAAAGGGTATCAAAAAATTAAATTTTAATGAGTGATCCCTACGACACGGATAAAAAGAAATATGTGTCTGAATAAATTGCCAAAGTTAATGGTTTGGTTAATTCAGATTTCTATTTAAGTCAGTCAACATGTTTCAGCCGTTAAATGGTTTTAGTTTAACTTGGCATTCGTCAGGACTAGTAAACCCCGGCGGTATGGACTCTCTAATCATCCACCCTGACCTGGGGACGTGAAAGTGAAAAATCAAAAAAGTGATAAAGTGCATAAAAAAGTGGGGAAGAGCAAATGGCTCATTCCAAAAACACTCCAGGTTCAGGAGTATATCTGCACTTTATAGGATGGCGCTAATTGCACCATGGGTCTCGGGAGGGGGGTTGAAGCGTACCTGGCACATCGCCCTCAACGCATTCCGCCCGCTTCTGCCACCTAGCATACCCTCTGTACCGGACCCCGACTTTCACGTCCCCAGGTCAGGGTGGATGATTAGAGTGTCCATACCGCCGGGGTTTACTAGTCCTGACGAATGCCAAGGTAAACTAAAACCATTTAAGGGCAGAAACATGTTGACTGACTTAAATAGAAATCTGAATTAATCAAACCATTAACTTTGGCAATTTATTCAGACACATATTTCTTTTTATCCGTGTCGTAGGGATCACTCATTAAAATGTAATTTTTTGATACCCTTTAGGCACCTTTTATCTATATAACTCACTGCACGCCCTTCACACACAACCAGCTCCGCGGTCTCCTGGCGTCGCAGCACACGAAAGAGGCACTCGGCCTCTTTTGTGGGGCCCGATGATGAAGCATGACACTGACCAGGTCGGTGTGTGAGGGCCTTCTATACCACCCAAATTGGGTGTGTGATCTCCCAGTATTTTGCTCCTCTCTGTGGTATGTGCTGCACCAAATTATAACTGCAACCTAGGGTGGGATATCTGCTGGGTGAGGTAAACACATTATATTCCACGTTTCCCACTTTGTAATGAACCATTACATGCAAATTCAATATTTATCACTCTTAAATATACATGTTTTCCTTTCTACTTACCATTTGTCGCAATAAATTTCAAACACACCATTCTGCGTTCTCTACCGTCCTTACCACACTGCAATTCACACTTTTCACCTTAAATTTGAGAACCTAAGTTTCAGCTTTTAGATCAATTATAGTTCTTGTTAACTTGTCTAGCATAAGAATCACTAAATCTTGTGAACATGTGTTCAATATCATGAGCCACTTGATAATGGAAACTGGTTTTCTTGCATAATATAGATTTTAGCAGAACTCTTCATTCTCATGAAGTAATTGGATGTGAGTGTGCGTATCCTTCCTTGATACAAAACTCTACTGATCACTCTATGAAGATTCAATTTCCTGAATCTGTGTCCATGAACCCCAATATTTCTGCCACATAACTAATAGTTCTTGATATTTCTGCAAAGGTAGTTGCCCTTATATATAAATTGGGGATGTGTGTAGCGATCAGGTGTTCAGCAAGTATGTGCAAATGTACAGGTTCATGTCATGCCTTTCAATGTTTGCCAAGGTTACGGAGAACCATTTGGGAAGCATGGTTTTCACAAAGTTGTTTCAACATTTCAGGGTGTCTAGACAGGTCCTACTGGGCTTTTGATCAAACATTTGACTGAGGAGATGTAACTGGCCAATCTGGAAGAAACATTCGCTGCAAGCAATAGGGGTTATAGGCTGGACTTCTGACACATGATCTCTTTGATGTAATGTATCATGTAATGTAATGTAATGTAAGTGGTTCTTATATAGCGCGGCTTTCACTCCAAGGAGCATCTTTGCGCTTTGACAAGACTTACTCAATAAGACAGGGATCGCTTTGCGTTAGCTGGAGGTAAAACTATGTGTGTTAGATCATATCAGGCTTTTACATAGAGTGTCGGATATACCATATATCCATGTTTTGAGGTTCTTCCTGAACACTGTTTCCACAGACATTTGACGAAGATACAGAGGCAATTTATTCCAGGCCTTTGAGCCTAGGACCCCCAGGGCCTTTCCTCCTCTGATCAATCTTCTCATATATCTTTCCATTGACTTTTTACTTCCTAGATTATAAAATATGGTAGTCTTTACCTTCCTGAGAAAATTACATTATTACATTCCTTTGACTTGTAAATATGTCACCTCTCTCTGTCCCTAAAGTGCAAAGTTGTCATAGTCTCACTTTAGTTTCATACGTAAGTTGTTATATCCCCCTGGTAGTGCCATACATAAACATTACTCATGCAACAGTACTCTGAGACAGGTACCTTTCCCAAGATCAGATAATAGCTTTAACCCAAACAGTGTAGTGTGAACTGACGTATTTTCACATTATTAGTACATCTATCCGATGTATATAATTATGTCAATATATTCCTTAAGAAGGATAAGAGTGGTCGATTTACTGTATAAAACCTCTGAAATCACTATCAAATCAGAGAGGTCTTGCCCCAGAGTATCACACCTGATGTGAGATTCTCTCGACAGAACCTGCTAGAACGACGTGTTGCCGCAACCTTCAGTCCTGTGCTGTATGCTGATATTGCACTGAGAAGAGAAGACCTGAATGGTTACTTTTCATGCAATAAGGAACATAATTACAATGTTGAAAAAACACTTATAACCATTTCTCTTACCACTATGTCCCTGAAAACCTTAACAGGATTGTTAATAACCTGGAGAACACTGATGAAACATCATAGAGTTTAGTGGGGTTGTGTGAGGCTACAACAACCTGGACTTTCAAGCATTGGTGCACCGAACTAAGTTCAGACACCCATTGGTGGAAAAGTTAGACATTGTAGAACAAAGCTATAGACTTAGTTTACACAGCAAAACAAAGAATCTTATTTGAGTCTTCCAATCTTCTTTTCTCATTTAATTGTTCATTATGTCCCAATTAGGCCACTGGGAGCTGGTGTTCTCTTTTTTAATCCTAAAGCCACCCACTTCAAGCAGGTGTGCTGTGAGGAGGGCGGAGCTCTTCTTGACCATGGCCTGACCTATGGAATGGCCTTCCACTGGAACTTTGCAGCAATATCGACCATCTTCAGTTGCACCAAGGTTTTGAAGATAAACCTTTTTGTTATCGTTTGCTTGTATGATTATGTTTTTAAGCTCCTTCTTTGCTTACTGTTTTGGTTCCTAAAGCATTGAGGACTGTGAGTGATAATAATAATAATAATATGCATTTTTGTAATTAATCTGTAGCATTCATAGGGAACTTTCAGAGTAATTTTCATCTGTGATTATCAGTTCCTACCTCATTGCTAGGTGCTTTGCTAAGTGTAGCAGTTGGGTACAGTAGTATTCTCTTGAAGCTGATTGTGTGAACTATCACACCATGGGTTATTGGGATCACAAGCCCACAGAAGAACACAAAAGTCAAATGTCTTTCCTGCACTTTCTGCAGGGAAGGACTCTCCAGTCCTCCATTCCTGTCTTTCCGGTTCTGTTTTTCTTTTTTTCCACTCAACATCTTTTCCTTCAATTTTGGACATCTTTAGAGCAGGCCCATGCCTTCTCTATTACACAGCTGTTTGCACAGAGGTGGCCAAATAGAGGGTGAGTGATAATGCAGGTAATGCTGCAATACAGAGCCTCATTGAAGTTTCCTGAAGGTGAATTGTTTGATACAATCCAATTTCTGGGTGAATTTTACCTGCATCAAAAATGAGACATTAGCATTAATTTCCCCTAAGTTGTTTCCCATTCCAATGACCAGCTACAAGCTGTGGTGCTCAAATAATTCTAATGGAATGGTAGGGAATCATTTATTATTTTAAAGGTCATTATGGTACCCAGGTCACTGTGAAAATTGAGTTTCCCTTGATATTGTTAGAAGTAAAGGAGCTAAGTCCATGGGCATCGCTTTTCCACATCATTCAGCAATAAAAGAACCAAAGCCTAGGCATAAACCCAGCTGGAGACACAGGTGAATTGTGTGAACAAAATTCGTTCTGGAAAAAGAGACTCATTTTAAGCAGATGCCCTCTGAATGGACTCCAGCTAAGCCACACAGCTTCTTCTGTAGCACGATTGACAGTCTGAGAGCCACCCAGGTTGAACCTGTGACATTAGTGTCATGTCCTGCAGCCCTCCCTCCCACTGCTCCTGACCTTTGCCTCTCCGCAAGGGTCCTAGGCTCTCTCCAGCTCTCCATCACACTCTACCCTGCGTTACCAACATGGTGGAAACTCACTCCCCTCTCCTGGCCCTTTTTGATGCCCCAGCTGTTCTGTTTCCGTCATGCTGCCTTCTTTCATATAAAGCCCCCACCAGTTTAATGCCTTCATAGTACTCTAAAACTGAGAATATGAGACTGTGGTAAAGGGTGATGCATTTATCTTATGAGATAAATTCCAATTCCCCAGGGTGAGGTATTTACCACATACAGCAAGTAGCTCTAATGTATCTTTTTTTACTTGGAAATGAGAAATAATATGCAGAATTAGCATTTAAAGCACCAAAGTCCTCGTTTTGCCTTCTTTCCAAGCATTTACGAATTATACCTTTCATCGGGCATAACCTGAACAAATCTGTAGGGGGGAACGATAATTATCTCACAACTCAGACATTTTTCAGGTTATTCAGGTTTTGGAACTCACCCAGCAGTTGGCAATCTGGCCCTAGGTAATGGGTGATACCTGTATCAAGTAGTGCTTCTTATTTGACAACAGAATGGTGAAAAGCTGAGTCAACAGTCCCGGAAACCAAACCTTCATATGCAAGCTGTACCCATATTTCTACAGCAGGTGCATTAACCTAAAGAGTCACCTCCTTCAAACATCTTGCTTTAAAGGACTTCACACATCAAGCAACCACCCTTGGAACAGGGCAATCTTCATCCATTGTCCTTCTTTGTAAATGTCCAATCCAAAAAATGACTCTAAAGTGGATAGTGCACCAAAACCTACGGTTCTTAGGTTTAAGTTTATTTAAACTAAAAGTCTGTTAAATTATAGTACATTATGAGTATCCAAACAGGACAAAGAATCCCAGGGCAGTACTTTTTTTGCAGAAGGTAATAAATAATACAAGCCCAAACCAGCCACCACACCCACAAAGCGCACAGCCATTAAAAGATTGATTGCAGATGAGCAGAACAATACCCCATTTAAAAATTAATGTTTTAAAATAAGGCAACACAAAGATAAAAACATAAAGCAACCCATCAAAATATGGGAACTTGTACATTTATATTATAAAGTGTATGAACATTTCCCTTGATTAGCCACAATGGAGTCCGAAATGTAGATAATCCACCTTCCCTCCTTAACCCTGCTGGTTGTAGGTTACACACACAGCCAGTTTTGTCATTTGTTGGTATCATTTTCTACTGTATTGAAAAAAAAGTTACTGTCATCAGATCTGCCTTACTTACTGACAAGAGAGCCATATTTCATCCACACTGCTTTGAGATGAAAGAAGCTGGTGAACAGACACAAACAAGATCAAGTCTACTGAGCTGCACCGGAGAGTAATGACTGGGATCAGCATTGAGGAGATGGAAGCCAGGAATGATAAATGAGGGGGGAAGCGTAAATCTGGACCCTGCTGTGGTTCGCGTGCACACACTTTGCAATACAGATAGTTCACAGGGTTAATGCACACTCTGGAAAGATCAGAAGTTAGAGGGTTGAATCTCAAAAGGCCCAGCTCAGCCTTTAAATCTTCCAAGTTGATTTTTTTACATATTTTTATTTCCGAGGCTGCTAAAATGAGTGTTCACGGCACAAACACTTTGCGAGACTCTAGCAGGAAACACATGAAAGAAACGTTTTGCTAAAAAATTACCAGAAACTCTCCTTGGAATTGTGTTTTTAAGTGCTAATAACCTCCCATCCTTTCAGAATTAAAGGCTTCATGACTCTATTATTGTCTTTCGCTGTTCACTAGGATTGACTGGCCCGGCAGGTAATTTGAATAAGGTAACTGCCAAGCTTTAATAGTCAGAGGTAAGTTTAAAAAGTTGATGAATAGAAACATAACAGAAGTAACGCCTGTTCCCCGTGACTGAACACTGTGAGGACCATCTAGTAACAAACTCTTAGAGAGAAGCCAGTCATGCATGTATGCACTGTTATTTGTAGAACACAAACCTTACCTAGAGAACAAATGTGTGTTGAACAGGGAGCATAAGACCAAAGGTTCAATTCATGTTCATTCAGTGGTGGCAGGCACAGATCGGGGGTGGCGGAGGGGTGGGGACTTTGGGGGGCGTGGTAGGGGAGTATAAAAATATATATTTTTAAAAAACTTTTTTGGAGGGAGTTTTATATAGCGCAAACTTGGCCCAAAGGGATCAATCAATCAATCAATCATATAACTTGTAAAGTGCACTACATACCCGTGAGGGTTCCAAGGCGCTGGGGGGGGGCAGGGGGGGGGCTGCTGCTATTGGTCGAAGAGCCAGGTCTTGAGTTGTCTCCTGAAGGTCAGCAGGTCTTCGGTTTGTAGCAGATAGAGGGGGAGGGTGTTTTAGGTCCTGGCGGCGCGATGGTAGAAGGATCTGCCTCCGGTAGTAGTTCTCCAGATGCATGGGACCGTGGCCAGGGCGTGGTCGGCGGAGCGGAGTTTCCTGTTGGGTACGTAGAAGGAGAGTCGAGGGTTGAGATAGGCTGGGCCGGTTTTGTGGAGTGCGTTGTGTGCGTGGATCAGGAGCTTGAAGGAGATTCTTTTGTCGACGGAGAGCCAGTGCAGGTTCCTCAGGTGGGGGGTGATGTGGTTGTGGCACGGGACGTTGAGGATCAGGCGTGCAGAGGCGTTCTGGATTCTCTGTAGTTTGCTGATGAGCTTGGACGAGGCTCCGGCGTAGAGTGCGTTTCCGTAGTCGAGTCTGCTGCTGACTAGGGCCTGGGTGACTGTTTTCCTCGTGTTTGTCGGGATCCATCTGTAGATCTTGCGGAGCATGCGGAGGGTGTTGAAACAGGTGGAGGAGACCGCGTTGACTTGTTTGGTCATGGAGAGTTTCGGGTCGAGGATGACTCCCAGGTTGCATGCGTGGTCGGTGGGGGTTAGGGGGGACCCCAGTGACGTGGGCCACCAAGAGTCGTCCCATGCGGAGGGGTTGGACCCGAGGATGAGGATTTCCATCTTGTCTGTGTTCAGTTTGAGGCGGCTGTCCTCCATCCAGTCTGCGACGGCCTTCATTCCCTGGTGGAGGTTGGATTTGGCGGTGTGGGGGTCCTAGGTGAGTGAGAGGATCAGCTGAGTGTCATCGGCGTAGGAGATTATGTTGAGGTCGTGCTGTCGGGCGATGCTTGGTAGTGGAGCCATGTAGACGTTGAACAGCGTCGGGCTGAGGGAAGATCCGTAAGGGACGCCGCAGATGCTCACGGAGGCATCAGATCGGAACGGGGGAGGTGGACTCTCTGAGTTCTGCCGGAGAGGAAGGAGGTGGTCCAGTCCAGGGCCTTGTCTCGGATCCCTGCGTCGTGGAGGCGTGTGCGTAGTGTGTGATGGCAGACATTGTCGAAGGCGGCGGATAGGACCAGGAGGATGAGGGCCGCCGTCTCGCCGTTGTCTAGTAGGATCCTGATGTCGTCTCTGGCGGCGATGAGGGCGGTCTTGGTGCTGTGGTTGCTGCGGAAACCTGATTGGGACAGGTCCAGGATGTTGTTGTTTTCGAGTTGACGGGTGAGCTGGGTGTTTACTATCTTCTCGATGACCTTTGCTGGGAACGGAAGCAGGGAGATGGGATGGAAGTTCTTGAGGTCGCTCGGATCCGCCTTGGGTTTCTTCAGTAGGGCGTTGATCTCTTCGTGCTTCCAGTTCTCAGGGAAGGTGGCGGTCTCGAAGGAGAGGTTAATGATTTTGTGCAGGTGGGGTGCGATGGAATTGCTGGCTTTGTTGAAGATGTGGTGCGGCAGAGGGTCGGATGGGAAACCAGAGTGGATTGTTCCCATGGTCTTGATTGTGTCCTAGATGCTCACGTTGGTTGTCAGGGTGTCATGGGCGGTGGAGTGCGGGGAGTTCGGTGCGGTGTGGTTGGCAGGGGTCGTCCGGGGTCTGAAGCTGTCATGGATGTTGGTGATCTTCCGATGAAAGAAGATGGCGAGGGAGTCGCACAGGGCTTGCGATGGTGGGATGTCGTTGGCGTTGGAGATGGGGTTGGAGAGTTCCTTCACGATCAGGGGGATCAGAGGACTTTACATGAGCACCATTTACGTTACACAAGGATACATTCATTTTTGTTAGGCACAGGGAGATTAAGTGATTTCCCAAGAATCACAGGATGTTGAGCATCTTTGCCGAGACTCGAACCCGGCTCTCCAGATTTGAGAGCGACCGCCCCAGCCCGTTAGGTCACATTCTCTCCCCACTTACACAGCCTTATTCTGCATATCTGCTCCATCTCTCCTCTGTCGGACTCGGCTAGGAACAGGGTCAGGAACACAGAAGCACACTCAGGCTCCCATGACCAATCACAACGCTGCAATGTAGCGGTCTGATTGGTCTAAAAGCCGAAGTTCAGCACTCAGACGGGGACTGGGAGCCTGGGCATGTTCTCCACATGGCTGTAAAGCAGCCTGTGTGGAGAACATGCAAAGTATGCATGACTGAATAAATGAATGAATAGGTTTATTTGCATAAGTTAACTAAAACCATTGCAATACAAATTAAAAAGAAAACACATTTCCTTGTAGAATAAAAAAGTTGTTAAAATACGGTTCTTAAGTGCCAGCAATTGCCTCAGGTCTTGTTTTCAAATTTGGGTTTGACCCTTGCACTGTGGCCCCTCCCATGGGAGGTTTTCGCTACCCAGAATGTTCGGGGTTCCAGGGCTGCTTTTAATGCTGTACCTCTCGTTTTGAAATATTTCTTGTATAAGGTGCTATGACATTGCTAATTCATAACCTGGTAAGCCAGATTTGTGTCTGATCATGTACGACAGTTGTGAGCCATCTGGGGCCCAGCCCTGTGGACTCGTAGTTTAGTTTATCTGGTGGCTGTGACCAGTACGGTGCGAGGGAGCTTTAGGCTCGATTGCTGCTTCCTAGGCTTGGTCTGATCTCTGTGCATGACTGTTTGGCCTGCCAAGCATTCATAAGCACTTGGAGTGGGCAAACCACTCCTCGCTGCACTGCTCTGAGAGCAGAGCAGCACCGCCTGCCCACCCGCCCGCAAAGCAGCTGGAAACAATAAAATGATAATTACATTGCGTTATTACCATTGTATGTTTTCTTTATTTACACTGCTAAAAAAGCGGTGGGGCAATTCTTCGCCGCCACCACTGTGTTCATTCACAGTGAGATTGAATTTTGGGGGGCTTATTACTACCTCTTTTCAGAAAGATAGCTCATTTTGTCCAATACTCACTGCAGATTTGTTTGTGGATAAGAAGGTGGGTGTGTGGTGTGGTGTTACCAAGATTAGCCTTCTCGTCATAATCATTATATAATCTTTCATCGGTTTTGACGAATTAAAACTATAAAAGACATCAACAAAATAAAATACATCAATCACATTGCAGAAATGTAGTGAGTCGGACAGCTCTAGATAAATAACGAGCCCGATAAAAAACAGATATGTACATCGAACTATAACTGTAAGTAAAACAAAGCAGGTCGTATTTGTTTAAAATGTTTGCCAGCCAACAAAGGAAAAATAAAAGACATGCAATTTTTTATTAAAAAAAGCAAAACAATATGAAATGCAGGGTGGTATGTGTGGACTAGCTTTATCAGAACAGTCCTCTGTGCCTCCTCTTCCTCCATGACCCACTTGGAGGCCTTGACTTGTCTCCCTCTGCACTGCTGCTGTCCAGGTGTGCCTATTCTGTGGGTGTTTATAAAGCTTGAGGGTAAACTGGTCATTAGACACATGTCAACAACTGACCTTATCAATGTTTGTCTAACTTTTTACTTACATATAATAAGTTCATTCCATCTGCAGAATTTATAAACAGGGACACTGTCTGATACTAATATATGTCCAGGCAACATAAGCAAATTTCAATAACTAACAGTAGGTTGAAAATATAACCTGGGCTTTGTGCTATTTTTTTTCTATTCTCACTAGTGTCTAAGTATATGTTTTGAGTCTGGATGTTTATTTTGACTCGCGTTTTTCCATTAATTGTGCAAACCTTCCCCCTTCTTTTTGCATAAAATTTGTGAATTCACTCACTACCTAACAAAGTTCGTGTAAACGCTAATTCGACTAAACTGTGGATTTTTATGACTCATCTGCTAACATAGTGCAGCCCCGCCTCTGCTTCATTTTAGTAGAGAAAACGGTTTAAAATTGTCAAAAAACAAAAATATAATTCGCAACAATAGTGAACAGCAGGTTTAGTTGTAATTAGTGGTTAAACGCAGCTCTGGTGCCTTGTGAAATAACAACGACCTTCAGATGGCTCTTGCATGTCAAAGTAAAAGGGCCTTCCGAAATAATATGTCTCGACATGGCCGTCACTCACACACTCAGGTTTCCATCTGCCTTGTCTTATCCAGAACAGCCTGCATCTGCACCTTTCATGTTCCCAGATTGAAGGCAAAGCGTGTGTCACTGATGTGACAGGCCTTCACCTTCTGATGCTTGAGGAAGGAGGGCGCAGGGGAAGCACCACAGAGCATGAAACGGACCCTCCCTTAACTACAGAGCCGCCATGGTCGGGGCTGAGCCCGCCTCTTCCGAGCCCTCACACGCCCCTTGCATCATGTCACTAATTCTAAACTTAGCAGGGATTTCGGTGACATGTCCGTCAGCACAAAAACAGCTGTTTGAAAGAAGTCAGTTTGAAGTCCTTCTCTCCACGGGTGGAGAGATTGTTCTAGAAACTCAAAACTCGTGCTCAGGTGACTACTGGACGTTTTGATCATCACTTCGTTTGCTGAACATTCTCATTGGCCTTTACAGTGGGCATGGTATATACAGATAACAGACAGTGCTAGTTACCTATAAAGTATATATATATACATAACCCAAAGACCAAAACAAATGAACCAATAATTACTTTGCCAACTAGGCAATCGTCAAGCATCACGAGGGCAATAAAAGTAAGGTTTCTATGTTGCACATGTCAGCAAAACACCATTACTGTTAATATTAATGCAGAACCTGAAGAAATACTTGTTATCCTGACAGTGCAGTGCTAAACGGCAAATATCATACATTCAGGGCTGGAAAGGAAGCAGGTAATGAACCAACACACAAGGATCACCACATACTTCTATTAAAACACAGGGCATCATTTTCTTGTGCTTCTGCTATAATTTATATGGGAATTGGGCAACCAGGGCAGGGCATAGCAGCACCTGCATGCCTCTTGGCAATAGTCCGGTAATACTATAGAAAAAAATGCCA
Organism: Lissotriton helveticus; assembly: GCF_964261635.1. Taxonomy (NCBI): domain Eukaryota; kingdom Metazoa; phylum Chordata; class Amphibia; order Caudata; family Salamandridae; genus Lissotriton; species Lissotriton helveticus. Next base: position 434,705,224 of record NC_136073.1, read on the forward strand.
GTAGTGTTGTGGTGAGAGAGCTCAGGGTAAACGCATATTGTCATGTCCCCAGTACCGACCTTATAGGTCGTCACCAAGCAAAGGTTCCAAACGCTAAAGCATTACAACAAAGATGATACAATATGCACCAGATATCTGTCTACTTATATGTCACATTCGTCTAATGACAACATTTATTTTAAGCGTGTAGGAAATGTTACAAAACAGCAATGGAGGTTCAGATGTAAAGTTTATGTAGTAAAGCTTAATTGTTTTTTCGCAGAATTAAACTTTCTGTTTACTACATACAAAATGGCAGCCAAAAGGAAAAATGTCTTCATGGTGCAGTAAATGTAATGTTACTTGGGATGTATGAAGGCACCACGCATGAATTTACCATGCATGTCTTTACTCTGCAGTCAGTACCAAGACTGCAACATTACCACGCATTCCTTTACCATGCAAGTCGTCACAACAACTTTCCTTAGGGAGTGCATTCAACTTTGGAATAGTATACATTACTATTCCAACTCCGGTCTGTTTATCAGTAGGGAAGGTGTTGGACTTAAAAAAAAAAACACCAGTCCAACAATGCATTCCCTAAAACAAGTCGTTGCAACAACTTGCGTGGTAAAGGAATGAGTGGTAACGTTGTAGTCGGGTAGTGACAGGAGAGTAAAGGCACATCTTGGTATTGACTGCGGTGTAAAGGATGTTTCCTGTTACTAGACATTTGGCAACATTACCCTCACAACCAATCTGGATTTAATGCAGTGTTGGAGTGCCTTTCATATCCTAGTGTACCTTTTGTGGACAAGGGGCAGCTGTGTTTGTTACAACTATTCTGATCAACTGATGAATACTTGGGCGATGTTTCAAATAAATGAGTGTGTTTTAGTACAATTACTTCCTAAACACACATTGACTAATCCAATAGGTCTGGTTTTGGCAAGCATAAAATGCTTATTATTTATTTCTTTATTTATTTATCAAGCTAATGCATTCAAAATTCAAGTTTTAAAAATTTTAAAAATAGTACAAATGTCTGTGAGGTCTGCAGGGGCATCATAAAAAATTGCTAAACCAAAAAAAGCTAATTTAAAAATAAGAAATTTAAGAAGAGAATTACCCACCAGCCCAGTGCAATACTTTTTTAGCAGATATGCACATGTAGTTAGAGTCAAATGCTGCCTCTTACAGTGTCAGAGAGCCAAAGGCTGAAGTGGGTTAAGGCATGGCCCAGTCTATCTTCTGTGGTGGGCAAATGCAAATTGTGAATTACAATTTAACTAAACAATGGATGAAAAAGGCTGTGACAAAGCCATTTTATAACTTCATATGTGTATTTTAGTTATGAATATTTTTGAATGCATGAGGCTTGTGAAATAGCTAACGCTGTTTGTAGACCAGACCTGGAAATGATACTCGGTGGTTGCCTCTCCCGCATAAAATCTCCACCCAAATTTAGCACAGAATGTTTTTTTCCATATATTTGGCAGCCTAATTTGATACGCTTATGATCAAATAAAAATGAGGAACCTGAAAAAATCTTATACTTCCTTTGATGCCCTTCCAAATCGGAGGTGTGTGCAAGCTGTCCCGTCACAGGTAGACCTGTGTGAACCAAAGTTGAAAGAAATGATATCACACGGATTTTGGGGATCTGACGTTCATCAAACTCTTTTTCCCACGGCTTGGGCAAAATCTTCAACTTTTCCCTTGATGTTTTTTGAAATTGTGGAACTTTACACATTGTTTAATTTGTGCAGTATACCAGATCCGCTGTGGGAGAACCCTGGCACAAAACATACAATTTTCGAAAGACATCTCCCACTAAAGGTGCTTTGTTTTGGGGAGTCATTCTCCTATATACATCTTTTAAGTGACATTTCGTTCCTGTTACTTGTCTTCTTTCCAAAAAAATCTTTGACAAGTATATCACGACACTTAAGACCACAAAGTTTAAATTTAAAATTATCAAGCGGCAGACGAACATCCTTAGGTAAAAGAGGTTTTGAGGTTCACAGGGTGTCTACTGTGGAAAGGCTCTGACATTTTGCCCGATAAGTAAATTAATTTAGTTATTCTGACTTTGATGGGAGGAATAGCTCAATAGATACGTCAGGGTAAACACCAGGAGTAGTAGTCGCACATTCGCGATTCTCATTGGTGCATCACAGATTTAAAACTAACCCCCAGGGCTGATTCCAGGGCTGATTGAGCGCCGGATTTCTCCTCACTACCGTAACAAGAACGGAGGGAGAATTAACAAAGCTTACCATTGGGAGCTGTGATCCTGTTCAAATTCCTCTCGGCTGGTATGAGAGGCTAGGATTATTGAAGGTGCGCAAAGCCCAGTGTCCTTTGCAGTGGCATTGAAAGGTATATGTCCTGAGGAAATTGCCTGATACAAACCAAGGCAATGAAACATGTCGGCTGTGAGTAGGTTGTGAATCGATTGGTAGTATTCACAACCTCCTTTTTTAATTCTATATATGTTTTGCATGCAATAAATAGGAACAAAATTAAAGGAACTAGTCCTAGTTGCAGAATAGAATATGTGTTATGTGTTAAATGTTGTAAGTTGAGTCACATATAATTTTTGTTCACTGCATCACGCACGATATTTTCTTTGGGTTTAGGACACGTTTCCGTTATAGCTTGATGGTACCAATGATGATAACAGGGCCATCCTGGTGAGTACCAGCCAGGGGTCCCATTGGTGCTGCGCCCGTGAGGTGCCATCTCGCTTTCTCACCTTTTTTCTATGTTACACTAGGTGAATGTGGGCTTTGTAAATGTTTGTTAAGTCTATCAGAGTTGGGTTATTTTAATAGTGGCAGCAGACTGAGGCATCCCCTACCCCAAATTCATTGCAAGAGGGGAGCTATGTTGTAATTTTGGTGCAACTTGTGATGCCACAGATTTCTTGACAATATTGTTTCTGCCTTGAGCACTAGGACATCATTATTGTTGTGACTTAATGAGTGGAGGGCGTCCTAGTTCTTGTGTTTCCCTCTGTGCTCCTTCTTCTAGTCCTTAAAACTAACCCCAACAACAGGAAGGTCGTGTACTCACAAGCAGCAGCACCTGGGTGTTGTGTGGTGAGTGGGCAGAGAGTGCAAGTGCATCCAGAGAATTGAGATCACATTGTATACACCAATAAAACTTTAGCTCCCAATACCTAGTTTGTACAGGGTAGCTGCAAGTAATGTAGCAGATGACTGACTGTCTGTTCTGTGGCTGCCTGGGGTGTGAATTGTAACTGACCCGTTCCGTAAAATGTATAATTTCTGTTCTACTCCTAAATACAAGGGCTTCCACAAAAATAGTACAGTCATTTTTCAGGAAGTTCCTGAGATTCGATGCATGAGGCTCTGCAAGGGACATAATTGACACCTTACCTGCTTTACACCTTGTTCTGTATCAGTCGTGCATGGTTTGATCAGACCCTGTGTGAGCATATTTTGGTGTGCATCCTTTCATAAATAAAAGATGAGGGTGAAAATACATAGTGCAGAGCCGTGGACCAGCATTTATCCTGGCTTACTTTCTGCCACTGAGGGGTAACGATGACTAAGGCTCATGGCCTTATTAAGGGGATTGACCATTATTAACGCTAAATTGCATAGAAAACTGTGTCACTGTCATGTGCTATAGCGCGAACTAAAGGGGAGACTGGATATTGTATTCCGTCCTGGGATTTACAATGTAATGCAATGTCCATTATGGACATGGCATGTATGGCAAATGTTTTCAAAGTTAATGTAAAATAGATTAAATATTACTCATTCATTTCCTCATCCTTACAGAGTCCATTCTGCACAATATCTTTTTGATGACAGGCATGGTCATTTTAAGTTGCTCATTCCACATGTTCTTTTCTGTGTTCTAGGAAGATATGTGTTTTTTTAGGTTTCGCCTGCACAGTACTTGCCTTGTGCTTGTGAAATCTCTTGTAAACAACCAAAAGAATAGCTTAGAACAGGCTTAGAGCCCAATCATGTCTTACCCATACTTACCATTGGACGGCTCTGACCTCACTTTCATTTCCTTGCTTCTTATTGGTCAGAGCCTCTACTTCCTCCTGGGGCTTCTGGTGTGACCCTTCCATACAGCTTGGACCAAGTACAGCTTCCTTTCTACGGCCAGTGTCCTTCCTCTGCCTGTAGGCTTCTCCAGGTGCTCTTTTTTAACCTTTTTACTTGCACTCTTATAGAGGGCATATATCTTCACTCGCTCTCCTTCACAAACCAACCTACTCCTGCTGTTAATGCTCGCTTCCTCATCTTGCTTTCCATTGCACTCTTCCGACTGCTGTGTTTCTTTCCCCCTACCCCTCCTACTGTCTGTGGTATGTTCTCACAACCTCACCCCCCTCCCTCTGTTCATTATGTGTTGCTGCTGTGTAACATGTGAACAAAAACAATTGGCAAAGCAAATTTGATCTCGCATATGGGAAAGCTAATGGTTTTGCCAATGCTTGTTCTTATGTTTTACAAGCACAGAATTCCCTTTCCTTGCAGGACGTTCAGAGTAGGTTTTCTGAGTTTATTCTACAGGCAAACCACCATAAGAGAAGGTTTTTCTCTTCTCACTATCTTCTTCTCCATTGTTGGCAAATTCTATACTGTGGCTTTGTGGTTCAATCTCTGATGGTGGGCAGTCTCAATTTCTGTAGTCACTCATTCTATTTCGTGAGCCATAGTCTGTGCTTTGGGTTTTTCGCCACACTGAGGTGTTGAGCAAGACTATATTTTCTTCCTCGTCATCTGTAGCTTTTGAGCTTTTTGTGTTGACCTAGGTCTGTCTCACACTTTATTACATGGGGTCCGATTCACAAATGTAAACTTAGACCAAAAGTCAGAATCTAGACCTGAAGACTAAGTTTAGACCTAAAGTCTAACCTTACTAGTAGTAAAGTTGGACTTTTGATCTACATTTAGACCAAAAGTCTAACTCTGATCAAAAGTCTAACTTTGCTAGTAGTAAAGTTAGACTTTTGGTCTAAGTTTAGACCACCAATCTAACTTTACTAGTTGTGAAGTTAGACTTTAGGTCTACGTTTAGACCAAAAGTCTAACTTAGACCAAAAGTCTAATTTTACTACTAGTGAACTAGACTTTTGGCCTATGTTAGACTTTTGGTCTAAAATCAGACCAAAAGTCAAACTTTACTACTCGTACAGTTAGACTTTAGGTCTAAACTTAGAATTCAGGTCTAAACGTAGACTTTTGGTCCAAGTTTACCTTTGTGAATTGGGCCAGTAGTGTGTCCGTTAGCCTGTTACAAGCACCATGGTACCCCCTCCTTTTTTTGTATTCAGTCTCCGGATTCTGTAGATAGCTGCTCCAGAGTAAAATGTATGCATATCGTATACCATTCCAGTGGTGCTTTTCAGGGTTTGGCTACTTGATTTTTTAGCACCTGGTGTTGGAGAGCATTTGGTCAACTTTCCTCGATGCAGCATAACAGTTAAAGATGCATGCTTGGGTAATGGGTAACATAGGAAGTCGTCAAACAGACAACTTCTGTGCATGCAGAACTGCAAGTTTAGAGTTTCTTTTAGATAGTTGTCTCATTCTATATACTGTTTTGTTGCTGTTAGGCCCCACACTTCACTTCCATACAGCTATAAAGGACAGTTGGTGTTGTCCAACTATTTTAGCATTAACCATACTGCTACATTGTATTTCTCATTCATAACACATGTATGGCTATTATGTGAAAATGCCTCCTTTTGGCATAACCCCCCCATTTTCTATACTGATGTTGCTGTTTGTTTTACTGGAGCTCTGCTAATCAGGCACCAGTGCATTTGCTCTGACTCCTTAAACAAGTTGAATTTGGCTACATTCCTTGTTGGCATATTTCATTTACCTATACATCCCTAGTATAAGGTACAAAGTATGAAATGTTACTAGTGGACTGCAACCATATTGTGCCACAACTAATCTGACAATGCAACGCATTTCTCCAGTAAGGTTCCTGAAGACTGGGTGTGAAGTTTTAAAAATGCTAATTCAACCTTTGAAAATAACCCTTTTGCCAGGTCTAAACCTTCCTTTTCAAAACGTATATGTCACCCATATGAAGGCAATAAATACACCGAGGGAAGGGTGCATGATATTTAAAAGTTAGGACATGTATATTTTATGTTTCACATGTTCTCGCAGTGAAAAACCTCTAAAGTTGTTTTTCGCTGTGGCAAGGCTGTCTCTGATAGGAAAGCAATGGGTAACATTAACCAGTGTTTTACATAGCATGTAGACAATAAGAGCGATATTCACCTATTGTTAAAGCGATTATGTAAATGAATAATACACATTGTAAACATCTGTGATTATCTTCATATGTGATTATCCTTATGTCTGATTGTTGAAGCCACTAGCACGCTATGGTTTGACCACACCTCAAATAGACTTCCATGGTAACTTATATATAAGGAAAGATTCAATATGCATTTTTTATAATCATTAATTGTTAGTATGTGTCTGTTTTATACTTGAAATTAATTAAGATGAAAAAATTGAAATAAAAATAAAAACAAGATATATTTTTGCAAAATTTGTAGTATAAAGTCTATGATTGTTTAGCATTCTCTGTTACAGCTGTTGCACACTGAGATATTTAGCACTATGCCCGGTGCATACATTTTGCCAAAAAGTAGATTTCCATGCCAGGGTACTATCCTTTTCGCAGGGGGCCCCTTGTTCTTTTCCAAACTAGGAAAGCAATGGGTTATATTTTAACACCATGTAATGCTTAACTTCAGCTATGGAGCAGCTAGAAAAATGATTCAAGGACTCATTTAAATAGTAATATAAAATACAACTTAAAGGTCTTGTTGGATTTTACATTACTATTTTGAAAATCACACAGTTGTCATTTTCTCTCTGAGCTAAATGTGCCTTTCTGCCAGTGTTCACTGTCACCCAGGTGCTGAATGGATCCTTGATTTGGTGTGAAGTGCCTTCCAGACCTTAGACAAAAGGAGAGGGGCTGACCTTCCCTTGACAGGATAGCCAACTCCAAAGGATGGCACTGGCAAATGTTGCTCACATGTGGGCACCCTCTATTATCCTGCTGGCCAGCCATGCACTACTCCTAGTGGGAAAGGGCTGCCCTCAGACTGGTTTTGAGCAATCACAGGGGAAGGATTGCTAATTTTCTTGGCAAGACCTCTAGGGTGAGCACAGGAGCTCTACACAAGGAATGACATGTTCTGCCATCTTGGTTTTAGGTATAGAAAGGCACTGTGGCATAGTTTACAGTAAACTACATAGAAAGTGTTGCAAAAGTAGGTAGAGTATCCCCAGGGAACTTTTACTTCCTTGTTTGGGAATGACCAGGAGTTCCAAGTACCTACGGGCTGGTATTGAGCACAGATGTGACGTCCTAGTCCCTCCTCAGAAAGCTGCTGGACCAGTGGGAGACAGAAGAAGGACTGCACCTGCTGTTGTGACCTGTGTGGAGAGCCATAAGAACTGGACCTGCTTGCACTTGAATTCAGGCCTAAGATGTGAACTCCAAGACTCAGTTGGCTGTACTCTTGTTAAGCAAAAGGGACAGAAAAGCTGCAAGGAGCCCATTTTCCTAAAAATGCCAACTTACCAGTTTAAACTAGACCTGCACTGGACCCTGTTAGTTGCTTCTGCTAGAGTGGACCCAGACCCCTAAGTGCTGTTCTTGAGGTACTGGAACCCTTGACTGATGTACTCCTCCTAATCAAACAGCAAATGCTGGGACTTAGAAACTTTTAGCCAACTTTTTGTCTGTAGAACTTGCTGGAGACTGGAACCGCTGCTGAGCCAAATCCATTAATGTCAAATTGCCGATCAGATCCAACCTGTGAGTCTACCCTGCAAAAAAAGATTTGACTTCCACACATTTTTTTAAAACTGACTCTGGGTGCCTGGTGATTGATAGTAGTGCGCATATGCTAGGGGGATTCTCCGACTAGTGATTTAGGAATGGGTAAAACGGTAGGCACCGGACTCAATCCAGGGCATGGCAAAACACTTGAACAGCTCCTGTAAGTCAGCAAATTGCACACTTAATAAGATCGACTTCCTAAAAATGTGTCTTATTAGCATTGACACACCCACACCGGTAGAATCAGGAGCTGACTCCAAAAGTGAAGACCCTGCCAAGACGCCACAAAACTTGGGAGCCATACTTAGGAAAAAATGCACTCAGGTTTCACAAACAACAGCTAAAGCAATATCTAAAGGCAAGAAATATGCCCCTTTAATTTTAAACTTCTTTAAAGGCCAGCCAAACAAAAGATGTAGCAGCGAACGAACCTTAGCCCCTGACTCTCCCTCTGTGGATCTAGTCTGTAAGTTGATCACGCACAACACGTAGCCCCACAGCTATTCTATTCCTTGTAGTAACTGCTTTCTTCCTTAGGTCGAACAGACACAGACTCTCCCATCATCCAAGATCAATGAAGACTTTGATTCAGTAGGAACTCCAGTGCTTAATTCCTCAGGCAATACAGCTAACCTTCTTCAAGAAATAAAAATCCTTAGATATGAGGTGGGGGACCTTAAGGCAATGGTGGAACACCTTTTTACTCTCTTGAACTAACCCAATAGAAGTAAAGCCAATCTTAAAATTAGTCCCGAATTAACAAGTTCATTAATTGGATTCAATAGGTGAGAGGTTGCCGCTCTCTTATAACGGAGGATATTCTAGGAGCTACAAGACACACGCAAGCTGGCACCAACTTTGTTAGTATTGAGTTAATCCTTGTAAATAGAGAGTTCGTTGATGACTTAGTGGGGGTTGATAGGCATACCTGCTCACTGTTTAAAACGGGTGTATGACATTACAACGCATGGTTTTACCACGCATGCCTTTACATCGCAGTTTTTACAACGCATGCTGTTACAACGCATAGCGTTAAGGGGTGCTGGACAGTGAATAGTTTAATTTACTATTCCAACTCCAGTCCCCGTGGATAGTAGGGAAGGTGTTGGATAGTAAATTAAATCTATTCCCTATCCTAGAGCGCCCCCGTTGTAATAACATGTGTTTGTAATAGTTGCATCGTAAAGGCACTGCGTGGTAAAAGTTGCGTTGAAAAGGATGTTCCCCTTTAAAACAGATATCAGGTTTAAATATTGGCAGCCTGACTATAACTGCTGTGCTGACCGGGGTGATCTTGCAAACCTTCCCCATGGTGAATCACCCACTCGGATGGTAGATTGACAAACATCGCCCATTATCTCACACATTGGTATAGCTTGCACATGAACAAATGAGATCCGGGAATTTCAAATGTCCCCCCCAAATATTGGTTTTACCATTGATACTCCCTAGACTGAGTCAAATAGATAACCGAATGGCTCCATAGTAGGCTAGTGGCCTCTGTGATGACGAAACCTTTGATTTACAATGCTGGTCTGGTTGCTCCTGACTGGCCCGTGATCCCCTGAAAAGGAGCACCCCATCAGACCTTGCTGGTCTGATTAAGAAGCCATCTTCCTTTTCTGCGTGGGTTGCCTTTGTCAAGGCTTGTTGACACTAATACGGAAGCCGACACCACCGACAGCGAGATCCTTCATGGGACAGTCTGAATCCAGTGCCTGGTTGTTGTCGACACCTCCTGGTCCACGTGGCTGCAGAGACAAGCTTCACAACATCACCTGATTGCTTCGCGACATCGCCTGGTTCCTTCCTGGTTCCATCCTGGTCACTGGCTAGTCACCCAGACTCTGTACCCTCTGCTTTCAGGTACTCTTCATCCTCGATCCAACCTTGGATTCACCCGGACACTTCTCTCCTGGTCGCCTGCAGCATCTTTCTCCAAGGCTCCTTAGGAATCAGCGACGAAACCCGACACACTTTGACACCTATGCACCCGCTTCCTGTGGGTGAGGTAATGCGAGTATTTCGGTACTCCTGTGGGTATTGACTATCCTAGTGTCCTAGTTTCAAGTAGGTTTTCCCTAGTCCACCCGGAAGTGTCCTAAAAGAACTAGTTTCCATTTCTTTCGTTCCCATTCTAACTCTATGGTAACTTGCATGCGTGTAAAGACACTGCACGCGCATCCCGTGGGCCTCCTGCTCTCTATCCTTTGGTAGTACAGTGTAGCCCCAGCGATTATCCAGGCCCTAGGCCTTTCCTTTGTTCATGACGTGGTTCTTATACCACCATTTTAGTATATGGTTCGAAGTGCCCCTAGGGTATTACTGTATTTTGTGCAACTTATTGTATTTTAATTAAGTATCTTGTATTGTGCTGGTGCCTCTGACCTCATAAAGAGTTCAGAGGATTGTCTTAGAAATAAATACATATATATTTTGATATACAACCTGTGTGGTGTCCTTTCACTTGGTATTAAAGGGGTTACATATGGTAAAACAGCTGGCTTCACATGCCCTCTTGAGTTTAGCCTAAGACGCTTTGTCCATGCTACCACTAGGATAGCTGGTCTATAAGGTTGACTTTACAACCATCACCATAAGGGTTGTTTGGACTGATACAAGGTGCCCACTAGAATAGTGGACATCACATATCAGGCCAACTTCTCACACATGGTGCATGGATTGTGTTTTTAAATCTGGGTATTTAAATTGTTTCATCCTCGAAATATGTGGTCCTTTTAGGAGACCATCAGGAGGATTAACAGTATAGGTCAGATCAGATTTTGATTAAAAAATCAAAAGGCTACCTATTGACTGTCTCAACACCCTAACGATTAGGTTAGTGTCTGAAATGGGAGAATCACTGACATTTTTAATGTGCATGCCAGAGGGTCCCTGGGCGGACCGAGATCCAGAACTATCACAATCCTTGAGGAGTATCAGGAGGCACATCTCAATTTCTCATGCGTGATAATAGCAGGACATTTGTAACACCAAGTTCGAGCCCTAGGCAATGATGATATTATTCAGGCTAAAGAGAAGGATGATACATTGGGCATCCCGCAGCTTGAGCATTCCCTATACGAAGATGGACAGAGGCTGTTTTACAGCTGAAGGCATTTTCGGTGGACTATGGCTTTTCCACAAATGACAGAACTAAATCTGAAAGGCAGGAGGAAAATTCTTACAGCAATTCTATCCACTTCAGTTGCATAGATTACACCTTAATGGACTTACAACAATGGCCACCTCTCATAGGTGTGGTGGTCACAGAAAAGATAGAGGGTGACCTCAACCTGCTATGTCTGACTATGAATTCCCTCTGTCCCAAGCTGGTAAATAACCAATATATATCTGCTTGTACCTGGGATATAAACCCTACTAATGATACATGATGAGTTAAATGGTCTCAGGTTGTGGAGTCTGCGGATACCCTCCTGAAAATTAATGAAGCTCTCCAAGACTGTCCTTTGGAACTGTCAGAAATCTTCTTCTATGCACCATGTAGCAAGACAATAATTGACATGCATAAAAATTAAAAAATATATATATTTTATCTCATTTTAGCATCTCCCACAAACAGATCCAGAAGGCAACTACCGACAGCAAACAGGTGGTTCATTAAGGAGTGTAGATCCTCATGTAGATATTTGGCCGAGGTTTTGAGAACAAAGGATACTCAGTAAATTCATCTGGCTAGGAAGATGCATAAATCGGATCAGGTCGGTGCCAAACACACTGGGATGAGGAAAGGTGGCATGACCTGAAATCAGCATGTGTCTACAAGACTTCAAATAGATTCTGGGCCTTGAAATGGGTGAGGGATGCCCGAGCCCCTATACCACAAAATAACATTGCTTATCCAGCTTGGGTTGATTATTTTATGAATCTTTATTCAGCTACTCCCTCTCCTACCAGAATGAATGAATAATTAAGAGGTTTTTGCATAGATGACTCTTCTGCCTTATCTGACCTTTGCTTTGATCTATCTGATGTTTACCTTTCTTTGGATGCAGTTGCCAGAGGCAGGGCGCCAGGACCAGATGGCATTCCGGTAAACATATTTCTGCATAATAGAGCAAGCTGGTGCTGGTATATCCTCACTCTGTCAAATGCTATTGTACAAAGATCCCCAATCCCAGACTCCTAGAAGGGGGTGGAGGTCAGCCCAATATATATAAAGGTGATAGATCGTTCCCATGTAACTATAAGCCAATCAGTCTGATGAACTGCATGCAAAAAATGTTGCGTGTCTAGTTCTGGGTAAAATACAGGTGTGGACTATACATGATGACATCATATCCTCATTCCAGACTAGTTGTTAGAGAAAAATATCCACAGTGGACCAGGTTTGTTTTGCTTTCTCCTTCTGTACTGGAGGACTGTGAAGATTGGTGGGGGCAGCATGTATGTTGCTTCCATCAATCTCAAATCATCCTTTAGATGCCACGTAAAAAGTTATGGCAGGTGCAGGGTGGCATTGATATTCCTAAGAACCTCCTTGTTTATTGATTTGTATACATGAGGAGAACCAAGCCCAGGTTCGCTGGGGCAGCCAGGGCAAAGTAATGGACCGGTTCCCTATTAATAAAGGATTACTCTAAGGATGAGTCCTGGCACCCAACTTGTTTTCTCTATTTCTTAAAGATATGGATCATTTTCTTTATAGTACTAAAATTGATGCACCTTTCCTGGCTGGCATAAACCACCTATAATGCTATTCACGGACAACACCTTATTGCTCTCTAAGACAACAAGAGGGCTCCAGCATGCATTATCCCACTTTGAGGAACTTTGCTCTGAACGTGGAATGAAGATAAATTCTGCTAAGACTAAGTTCATATCCTTCAAAAAACATAAATCATTCAATTACCTAGATGTTACTCTAGCTTCTAACCTCTCATGGAAACCCCAGGTGGGACTACTGACTCTTAATCATAGGCAGATCACAGGTGCTATAGAAAGAGGACATAGTAGTTCCTTCAGCAAACCCATCTCACCAGTACTTCAGATTTATGATACCAAAGTAGTTAGTTCAGTTCTATATGAATCAGAACTAGGGGGATTTTCAAACTTATCTTCCCTGACTAGATCCGGAAATAGGTTTGTGAGAACCTTAGTCTCGCTACCACCGAGTACCCCATTGAAGCCTATGATGATTGACAAGGGTAGGTACACTCTAGCAGATAGAGCTAGGCTCCACCCATTGTTATTTTGGAGAAGGATATGGCAACGTCCCGAACTTGCCCAGTATGCCATGGCCCTAAAGGATGTGGTGGAGGATGGCAGAGTCCACCAAATCGATTGACTTAGACAAGTTAAAAAGTTATTAATATCCATAGGTCTGAGAATCCTTTGGGCCAATCCACTTTCTAAGCCATTATTGATGGCCGAGGCATTAAAAAACATCATAGGCAGTGGGTTGGCGACCCTATGGTTAAAGAAATTGTCAGTTCATCAGTGACAGGGAGATTGTTAGATTTCAAGTGTAGCAGCTTGTTGGAACCTAATTGGGACACCATCACTGTCCCTTTAGACACAAAACTATACTTCCAATTTAGGGTTGGAACATTGCCCCTTAAAACATTTATGCACATCTGAGCCCCAGATAAAGATGTGTGATGCCCTACATGCAAAAACTACTGAGAATCTATCAACCCCGTCCTAATTGCCTGTTTGGAGTATGTTGGGCCATGCCATAAATTGATCAAATCCATCTGCAGTCAAATAGGGACCCAAAGTCATCATACTGCTCTCAGAATTCTTAGACCAAATCCAAGCTTACTTTATGCATGTGTCGGGTCAGATGAGGGTATTTAGAGCGAGGGCTCTGGCTGCTATTGAGAAATCTTCTTAAAGTATTTTGCAATAAAGTATCTCTCCTTTTAAAGTAAATAAAATGACCTGCGTCAAAACTATTGCAACCTGGTGGATAAAGCTCTGAAAATATAGGCACAAGTGATATTTTACTTCTGTAATGTCAAAAAGTATTTTGCGTGTACTGATACTGTACCTCAGTTTTTAAAGCTAGTGCAACAAAAGCAGAAGACTGTTCGTTGTTATTGTTATTTTAATTTTGTAAAGCACACAGCTACCCTAGGGTTTCCTGGCGCCACCTGAAAAGTGCACAAAGAAAAGAAGGAGAACTACATATTAAATAGCCAAGTTTTTATTCCTCTCTGGAAGATCTCATAAGAAGATTCATTACATTGATATTTGCACTTGCTTCTTTGTTATCTTCTTTTCATTATTAAGTCCACATTGAGTTTTTACCCTACTCTGAGATGGTAACATAAAAATACAAACTTTACATGTATCTCAGATAGATTTGTTATCTCTATCACTTTTTCATTGCTGTATTAATATTCATTTTCTTGTCCGATGATCACAAAATTCAAGACCAGGCCATGGAATATGATGTAATTTGGGAAAGTGTTGTTCTTGCTTCTGAATGTGATTTTCTTACTTTATTCTGGTATGCTGCGATGCCATGGCTCTCATACCTGTGTGAACTTGTTTTACTACGTGTGGCTAATTTTAATGTGATTTTGTAAATATTTTATGTGCTTGCTTTTTTGACATGAAGTTGTAGAAATAAAGCTAATCTGATGGTTGATGGTGTTAAACCAGTGTGCTCTGTGCAGTGGGGTAGCAAGGAGGGGGGGGGCAGAAGGGGCGGTCTGCCCCGGGTGGCAAATGTTTTCGGGGTGGCAGTACCCCCCCCAGCTCTTACCTGCAGCCATGCAGGCGGCACAAGCAGGAATTGATCACCAGGCCCCCTCTTGCTCTTACTGCAGCCACAGGGCAGCAAAGGCTGGGACCCCACGGGTGGCAAAAGGCCTAGCTACGGAACTGGCTCTGTGCCTAGTTACTATGGGTTGATCTCAGTTAAATTACTAAAACCTTTACTGGACCTAACAAGATGAGTGACATTATTACTCATGGTGGAGTACCATCAATCCCAACTAATAACCCACTTTCTCACAACCATGTATAGCATAATGTAAGAAAGCAACATGGAGTCATGAGCAGCACATCACTGTCAGCACGGGATACCTTAATAGGGTAAGGAGACTCTCTTCCATGTAGCGCAACAGAGGGAGGGATGGCAGAGAATGGAATGGGGAATCGTCTGTGAATTTATCACTATCAGGTTATTTCATAGAAGGTATGATTGACTCCTCCAGGCTCATATTTTCCAATATATTTTAGAATGTATACTCTATGAAATGGAAAAAAGAACACCAAGTTGGTCCTTTTGTACTTGGAAGCAAACCCCCTACAGGACCATCTGGCAATAAGTAGAATGTACACATAGAAAGTCTGGTAATTCTATTAAATATGCCATCTCCGAGCCCCATACACAGATAAGCAACAACAGCAGCCAGCTCCCCATTCATCTTTAAAATCCATCTTCCTTTGCCTTTAGCTCCTTTTTGAGAATAATATGCAAGTCTTCTGACAACAGCACACTCACAGGTATTTACATACCTGGTTTGATGTATGCACCATCCCTAACATTTCATTCCAGGATCAGTGCAAGCCTCCCTTTGTCCAAATGCTCCACAGAGGTACAACAGTCTGTCTCAACCTGCTTGAAGGCACTGGCACCTCTTTTCAGAAATAAAGTCTGGAGCCACACAACAGTACAAGTAAATCACCTATCAGACAATACATAAATTGGCACACACCTGCCTGGACCCTGTTGCCTCCTGAATGTGGAGCTGCACATTTCTA
This sequence comes from Lissotriton helveticus, assembly GCF_964261635.1. Lineage (NCBI taxonomy): Eukaryota > Metazoa > Chordata > Amphibia > Caudata > Salamandridae > Lissotriton > Lissotriton helveticus. Next base: position 434,720,815 of record NC_136073.1, read on the forward strand.
GAACAAAGTCTGATGTTCAGCTAAAGCTCTGCTAGCCTGCTCTGCTGGGGCTGTTGGCCTTGCCTCTGTGTAAGTCTCCAGCCATCCCGACTAGTCCAGACGCAGGCACAGAGTACCTGGAAACTAAGCTGAGTGGTGTATGTGCCTGGTGGTCACATTAACTGCCTGTGCCAATGTTTCTTTTATTGCTTTTGCAATGTTTTGGGACTCATCAGTGACTTTCTCCCTTTCCGTTATGAACTAGCCTCCACTGGGCATGGTGTCAGCATGGGCCTAAATTGTATAGGTTCCAGAAGAAGAGTTCTCCCTCCACACTTAACCATTCCCTGACTTTGCCATTCTGTGCAGATGTCTGGTGTCAAGTTTGCACTAGCTTTATCAAGAAAGTTACAAGTGGGTCAGTATGATCCTAGTGTATGTCATTTTACCTGTTGACAAACACTTTAATAGCTTCTGTTTGTGAGACATCTATCTACTTCCTTCGGTCCTGAGATTCTTTTCCATGGGCGTGGGAACATTGATGGTGAGCAACCAGAAGCTAAGCCTGCCTGCCTGTCATGACATATAATTTTTTTCAAGGAATTGACAAATCCTAACTGTATATCAGGAGATAACTGTACTTACGGGTCCAATAACTTGACTGTGCACACTGAAACACTTTGTTCTACTCTCTCAAAAACTAGTGTTATGCTGCATGCTGAGCTATTTATATTCAACTTTGCTATACAATTCTTGGTGCTTACGCTCGGTTATTGCCCATAATCAGGGTTTTAACAGTTACCATGTCTTTGCAAAAAGATTGTGATCCCCAATATTCTTGTTCAGTAACAGTGCAGAATTCACGAGCAGTTAATGTTCAGAAACAATATATATTGTGTTTTACATGGGTGCTCAGAGTTGCAATTTCATTTATTTGAGTGACCTTTGGGCTTTATTCTATTTCTAGCTGTTGTTGTTGGTAATTAGCACTTTCATGGTGTGAATTTTGCCATGTGTATAACACATGATTTACTTCATTGTATTGCCATTTTTACTGCATATTTACTAGCATTTTAAGGTATTATTCATAGGATTATTCTTTTATATGAAACAGCAACTTTTGCTTGGCATTCCATCTTTATAGTAACTGTGATAACATGTTTGTACTGTATCAAACTTCAATATTCAAACCACCTCTTAGGAGCAAGGCCTTGACCTGTTGGCCAAGCTCGCACAGAATATGAGTGAGACCAACTTTCTGTTGAGCTTTGAATGTTCTTGTTATCAGGGAATGCCAGTAGGTTCACATTTGATATGGCTAGGTTGACCCTCCCCCATGGATTATGGTAAAAGCCTGATACCCTATGGCACAATAATAGCATTTTAAGAACAGCGATACATACAGGAGAATAATCATTACAACTAAAAAGTAATGGTGGCCGGGCGCGTGGCCAAGCTGTGCAGCGAGATGGCTGCACTTTGAGTGGGCTCCGCCGGCCGGGCCCGATAGTCTGTCTTTAATCCGCACATACGACTTGATAAAGAATCGGAGAAGCCCCAGTGTACTCACCTGGCACCTGTTTGAGGTTAGCGGTGAAGAAACATATTGGAGAGGTTGGCTGTTCCGCGACGTGCTCGGTGATTTGTTGCAGCCCACAAACATGACGGAGGAGTGCTGCCGGGGACTCACCTGCTGGGACTGATGACGGGGAAGGTAGAAGTTGGGGGTGGCCGAAAAGCTGAGGATCAAGAACCGTGACCGGGGTCGTCTGAGCAAGCTGTGGCGGAGGGGGTGAGTGCGTCCCCCAGACAGCATGCGCTGGGCCGTAGCAGCGGGAAACAAGAGCTGCACAGAGATACGTGGGCAGCGCGTAGGAGGTGTCCCAGGAATGGGGAGCGAGCGTGAGACGCCTGAGGTGCACACCGCAATCTGGAACATAACGGAGGGGGGCGAAAACATATCGGTGAACAACCGGCTGGATTGCGCTGCTGCAGTTGACAGGGAGATAGAGTGAGCGGATCCTATGTTCTAGAGCTGAACGTGGAAGAAAGGTGCCACCCCCGCAAACACGAGTACCAGAGTGAGCCTCAGCTGTGAAGCAGACGCTGAGGCCGCTATTTTAGAAGGCGTCCATTATCGGTGCAATACAGCGGGATCAGATACTGGGAGAGTGGTCAAATAATGCCTGGGACATTGTAAGAAGTGGATTGACCTATCTACATTGTGCACAACATGGTCAACACTAAGGACACACTATAGGTACAGAGCACTGACTATTGTAGAGAGACTGGTGCGCTGGGCACGCATAATGTGCGCACGGAGAGGAGTCACCTTGAGAGTTTAAGTTGCTAGACAGCGCGGCCTAAAAGCTGTATACTTCACTAAGCTTGGTGAATTAGTGCCAAGTATAGAGGCACTCACCCAGAGCAGATGGAGAAATTGCCTGCTCTCCGGTTCTCTTGTCTCCTCCTCTCCCCCCCCGTCCTGCACACTCGTAGAGAAAGGAGTTACGAGAGTAAGCGAAAGTAAGCTAAAGGGAAATACCTGCAGGCAGGGCGGGTGAAGAAGGAAGTCACGCTAAGGTGCTGCTGGGGACCATTTGGTAAACCCTCCTCATTCAGTGCTGCCACCAACAGAGGGGACAATGGGGAAACCAGACACCAGGCCACCTCACCTCACATTCGACAAGAAGTTGACCAAACTAGCTGAAGGCGATCATACTGTAACAGAAAACAGTGATGAAGCAGTGCAGAGCCACGTACCAGAAGAAGATATCCGTGCAAAGTTTAAGGACCTGAAGACGAGCATACAAGGACTAGGTTTGAAAATGGACAACCTGGCCGAACGAATGGAGAGGCTCACACAAAGAGTGGAGAAACAGGAGACTCGATTGCACACAGTAGAAACCAGGGTCTCTGAGATGGAAGACACTCAGACGGACATGCATGAGAAACTGCTGCACATGGATGGCGTACTCAACTTAATTAAAAACAAGAATGAAGATTTAGAAGCCAGGTCACGTAGAAATAAAATACTCATAACAGGAATACCTAAAACCACGGACATACCCAACATGGAGAAGTATGTGGAGAACATGTTGATGGAGCTCTTTGGCCAGGACCTCTCCAAAATGTTTCTCATTGAGCATGCACACCTCACGTTAGGTCCCAAACTGCCACCAGGATCAACGCCTCGACCAATACTGGCGGGAGTGTTAAACTACCGGGACCGGGACACAGTACTGCGGCTGAGCTAGAGAGCGGGGCGCCCTCCAATATCAAGGAAATGGTATCTCATTGTATTCAGATTTTACAGTGCAGGTGCAGGCAGCGCGCAGGGAATTTCTACCAGCAAATAAAATTCTTCAACAAACCGGCACACAATATGCCTTGATCTACACTGCCAAACTGAAAGTCCACGGCCCGGGCAAACTAGCCTTTTTCATGAACGCCAAAGCAGCTCTGGCCTATGCCAAACAGGTGGCAAAAGATCAAAAGCGAAGTAAAGTGCACACAGATGACCACTCCGAAGCTAATCTAAGTGACAATGATTGAACTGTGTAGTGAACGCAGCGGACTCATGGCCGCACAGCAGAGTACAGCCAGGAGAGTTTATATAGCAAAGTATCTACATTATACTGCCCTTACATGCAGAACATACTGGCAGTGTGTGGGGTACTGTTGACAGGGGATAAAGGGACGGCTTAGAAAATACGCAAATATCATATGTGGTGTACCAAATTACAAATCTATAGCCCAAACCAAGCACCCCAAGTCTTATACTGTGTGCCCGGCCACCCTGCGAACAGGGGTAGGGGTGTAGGCCAGTGAATCCACGTACCCCCTAGGGATGATTCCCGTTCTCTCCTGTAGTTTAGGAGATTGGTTGTTATGAGAAGGGAAGTTATGGGGTATAGCTCAACCTGATTGGGGGGTTGGTGTGGGTGGTGGGAGGGTGGAGGGGGTTAGTTGTTGTAAGTTACCGCCGAGCACAGGGTCAAAGCCGCCAAGAGAAATGGAGAACGCCTCACACATATGTACATATATCTCTCACAGATGTCATAACTGCCAAAATCTTTGACAGACAGGTATCCAAGCTGGTAAAACTGATCGTGATCACATTCTCATGGCGCACCTATATTGGAGACTAGTACAAACCGAATAGCATTATCATGACTACACTCACATGTCTCATCTGGAACGTAAGAGGGTTAAATGCCACAGAAAAACCAGACTGATACACACATACCTGGCCAGGCACAATGTCGATATATGTTTAATTCAGGAGACACACTTAACGACTGCATCGATCGCAGCATTGAAAAATAAAATGTGGGGTGAAGTATATGATTCCAGTTACTCTAATTACTCACGGGGTGGCAATTTTAATACACAGAGAGCTACATTGGAAGTCTCATAAGAAAATAACAGAGGAGAAAGGGAGATATGTGCTAGTGAAAGGTGAATTCTACCACTGTCCAATTATCATAGCTAACGTGTGTGGTCCTAATGCTGATTGTCCTGAATTTTTTAACAATATTTGGCATGATATCAAAACTCTGGGGAAAGCGACAATTTTAACGTGGTCCTCTCAGATGTGGCGGATAGAGTGGGTTCGGGTCGAGCACACCACCCACACGCAGCGGTAGTATTAAAAATATAATGCAAGAATATGAACTTATAGACTCCTGAAGGATCTTATATCCGAACGCGAGAGAGGGTCCTGTATAACTCACCACCAAAATGCCTGGTCCAGGCTAGATTACTGGCTCATGACCAAAGACTTGCACACTTTGGTAGTGGATGTCAAACATCACCTACGAACACTCTCGGACCACGCACCAGTACAAATTAAGCTTCACATACCACAGCCATATATTCAGCCATTTAGCTTGATGTTCCCATCGGGGGTGCTGCTGGACCAGGTTTTCTGAGAGGAGTTGCGTGCAAAAGTTCTGGATTATTTTGCACACAATGAGGGCTCCGTAGATTCCCCAGGTACACTATGGGAGGCATTTAAGACAGTGGCTCGAGGCGAATGTATAGTATTAAAGACGGGCATATTAAGGGATATACGTAATACTTTAGTACGATTAGATAGAGAAATTAAAGATTTAGAAGAGACATACTATATAACACCCTCGCAATCCATACTGGTTCAATTAAGAAGTAAATTAACAGCATTTCAGGAAGAAGCAGAGCGGGAAATTAAATATTTTGAACCAATATACACAAGCGTGATGATATGGTGAGGGGGGTCAACCGGGACAGACATCAGTAGGTCTTCTACGTCCGCCTAGGGCATGGGTACTCACAAACTTTCTGCCGGGGGCCAAAATTACAGTGTGGGTTGTGGCTGAGGGCCGCACCAGTAGGGGCGGGGTCAGTGGGGGCGGGGCTAGAGTAAAAAAAATCAAACCTGTTTCAAAACATTAGACAATGTGAGAATGCTATATTTCAAAAGCAGATGTAACTACAAAGAGCACATCTTAAGAGGCATTGCATAGCTCCATACACACGTTGACCCCAATTCCATCAGTCTCTCTCTCTCAGTCAGTGTCTCTCTCTCTCAGCCAGTAAGTCTCTCCATCAGTCAGTCTCTCTCTCTCAACCAGTAAGTCTCTCCGTCAGTCAGTCTCTCAGTCAGTCTCTCTCTCTCAGTCAGTCTCTCTCTCTCTCTCAGTAAGTCGCTCAATCAGTCGCTTTCTCTGTCAGTCTCTTCCTCTGTCAATCAGTCACTCTCTCTGTCAGCCTCTCTCTCTGTCAGTCAGTCAGTCTCTCTCCCTGAGTCAGTCAGTCAGTCTCTCTCCCTGAGCCAGTCTCTCTCTCTCCGTCGGTCTCTCCCTCTCAGTCAGACTCTCTCTCAGTCAGTCTCTCTCATAGCCAGTCAGTCTCTCTCTCTCTTTACATAGCAGTATTTCTCTACTATTAACAGACATGCAGCAGAACCTAAAAATAGATTTTTAGATCTAACTACGGCGATATTAACACATAACTGACATGGATTGCCTGGTTACAGGGCTTTTAGTGGGATAAAAAACCTGAGGGTTCTCTCAAAGGGCCATGACCGATAAAATTAAGGGGTTGGCTTAAAAACAAAAATCTTTGTTTAGCATAGTGTGCCACCCTACTGGTATGTTGCTGTTTGTCATTGGATCCAGATAATCAGATATAACCAGTAACATTATACCTGCCACAAGTCAGGACTATTGGCTTTGCTAATAGTTGTTAGTTGCATGAGATAAATAAGCAACAACTATGGCTTTGTTGTATATAAATTAGAAGATTGAAAATGTGTCAGTTCTGAAAAGATGAGACTGTGAAAGAAGTAAAACCAGTCTATTTGAAATGACATCAAAATCTTTGTGCAATGATGTAGCTACTGAGATAAGATTTTTTTTCTTCACCCAGAGGGCGAAAATGGAGACCCCAATAGTTAGTTGCATAAGATAAATAAGCAACAACTACGGCTTTGTTGTATATAATATATAACATTGAAAATCCTTCAGTTCTGAAATAATGAAACTGTGAAAGAACTTAAACAAGCCTATTTGGAATTACATCAAAGGCTTTGAGCTGCTGTTGAGTTGAGATTTATCTAAGGGCGAAAATGGAGACCCAAGTGGTTGTTAGTTGCATAAGGTAAATTAAACTATGGCTTTGTTGTATATAATATTGTAAATGCTTCAGGTCTGAAATGATTAGACTGAAAGAATGAAAACATGTCGATTTGAACTGACAAAGGCTTTCTCAGCAGTAGTGCTGCTACCGCGTTAATGTATATATATTTTTTTTCCACCCTGAAGGCAAAAATGGTCACAACAGCACCATTTTTTAATTTTGAAGACACCTTATAATAGTCTAACTTGATGCTTGTTGCATTATTTGCAAGCCATATATTTTCAAGACTCCTTGCATGGGCTCTTAAAGCCAGAGAGCCCACTCTTATCTCCCTCTCCCTGTTAATTTGAGGCTCGCCTATCTCTACTTCATCACTCGAGTTCACTCAGTCCATCCGGAAGTAATATCAGTGAACTGCAAATTAGGACATTTATTTTCAGTTAATAGTTCTCTCCTCGAAGAATATTTTGTGTGGCAAAGTGTGTTGGTGCTACTAATGTTTCATGTTGGTACAAGGACCCTGGATTATTCGGTCTTACAGTGTGTATGGCTTAGCGAAGACTACTCCTGCAGGGTTTTTGGACAAACAATCAGGCAGGACAGGCACAGTGATGAAAATCTCCCCAATGAAGATTTTATCACTGAGTGTTTCGATTAAAAAACGACCAATGCTAGCAGCCTGGAATATAGTGACATGGCTGATCTTTACCATTCAGGGGAGCTCAGGGTGAGGAATATAGGCTGCATAACCACACATTCCTATCTTCCTGTTGCATAAGATAAATACAACTATGGCTTTGGGTATACAGAATAGAAAATGCTTCAGGTCTGAAATTACGAGACTGAAAGAATGAAAACTTGTCGATTTGAACTGACAAAAGCTTTCTGAGCAGCACTGCTACCGAGTTAATATATATATATTTTTCCACCCTGAAGTCAAAAATGGAGCCCCCGACCGTCTAAGCATCTGCTTTAAAGCACCTGGCACACCAAAAGCCCCGCCAGTTAACTCCTTGAGAACACACTTGCATAAAAAGTAAATTTAGCTAATAATTAACTCACAATTGGTCACAACAGCGCCATCTACTGTCGCATTCACGTAAATTAATCTGCAAAACCACTCGCAATAAATAAGGGCAGATAAAGAAAGGCAGGAATTTGCGTGCCTTCTTTGAAAATCCCGACCTGTAGTGAACCAAGCCTATGACCTCACAGGGTCAGATGAGGGCGGGGCCGCAGATGAGCATGGGAGACACTACTTGTCTGCGCATGCCCCTTTGACCTCTTCTCAGCAAATGCGGCCCCCGAAATCACAACAGCAGTAATGGTGCCGAGTCCCTGACTGCTGTTGTTTTCCATGGGGGCCGCAAGGGAAGGTCTGGCGGGCCGCAAATGGCCCGCGGGCCGTACTATGAGTACCGCCGGTAGGGGATTGGAGTTTATAACCGAACTGAAAAATGTGATTGCTCTGCCCTCCAGCACACCCTCCGAAATTTTACATACAATGACTCACTTTTATCAGGACCTATACACCTCCCAAACAAACCAATTGATATCTAACATTACTGCCAATCTCGATACTCTGGAGCTGCTATGGTTCGGTCGGGGCTATAGAGAATATATGGATATCCCATTCACGGCGGAGGATGTCAGGCAAGTAATAAATAGTATGCCAGAAGGCAAAGCCCCGGGAGCCGACAGGTTGACCACGGCCATCTTCAAGGAATATGCTGACATACTTGCACCGGATCTCCTGAAAGTATATCAGGAAGCACAGGAGACAGGTATCCTCCCACAGTCAATGCGTGAAGCCTACTCAAGCTTGATAAGGACCCAATGGACCCAGAGTTTACGCCAAACTCTTAGCAAACAGGTTACAGCCCCTTCTGCCGATAATAGCGCGACCAGATCAGTTGGGGATTATACCGGGACGATCAACAGCGCACAATTTATGCACCATTTTCTCCCTGTTGCACTATCTAGCCCTGCATGCACAAGCAATCACGGCTCTCTTAGACGCCATAAAGGAGTTTGATTCTTAGAATGGAATTTCCTGTTTACATTTTTGTCCCGACTAGGTATGAACCCGATATTTATAAATAACATTTGGCTATTGTATAACAGGCCCACGGCTAGAAGTGAATGGACATATCTTCAAACCGATAACAATCACAAGGGGCACGAAACAATGCTGTCCATTATCGCCGCTGCTCTTTGCGATTGCGAAGGAACCGCTGGCAGCCCGATTAAGACAACATCACACGCAGCGCAGTATCGGGTTTACCTCGAGAGGGTTGTTAATCTCAATGTATGCGGATGATATGACACTCTATTTAGTGAACCCAGAGACCAATTTTGCGCCAGTGATGAAGGAACTGGTTAGATATGGCAGCTTGACGGGGATCCAGATAAACTGGGCCAAATCAACCATAATGCCATTAACGAAGGGCACTTCACAGTTTGACACGGAATTCCCTATAAAATGGTCGACAGCCCTGATACGCTACTTGGGCATTTGGATAAGCAGGGATGTGCAGGAGATATGGACAGCCAATTATGGGAGGGCAATGGATTGGTTCGAGGGAAAGGTTCAGAGATGGAAACATTTACTGTTATCCATAATAGGTCGGATAGCATTGAAGAAGATGATTGTTCTCCCCAAGTTTTTATATCTCTTTGCGAACATCCCGTTGCCCCTGAATTCACATTTTTTCTGAAGACTCCGCACAACTATCCTGGAGTTGATATGGGCTGGCAAACAACCACGGGAGTCCTGGGATATTTTGACATTGCCATTTTCACAAAGAGGGCTGGGGCCTCCCGATTTCAAGTTATATGCGTATTGCGCACAAGCACAATACCTACACTATTGTCAGCACCCCACACTCTATCAGCAGCATTTAGCAATAGAGCTAGATAGAGTATCTCCCCTCCCATTGACCACTGCGCTCTATCAAAAATATCAGCGGCCACATCAGGAATAGATACAACTGAAGTGCTACGATGGGCATGGCAAACATTGGCAAAACGGGTGTGCCCGAAAGAACTATTCGCCCCTTCAATGCCAATAAGCCATAATCTACTCCTCACACAATAACTTGACAGGGCATCTTCGCAACGGGCAAAAGCTCATCATTTGTTGACAGGGGGAGACGTACCTAGATAACACGTTCTTATCATTGCAGCAGATGTGCCCGCAGGATTCCTATACGGCCCTAGATATGCTCTTTTATTATCAAATCAGAGCGGCGTGTAAGGCTAGATATGAAGGATTTCCGCAGCCCCCCCCCCACATTACAGGCACTGGAAAATATTTTCTCTACACCTTCGCCCCATAAACTGATCAGCCGCCTTTATAAAATCACACCGAAAAAATCGCTGATTACAACAGTACATTCCAAAACTGAATGGGAGGCTGAGGCGGGCATTACTATAACAGATAAACAATGGTTATTCTGTTGTACGCAGTTGGAGCACTTTTCACCAAATTACCGCCTCAGTTTAATTTACTTTCATTATATACACACCAAGCTTTCTTTACATAACCTAACTTATCGTACACCAATACACCTACACCGGATGAGAGTCAATGCTGACACTGACTGCTGGAGATGTGGCTCCCAGCAGGCCACCTTTCTTCACCTGACTTGGGACTGTCACCCTATGGCACAATATTGGCACACAGTGGTTACCCACATAGCACATATGATACAATACCCTTTGCCATGCACTCCACTGGTCACCCTGCTGGGTTATGTTCTTGACTCGCCCAAGGTAACTAGAAAACTCACTGCGACTTTGCTGCTACTGGCCAAACGGAGGGTAGCGATACATTGGAAGAAGAAGTCACTGTCACAGATTGGGTCAGGGATGCCACCTACTGCAAAAATCAACTGTTGTTATATTTGGAGTTAATGCCAAACAAATCGAGACCAAAGGCCATTTGGGAGCCATTCGAAACCTGGTTACGAACGGTAGAGATGGATGCAGGCGGAGAAGGCTGATGGTTGGGAAGCCCTGCAAATGATGTACAGTGTGTGTCATGACTTGCAGTAATCACTCCATGCAACAGAGTTGTAGCGCTATGAGGGTGTGTATCATCAAGATCACTGATTTGAGTGTGAGGCAGCTAGTGTTCTTTCTCTTGTGTGGCATAGCCACAGAATGGTATCGTAAGTTGTACATGATGCTAAGCGGATGTTCTTGATGTTCTAGATTTTAATATGTGTTTACTGCTCATGCGCCTATGATGTTACTTAACGGCAAAGAAATGTACATTCAAGACTTGGTGCGATGTTGAAATGTGTAATCTATTGCAAAATCTCTATAAATAAAATTAAAAAAAATTAAAATGTAATGGTGGCCATAGAATGTCCAGACCAGTCTGTAGCTTGAAGTCTTCTGGTCTGCTTTAACCTTTCTGTTTTTTCTGAAAGCATTGGTGTGGGGGAATCCTCTGTATCCTAGCACTTGTCATGAAGTATAAAGTTGTGATTGACATGGTTCTAGAGCAATTGTTCCTCACCTGCAACTCACATTTGGACTGCCCTGGAGAACAGAAAAGGAGTGTACTCATTGAGCTAGCAGTCAGTAAAGATAAAGTGCTGCAAGATGTCTAGAGGCTTCTAAATTAGTGGTACATTTTGGGTCTGGGCCCATCTACCCAGAGCCCCTGTCTCCCACACTCATCTTCTACGCATCTTTTTCTTCTTCCCCATTGTTCCATTGTTTTTTTCCTCCAAGTAGCTTCCCAAGGTAACCATATTACTACGATACATAAAGAAGCCAAAAGTTAACCACGTGGTTTGGTCCTCCTTCATTTCAGGGCCCGTGTGGACTCAGATCCAATGGTTGAATGGTCCCTCTCCTGGGACTAACAATGCAGAATCGATTAAACCTTCAGTAAAGAATAAAGGCAGGGGAGCATCACATAACCTGGTCTGAGCCCGGCTTTGCAGACACCTACCCAATTTCACCACTACTCTGAAATTAGATATGTTCAATCCCGTATTTGACCTAACCAGAAATGATCACAACCCCTTCTAGAGGACCATACTACTTTCTTGACGCAGAGGTAGCTCTGGAGGGCACGTAAGTGGCCCTCGCCTGCATGCCGATAGTGGAGCAAGAAGATTTTTTTCATATGTCATGGTAGAGGCCCTGCATATTTCCTACTGGGTGGCAGTGATTCAAACCCTCTCACAAGTGTTGGAGTGCACTATTGAACCCACACCACGAATTGCAAGTCCTAGGGGGAACCAGAGGAGACAGATACCTAGTAGGGCTGGGCACTCTGATTGCCAAAAGTGAAGTTGCTCAAGTGTGGGCCTCGGTGGCACCTTCCCAGATCAATGATTGGTGCAGGGCTATGGACTGGTGCATGAAGATGGAGGAGCCCATCTACAAAACTCAGGGCTGTCAAAACAAATAAAGGAAATATGGGGCATTTGGTGGAATCATTACGGACTGGAATGAATTGCACTGTGATAATGTTTTCATTGCTTCACTTGAAGATGCACATAGCTACCATTGCTGTTATGTTTACAATGTGTTGTAAAAATCAATACAATTTGGTTTAATAAACAAAAAATGCATACTACACCAGTCTCCTTGTATGTGTAAAGCACCACCTGCAAAAAATTAATAAAACTATGTTTGTGGCTTATTTTGGATTTGACTGTTGTTCTACTGTCCTGGCCACTTCCTTGAAGGGACCGTAGCTGCCATTTTTAATGCAGTCACCCACCAAAGTATTATGTTTTTGAAAAACAAACTGCCAAGGGAGCTTTCACCTAATGAGTGGAGCCATATGTATTTTTTCCATTTCAGAATCACCAGCCTTTTTCTGGTGGACTCGAACAGTAAAAAGGTATATCAAAGCATCCCCCTAGAGAGGCACATAGATTGATAGCCCAATGTCTGTATGGATGCTAGTCTAAAGTTTCCACCGGTGGTGACAAAGGAAGTTCTGTCAGCAAAAAAAAAAAACAGTTCACCTGACCCTAGAGCAGACAGACTGAGGGTTTGTCAGACAGAGTACTCCGCCATGTTAGCAGCGGAGTGCCATGTCCACCAAACTCTAAATAAGGGCCTTAATTTCTACAAAGAGTCACTGACAGAACCCTCAGAGATTTCTCTAACATGTGAGCCTACTGAGAAGATTTCATCCTGTCGGACACTGACAATAGTTGGATGCAAATAATTAAGGTGCCCACACCCTTTTATATGATTAAAGAGATCCAGCAAGGACCATTGCTATGCACAGAAATGCACTTGGGGCAGTGATGCCATGTACCAGCAGTTTTAAATACACATTTTAGAGCTCATCGGCGATAAAGTGGTGTAGTGACACTATAATGTCATGTAGAATGATAAGGGGAGAAAGTTATGTAGTGGAAGAAAAGTGGTTTTTCAAGGGATTACAGGGCATTTAAGACTAAGAATGGAACAAGTTTGCGATATATAAAACTTTATATATAAATAAATAAATAAATATGTAACATGATACGTGAGCTTTAATATATCCATTGTAGTTACTTTGTACATTTCCTGAGCCTGATCTTCTTTGTTACAATGGCGACGAGGGTAAGAACTTACAATAAGAACTTACAGTGAGCAGGACAACAAAGAAGAAACTGCAGATCATTGAGCTCCATGTAATGAAGAGTTGCCTGAGGCTCTTTGGCAGTCGTGTCGGCTATACTGGAGATTGTGAGCAGTGCGGATTAAATGACAGTGCGTGATCAGAGGAAATGAAAGCAAGCGGTGAGTGGCAGACACAGTCGGTGTCAGAGAAAAGAGCAGCCTTATACCTGCACATGCACGGGATGCAATGAAGGCATTTTCAGTGCCATGTTAAAATCAGACAATTTCAAATGAGCGCATGAAATTGCAAGCGAGAGAAACAAGTGAGCAAGGCAAACAGAAGTGACTGGAAAATATAAAAAAGTGTGCATCTGGGTGACTGATAAGTGAAGAGCACGCTAAGTGAAAAAATGGATTGATGAACAGATTTATAGAAAAGCCTGTAAACGCGAGGTTTTGCACAAATTCTGGTGGCCATTCCACAATCAGGTCTATATCTGGACGTTGTGATAAAAGAGTACAAAAGGGCATTTTAAAGTCAGAAAACTTACTAAGAAACATTAAAGAGTTGTGTCGATAGAAGATGCAAGCAGTGAGGTGACAGTACACATGAATTCAGAGATATATAAAGAGGAGGATATTACTAAAAGTGTTTCAAGTACAATTTTTAGGAGACCATTACCTTTTAATTTGTTGGATCAACAAAATGTTGCTCAGAGGTGGGAAAAATTGTTGAGAAGATTTGAACACTTTTTTTAGGCAACAAGTAAAAAAGATACTGATGAACAGGCAAAAGACTTATTGCTTAATCTTGTAGGAGATGATGTGGAATTCATGATATTTACGTTTCCTGAACAAGAACGAGATATGTATGAAGGGCTTAAGAAATGTTTGAATGATAAATTTGATCCTCAAAGAAATCTAGATTTTAAAAGGTATAATTTTAATATGGCATGTCGAAAGGAAAGTGAAACAATGGATGAGTATACCATAAGGTTAAAAAATGTGTAACATTTTGTGGCTTTAGCAGATTTAGCAATAAGAGGCAATGCTAGTGAGAGTGATACAAGATTGTAACTCAGTGAAGTTTAGAAAAAAGCTTCTAGAAAAACGTATGACTTACAAGAGATTTTACGCATTGCTAGAACAGAAATTCAGGCTCAGAAACATGCTGCGGACATGGAAGAAGGTACAATGATAACTATAGAATGAGTAAGACAGATGTCATGGAAAGTGAATAGTGGAGAAATGATAGTACCACAAAACTAAGAAAGAATACTGTGCTACAGGTGTGGGCTTCAATTTCAGCATCAGCAAGCCTGTCCAGCGATAGGACAATATTGTAAGAATGCGGAAGGAACTATCATTTTGCAAGTGTATATAGGTTTAACAAAGAGAAAAAGAGAAATCTGGACAAAAGAGGAAAATTAGAATAAGCAAATTAGTTTAGATGCCAAAAAAAAAACTGGAAACACAAAGCATGTAAGACAAATGGAAGGAATTGAGGAAGACTCTGAGAGAGAACTTTCGCAATCTGAAAGACATAATATGATGCAGGAAGAAAGTGAAGTTTGACAGATTAATATGATACAAAGGGAAAATATAAAGAAAACTACGTCTCTAGTTTGTGTGGTTGGTGTCCAAAATGTTCCATTTGTTCTGGATAGTAGAGTGACGTGTAACATAATGTGCATAACGGAATATGAGAAAATGAATGAACAGCCTTCTTTAAGTCCATTGAATATCAGTGTCTTTAAATGGGGAGTCAAACATTCTATTTTTTGTGTAGGGACATTTGAAGAAACACTGCAGTATGGAGATGCAGTTAGCAAAGTGGAAATACATGTTTTACAGGTAAAGTTCCAGGGCCGTGTTTGTTAAGTAATGTTACTGCTCAGGTTATGGGTTAATTGGCAATGATATGTAATATAACAATGGATCATCCAATGCTGAGAAAATATCCAGAGTTGTTCAATGGGTTAGGCAAGCTAAAAGATAGAACACTCACCCTGCATATAAATGAAGCAGTGAGGCCAGTGGCACAAACATATAGAAGAGTTCCAATCCACATGCAATCGAGGGTAGAGAAAGAAATACAATTATTAATTGAAGGAGTAACAGGTCCAACACCTTGGCTGTCACCCATCGTGATCGTTCTAAAGAGAGGCACTGAGGACATCAGGATCTGTGTTAATATGAGGATTCCAAATACCTAATTGAGAGAGGAAGATATCCAGGTCCTCATTTAAATGACATGACTGTAACATCAATGGTGCTGTTGTTTTTTCAAAACTTGATGTATTGAAAGGATATCATCAGTTAGAAATTAATAATTAGTTGAGATATATCACGACATTCTCTCTGCATCTGGAACTATTTAGGTACAAATGAAAGCATTTTGGAACATATTCAGCTGCTGAGATCTTCCAAGAAATTATAAAAATAATATCATAAGGCCAGTACAGAACAGAATGAACTATAGTGATGATATTTTAGTTTCTGGCAAGATACAGGAGTAACATGGCCATATGGAGTATGTCAACAGCTTTGGAGAGCTGGATTGGCACTCAATGTAAAACATTTGAAATTAATAAACCAGAGTTGACATTCTTTGGAGATATATTTTCTAATGAAGGAATGAAGCCAGATCCTGTCAAAGTTTAGCTTTAAATTCAATACATAGGTCTAAGGATGTAACAGAGTTAGGGTCATTTGTGGGAATGTCTAGTTATTGTTTACAATATGTTTTACAAAATGCAATCATAAGCTAACCACTCACACAACATAGCTTAACAAAGAAAGGACAGCGATTTTATTGAAGTGATGAATGTGAGCATCCATGTAAAGAAATAAAACTAGAGATATCAATTGCAGCAAACATAAAATACTTCAATCAAAATATGTGTACAGAGTTGGTGGTGAATGCCAGCCCTGTGGGGTTGGATGCATTTCTGGTACAACATAAACGTGGGAGAGAAACTCCTAGATAGGTAATTTACCATGCCAGTAAGAGTCTATTTGATATGGAACAAAGATACTCTCAACCTGAAAAAGAAAGTTTGGCGGTCTTATGGACTTGTGAACATTATCATGATTTTATACATGGGAAGCCATTTGTAATCATAACAGATCATCCAGCTCTCATTTCTATCTTTCGGAATCCAAAAACAAAAATGCCACTAAGGATTGAAAGATGGAGAATGAGATTGATGGGTTATGATTTCAGAATCATTTATGAACCAGGAAAAGAATATAATCCAGCTGATTATTTGTTTTGACACACATTTAAGACAGGGGTGGAGCAACAGTTAGAGGCAGAGGAATATATATGTTTCATAATCAATTCAGCAATACCAGGAATTATTATAGAAAATGAGTTGATTGAGGCAACACAAAGAAAGGACACTATTCAAAAAGTAAAGAGAATTATACACGAAAATAATTGAAGATTTATAAACAGTGCAAGCAGATTTTAGTCAAGTATAATGAAACATGATATATTGGCATTCAAAAACATACACTCTGAGCTGTCTATGGCTTCATCTGGAATACTTCTAAGTGGGAATAAACTAATTAATCCAGCAGGACTACAATGACGTGTCATTGATCTAGCACATGAAAGTCACAAAGGTATTTCTGCACAAAGAATTTCTTGAGAGAAAAGTTATGGTTTCCCAGACTAGACTGTCAAGTAGAAGAGGTGGTTCAGTCTTGTCATGTATGTCAATGTACTTCTAAGGGAAAAAGGATTGGAAGAATTGCATATGTCTGAATTGCCAAATGCTGCATTGTCTAATGTAGCAGCCGATTTTTATGGACCATTGGATTCTGGACATTATCTTTTAGCAATAATAGATTAATATTCTGGATTGCCTAATGCGAAAGTTGTGTCATCAACATCCAAGTCAGTAATACTTCCTGTTCTGGATGAAATATTTTCTACTTGGGGAATACCCAATGTTTTGAAAATGAAAATGGGCCACTATTTAGTGGAAGTGAAATAAAACAATTCATGAACTATTTGGTTATTGTACACAGAAGGATAACTTCAATGTGGCCTCAAGCTAATGGAATGATATAAAAGTTGATGGCCATTATTGAGAAGGTTGTGCAGAGGGCAAAGGTTTGCAGATATCAATAAATTAGGCATTGTGTCAAGGCCTTGTGAGACTAAAGAAATACTCCACATGTGCCAACTGGCAAATGTCCTTCGGAGTTAATGTTTGGTCAACCAAAATAAACTCTTCTACCACATCTGCCAGTGGATCCACCAAAGGATCACAAAGAAATACTGCAAAGAGATAACGAGGCAAAGGCTAAAATTAAATATTATGCAGAAAATGGAAGAAATTGTCGAAGTAAGGAATATCAAATAGGTGATTTGGTATTAGTTTGCCGACAACAAGTAAGGAAGTCGCAAACAGATTTCACCCTATGCCTATGGAGATAACAAATAATCAAGGAACAGCATCAACAGCGGAAGATGACAGCAGAGTGACTACAAGACACAAGACATTTTTCAAAAAAATCAAACCAAGTAGTGAACAGAGAAGCATACAACTGAATATGCAACAAGACGAGCAATCGCTCAGAAAACCTGAAAGAATTTTAAGAAAAACTAGATGGTTGATTCAACATTGCTGAGTTTGGGGGGGTTCCTTTTTTTCCCTTTCTTCTTTCAATTTATTTCTCATCTCTTTTCTGTTCTTGATTTCTATATTTGCTTGGTTATTAAAAAAGGGGGAGGGGGAAAAATGCGATAATGTTATATAGAGACACTGTGATGTCACGTAGAATGATAACGGGAGAAAGTTCTGTGGTAGAAGGAAAAGGGTTTTTCAATGGATTACAGGGCATTGAAGACTAGGAATTGATAATTACGTAGCATGACTCCTGTGCTCTAATAAATACATTGTAGTTACCTGCTACATTTCCTGAGCCCGATCTACTTTGTTACATCATCTCCCAGGGATAATATGAAAGTACTGAAAATAGCCATGTGTAGAACATATTGCTCTAATGCCTAGCAAAATTAAATAATACACAACCCCTGCCAACTCTGCACCAGGATGGAGAGATCTTTGCCTGGGGCTATAAAGAACTTTTTCAAAAACATTTATATCTAAATATAAATATTATACTCATAATACATTAAACATTATAGTAGTGTAGTCAGCATCAGATTCGAATTAGAAAATTGGAGATATTTTACACAGAGAATGCATGGTTCGTGTGATATATATGAGACAGAGTACCCCTTCCCAGAGGTTGCAAGGATTTTGCAAGTCATTGAGGATTTTAGTGACCATTTAATGGAACTAGAATGAGAGCTCAGTTCAAGTATAATAAGGTAAAAAAACTCTAAACTGACCTACAATATATTTATGTATCGTATGGCCGATTTATTGTTTATAATACTGATCACGTGGACCACAATCTGATCTAGTTATCTTTAAATTGTTAGGCTCTTGCTTTTCCTCATGAAAGATATGGTCTGGTTGCAGCTACGTGAAATATGCAGGTCGACAAAAACCCGTCAACATGAAGTTTATAATTTGTTATTTAACATTTAAGATAAGTGGTTTAAGAAAATGTAGGTCCATTTCAAAACGCATTGTAACTGGTTGTCTCCTGCAGTCATGTAATACAATGAATAAATATAGTTCCATATATGCCCCCCTTTGGCTAATGACTGCGCATTGCAAAAGAAAAATTTTAAAGACAAAGAGAATTAAAAGGTAAGCCTCTGGCGTAATTCTGCTTAGGGATCCGCCATCCACAGTGGCTGATGTTCTGCCAGCAGGAATTGCGATAATATAACTGTAATATATTTTCGCAGTAAAGTAGCCATGTCACTGTCTTATTATTACATATGAGTAGAGATGTCACAACTAGACCGTGATAAAGAAAAACTAGAAACTGTATTGACACGGTTATTGCAGGCTTCCATGAATTATATCACCTCACTTTAGAAACAGTGCTTTTGTGGCAGGCACTTTCCAGCCTCCTTCCTTCTCCACATCAGTGGAGCACTGTATCTAACCAAATTTATGTTTAATTAAGGAGAAATTAAAATTGATGCATTAGGTCACGCATTTTAAACTCATTTTCCCTCAGTACTACTCTTGTAAACCCTCAAGGTCTAGACCTGGAGAGACATTGCGTTCAGTGGAATAACAAATCATTGCCCAGAGCATCCCTAAAGTGATGGAGTGAAGAAAATGACACACTTAAACCATCAGACCCTTTCACAAACCTCCCTTTCTTTCAGGTAAAGGTCAACCTACAAGACTTTCTTTGAATAATGCATGGTTATTTCCATGTGGACTTTATACTCCGTAGTCTAAATTTTATAATGTCACATTTCATGACAGATGAACTTGATTTTCTCACATTTCAGTGTGACACTTGGCCCTATATAACAAATCGCCTTGATGAGTTGTCTTTGCGTTATCGGCCTTTGGATAGCTGGAGAGAGGTGCTTAGCAAAGCTAGCTGCAACATAGAATTGTCTTAAGTAAAACATAGAACGTGAAGGATTTTAGGATTAATTAAATGTTATTTATTAAAGGCCTCATTCATGAGGCTGTGTGTCACTTTTACGCCGCAGGTGCGTCACTTTTTGTGACGCACCAGTGGCGTAAAAAATGCGCCTTGTTGCGCCATATTTACAAAGTGACGCATCTAGGTAGATGCGTTACTTTGTAAACCCCAGCGCCACATTATACCTGCGCCAGGTATAATATATGCAAGGGGGGCGTTTTGATGCAAGAAAGGGTCATAGAAGTGACGCAGTGAAATCTATAAGATTTCACTGCGCCATTTCTTGGCCGCTAATGCGTCAAAGTCTTACGCCTGCATCATGGCAGGCGTAAGACTGACGCAGGCCCTAACAACATGGGACTTGCCCATGTGAAAGTACACATTGCTGGAGTTGCGTCACTTTTGTGACACACACCAGCAATGCGTTACTTTTGCGCCTACAGATACATCAGAAATACTGACGAACCTGTAACTCCTTGCGCCATGATGCGTCATATTATAAATATGATGCATCAATCATGACGCAAGGAGTGCGCACTGAGAAGTGACGCATCGCTGCTTTCACGCAGCGATGCGTCATTTCTCATAAATGAGGCCCTAAGTATTTAGGAGTGATGGAGCTCTATTTGGATAAGGGGTATCTTGATGAAACAATGTTCTACGGCTTGCATTCTTGCTACTATTTTTGATCTGCGTATTTTATTTATATTACAGTTATTTGCAAAATACACTTTCACCAGGGGAGACTTCTTCATTTGGAAGGAGGAGTGTGACCGCAATAAAAAAAAAACAAAGCTCCCAGAGATTAAAAATTAAAATGGTAATCCGGAACAGAGCATCAGGGCGGGGGTGAGGCCACTGGTGAGTGACAGCATCAGAGAGGAGGATGGACTGGCTGTGCACTGTTTAAAGCGCATATGCCTTTTTGGCTGGCCGTCTTGTGACGGCCAGCCACACATGTGCACTTTAAATATCACTAATCCAGCTTTTGACAGCTGGGTTAGACATAGCCACAGCCTCCAGAGTGCTGTGGAGCGCCGAGTGAGGCCACTCACACCAATCCTAGCACTGCTCTTATGCTGGATTCATCCATCATCCCCTTTGGTATCGCTTTGTTCGCCCTAAGTTGGCAGGGTATGCCTAGACGTGAGTCCCTTGCTCACTCTACCACTGGATTCAAGATAGCCTGGCTGATGAAGATTACGAATCCGAAACCGGTCCCAGGATGCTTGTTTCCGGTCCAGGGAAGACATGGTTTGACAGTTCGGGCTGGACTCTTCCCATGAGGCACAGGGTCAGACTGATTTGCATATGGCCATGTCTGAATTGGGGTGGTGGAGTGAGCTAAAGAATGGTGATCGATTAAACCCAGATCAGTTGACTGGGGGTGAGTGTTTGATTTGCTCAAACGCTCCGTCCATCATCCCCTTTGGTATCGCTTATGCTGGTGAGAGCAGTGCCAGCATTGGCCAATGGAGTTGCTCCATACAGTTCTAGTTCCTGTGAAAGAAGAGGTCTGGCCCGGAGGACGGCATGTTTGAGTAAGGTAAGCTTTTTTCTATATATTATTTGAGCTCGTGCCTGCCCCCTCTCATAGATGCCAGCCAACACTAACTTCCACCACTAGTAAGTTCCATCTGAGAATATTTTGAGGTCTGAATAAAGATAATTATAGCTGAATGCAAGAATTTATAAATAAGAATTACATAGAAAATGACTCTGGTATTCAGAGTTCGGTCAGCCCTTACAGACAATGCTTGTTGAAAGAGTTATTCACATTTAGGATCAGTCTACAGATGCAACAGAGATTGTCCATTCTGCTTCTGGCAGCATCTCTGTGAGGAGTGGAAGGGCGAGATTTTGATCGATACCTTATCACTATTGATCTAAACCCCGATCTGGTCGACTGAACCTTTGTTGCCTGTCATTGGAGGAAGAAAGTGCCTCTCTCCCCAAGTTAGTTCACCCAATAAAGGACCCCGCTCCAAAAGATCACAAACAACTTCTAGCTTTCAAAAGTTTATTGTAAGGATAGGATAAGCTGCAAATACAGGCATCTCAGAATGAGATTCACGAGATACACAGGTCCAACTACATACATGTGCTCTCTGAAAGCCCTCAGACGAGCAACGGAAATTACTAACACAAGTTCTAAGAATAATAAAGCTATCAGCATTGACGCATATCTCTCCTTCATTTAAGTTGGAGGAAAACACACAGGTTAGGCTGTCCCTACCCTGCTCTAGATGGTATCCCTACTTAACCCAATCCCAACCTAACAAAGGTGTCAGCAGTGAATGACCCCCAAGGGAAGTCACTCACTCTTAGTCTCTTGGTGAAAACCTATAGTTCTCCAGTCATGACCCCTCTCTGCCTACCCATCCGCTCTCTAAAGGGTCCTCAGGCATCTGCTCTAACTCCACCCAGGGGTGCTGTCCCTAATACAAAACAGTCAACAACATTTGAGACGCCCCTCATGAGACGCCCCTCACGTGGTGTAGCTTCTGGCTTTTTCCATGCTGCTTTGTATTGGGCCTCATACGTTGGAGTTGACCTTGCTTCTCAGACTCTTCTCCGGCCCGCTGATACCCCTTAAACATTCCAGAACCCTCCTCCATGTCTGGGCCGTCTACTAAACAGACCTCTATTCATATTATTTATAATCGGATCCTCCCTTTCTCTTGCAGACAGACATCTGCAGCCAAGAACCCAACTCTCATAGACTTCCAAAAGGTTCGCAACATTTCTCGGCCCAGACATGTACGTGTAAATCAATGTTAAAACATTTCAGGCCTACAGCATTTCTCATAATGATTATAGCATTCAACTTCTTCATTAATTAAAGCATGTTAATACTCTTATTCTATTATTCAGTAAACACATCTATAAATCATGGCCCATTAATGCAATGGCCAAAACATTATTTCAATCTATGTCGTGAAAAGAAACACCTTCCCCTTCCCTTCTAGCTCTGGCCCTGAGGCCTACCACATTCTGCGTTTAACCACATGCCATCTTACATTTTAGCAGCTACACGACATGAATTCAGGAATAATCACATCTAATAAAATCATATAGTGTCACACATTTCTGTATTAGTTCCACTTCTACTTAAATCTCTACATTAGCTATACATTCAGAATATAATTGCAGATACTACTAGCACTCATGGCATTTCTCCTCATGATTTGTGCTTACTACAGGTAAGTGTGATGCACTCATACATTTAGGTCAGTTTGCGCTCTCTCAGTTCCCCCCTTTGATGACCTCTCGGGGTCATCACTAACATTTAAACTGCAGTTATTGCTGGCATAACTTGTCTCTGCGCTTCCAGAGCCCTCAGACTCCTGTACTGATTATCTTGTATGGCAGCCAATCTCTGCAGCTGCTCTCTTTGGGCCCTTTCTGACCTTCTTGCTCTGTACCATTTGAATACCCTCACCAATCCCCACAATATGATCCCACAGATCAATATTATGATGATAGGTTTTAGTATATACCACACAAAGCTTTTGCCTAAGGTGGAGATCCACCCTCCAACTTCACTCATTCCGTGGCCCACCTTTTCCCAGACATTTTCTCTACTCAAGTCTTCGATCTCCTTGTGAATATCAGTTATGTTCCTAATAACTTTCTCAAGGGGCTTCGAATTGTCTGGAATGTAAGTACAACATTCCTGGACCTTCAAAGCCTTACAGACTCCGCCCTCTTTTGCTAGTAGGACATCTAACGCAAGACGGTTCTGAAGAACCATAGCCCTTATCGATTGCATCTCTCCTTCTACCAGCATTAAGGACTGAGCAGTGCTGGCAGACAACCTGTCGACGACTGTTGCCAGTCGTCTAATTTTAACATCATTAAGGATTACTCCCAAAAGAGGGAACATAGCTCCAAAGACATCTCCAACCATTTCTGCATCTCCTATATTTCTCCTTCCCCTCGATGATGTCTTGCCCTCGATGATCACTAAGTCTTGTGCATGATATATTTTGGGGAAGACAATTGCTAGGTAACATGATCCATACCAGTTGTCAGGTAGTCTCACGTAGGCATTTCTTCCACATACAAAATACACATTTGGAATCACTTGCATTCCCTTCAGGAAATCTTTAGTATAGTACTCTATATTGAAAGCATGTTCACAGTCGACTTCTCCCACGTATACATTTTCATAATACGTTTTGGCTCGGTGAAGACATAGCTTTCCTCTCTGCGTCTTATCTAAAGCTATTGGACCACTACTACCCTTTCTCTTGTGTGCCTTCTCTTCCTCGGTCCAATCTGTTTTCCATTGTCCTGATTTTTTCAAAATCTTTTGTCTCCTGTAACGATCATCCACCTGCCCTATGAACTTCTTCTCGACTTCTGACACCTTGCATGTCAGGTTATTTCTACGGGCATGTGAAGTATCTAAGGTAATCCAAGGAATGAAGAACTTGGCCAGTCTGTCTTCACTCTTCCAGTAGTCCCATTTGTTCATCTGCTTATAATTTGGGACTTCTGGCAACACTGAATCATAGTTGGAGAAATAGTATTCAAAACTATCTCTCTCATAAAATATACTAAGCAATAAGCTACATGTAATGCCATATGTCAGCGGGAGGTGATGATATCTAATGCCTTCATCTACAGACGCCGGCAACTGCATGCAGACGTAACAGTCCTTAACCTCCATGGCATCCACGTATTCATATAAGAGTTTAGCATAAGCATTTGACCTAAAGTCTCCTTGGGACTCATCTACGTGTAACCTGCGGGCTTCTGCAGCTAATAACGCTTTCTCTTGAGTGTTTTCCCTTTTCTCCCCAGCAACAGTGGGTGTAAGCGTTTCTACAGATTTCACATCAGTTACCTTCGCCTCTTCCTCATGTCCCTTTACATAAGAAATTGTTACCACTAAAGCTATTAATATTATCACTCCTACTATTAGTGTACCTATTATACATTTAGCTCTGCGGTTCTGGGTGCCGGCTTCCATTTCGTCAGACAATATGGCTCTCTCTTATCTTAGCAAAAAGTTCCTTTCTTCTCGTTCCTTTACAGTCTCTTTTTACTCCTTTTTGTCTTTAGAATCCACACAACTGGAAGCTGACAACCTTCTTCGCAAAAGTCCTTTAACAGTTCAATAAAGACAACCCTAGCCCTTCTCCATCAACTCAAGGGAAGTTCCCTAATATTCTCTGCTTCCTGGGCGCTAGGTAATCTTCTTTGTTTCTGCTCGCTTTATTTACAAAGTCCTTTAAGCATCTACTATCAAGTTTGTACCTGCAGCTTCGATAGCAAAGTTCAGTATTTCCAAACGAAGATTGTGCTCTTCATGGGCTGTTATCGTTGTACCAAAGTCGGGGAATTGCAATTCTGAAAGAAACATATGTTTTAACTTGCTGAGGCGGGGAGGTCTGGGAAGCATGAATGTTAGTGACCCTTCTTGTTCGACTCCGGGTACCAACAGTCGTATTTCCACGGTGACGATGGGCTCAGAACTGGACACCACCACCGCTCGAATCCTCCCTGTCTCCTGCTTCAAAGACATTTGTCGCCAGATATGTCCACTCAGGTGTGGAGTATCTTCTGTTAGGCACACGCACTCTTCTTGACCTTCTTCGGTCCGGTGCTTCAGCGCCCTGAGCACCTTCTTCCGGGTCTGAGTCTTCTGATATCGGAGGAAGGGTTACCTCTGGAGTTGACCTCAGGCTAGAGCTCCTTCTTTGCGGCCAATTAGCTTCTCCACGTGCCCTTCTACTCCTTCTCCTTCTTGTCTGTTCTCGCTCTCTGTCAGACCTGTCAGTGTCTGACTCGTACTCCCAGCTACTTTCCCCTTCTGTAGCGTCGTCTGTTTCGCTGTTGTACTGACCGTCCTCAGCTTGGTCAGACTCGTTCCCTGCTTCCGCTGGCACCTCTTCAGCTTGGCTAGCCCCCTCTATGGCTTCTCGGTCCTCTGCTGGATGTCTATCCGAGAGAGGAGCTGTTTCTTCCCGAGGTGCTGGAACCCTTCGCGTATGTGACGCGTGGATCCAATTGGGCAGGCCTCCCACCTTCACAGCCGTATTCGCAATCAAGATGATCTGGAAGGGCCCACACCAACGAACATCCAAGCAGCTTCTTCTCACATGTTTTTTCACCAGGACCCAGTCCCCAGGATACAGGTCATGGCACGGGCCCTGGCACGATGGAACCTCGGCAGCCTGCACCTGAAGGGACACAGAACGAATGGCGTCAGACAGCCCCTTACAATAGTCCAGGATCATATCATCTGTGATATTTAACAGTGCAGTCGTTGGGACAGATGGCAGCCTCATTGCTCTCCCCATTAACACCTCATGTGGTGACAACCCCGTTCTTCTGTCTGGGGTACTACGAAGGCTCATGAGGACCAATGGCAGGGCGTCAGGCCAACTCAGGGTCGTTGAGGAGCACACTTTTGCAATTCGGGCTTTGATCGTGCCATTGATCTGCTCCACAATTCCTGAGGCTTCTGGTCGGTAACTACAATGCAACTTCTGATCGATATTCAGAGCTGCACAAATCATCTTCACAAGCTCGCTATTGAAATGCGTTCCCCTATCTGATTCCAAAGAGGCCGGCACCCCGAAGCGCGGAATGAGTTCCCTAAGCAGTAACTTAGCCACTGTGAGGGTGTCGCACCTACGTGTAGGGTATGCCTCAACCCATCTGGAGAACACACAAACAACCACCAGGACATAGCGGAGGCGGTTGCATCTCGGCATTTCAATGAAATCTATCTGCATTCGATTGAATGGACCTCCAGACCTTCCTATGTGACTCAGTGCAACTGGTGTTCTTTTCCCTACGTTCAGCTGCTGACAGGTCACACAACGCTGGCACACTGCTTCTGCTGCTATTCTAAACTTAGGATTGTACCAAGTCTGTCTAAACACTCTCAGCATAGCGTCTCTCCCTAGGTGTACGGGACCATGTATGTGTCTGGCCATTGGGCTCACCATCTCATTGGGCAACACTGCTCTGCCGTCTGCTGAGACCCAAAAATGGGACTCACCCACTACACATCCTGCCTTTTCCCATGTTTCTTTTTCAAAATCAGGAGCATTTTCTTGCATGTTTGCCAGTTCGTCCCAAGTATCAACAGTTTCCAATATCATGGCTAATTCAGTCCTTACATTTATTCCACCCACTTCCACCTCTGTGAAAGAGTACCCTTGTTCTGCGCAATACCGCGCAACTTCATCAGCATATCTATTGCCTTTCGAAACGAAGTCCTCATTTCTGGTATGTGCGGTGCACTTTACAACTGCGATACCTGCTGGACATTGCAACGCCTCTAACAACAGGCGCACAAACTCTCCATTGCGAATGGGAGAGCCTGAAGAGGTCATGAACCCTCTTTGAGACCATAACTGCCCGTAATCATGAACCACCCCATAACCATATTGGCTGTCGGTGTATATGGTGACTCGAATTTGATTGCTTGCCAAGCAAGCACGTGTCAAGGCAATAATCTCGGCTACCTGAGCGGAGTGTACTCCTTCCAGGCACCCAGCTTCCACAACTCCAGTAATTGTACAAACAGCATAAGCTGCTCTCAACTGCCCAACTTCGTCTCTTACACATGAGCCATCGACAAAGAAAATTTCGTCTGGGTCGGTCAGTGGCTCATCTACGATGTCGGGTCTGGGTTTGGTGCATAGTTCAGTCACATCGAGGCAGTCATGGTCTGTACATTCATCATCATCCTCAATATCATTTGGGAGTGGCATCAAGGTGGCAGGGTTCAAAACAGAGCATCTCTTGAGGGTCACATTCTCTGCAGCAAGAATAACTTGCTCATAGCGCGTGAGCCTGCTGTTGGTCAGATGCTGTGTTTTGGTCCTGGTCATCAACAGTTCAACAGAATGGGGCACGCACACCTCTAACGGGTGCCCCATGACGATATTTTCACATCTCTCAATGCTGACACCCGTTGCAGCAATGGATTTGAGACATCCGGGCAACGCTGCGGCTACTGGGTCTAAAGTAGCCGAGAAATAAGCAACTGGTCTACGGGCATTCCCATGGATTTGGACTAACACAGACAACGCGCAACCTTCTCTCTCACAACAGTAAAGAAAAAATGGTTTATTGTAATCAGGCATTCCCAATGCCGGAGCACGACACAGGTCCTCTCGCAGCTGTAAGAATGCCATCAAACAGTCTTTATCCCATGGTACCGGATCGCTCACCTCCTTGTGCGTCAGTTTTTGCAAGGGCTTTGCTTTCAGTGAAAAGTTCGCGATCCACTGTCGGCAATAACCCACCATCCCTAGGAACATCCTGACCTCTCTCTGTGTCTTAGGCGCATTCATTTTCATGATCGCCTCTATCCTGTCTGGTGAAACCTTTCGTTTGCCTTTCTCTATTCTGTGTCCCAAGTACTGCACTTCTGTCAGGCAGTACTGCAACTTTCCCGGGGACACCTTGTGCCCATTGGCAGCTAGGTGATTTAACAAAGCAATGGAGTCCTCCCTGCAAGCTTCTTCTGTTTCTGACGCCACGAGGAGGTCGTCTATGTACTGGACCAGAACTGACTTCTGGGGCAGCACTAGACTTTCAAGATTTTTCTTCAAAAGCTGGTTAAAGATCGATGGGCTCTCTGTATACCCCTGAGGAATACGACACCATGTTAGGACGCGATTTTCCAGCTTAAATGCGAAAAGAAAATGGCTTTCTTCGTCCAAAGGGATCGAAAAGAAAGCCTGACAAAGATCAATCACAGTGAACCACTCAGCTTGGAATGGAATCTGAAACAGTATCACTGATGGATTCGGTACCACTGGACAACACGAAACGACTATGTTATTAATCTTTCGAAGGTCCTGCACTATCCTGAATTTCCCATTTGGTTTCTGCAGACCCATAATCGGGGAGTTGCATGGACTACCCACGATTTCTTTCAGTATTCCCTGTTTAATCATGGACTCGATCACGGGTTTTATGCCTGCAATCGTTTCTGGAGTCAATTTATATTGGGGTGTTCTTGGGAACTCAGCATGCGGTTTCACTACAATTTTCACTGGGTCCACCCCTTTGACCAATCCAATCTCTTCCCCAGTGAAATCCCATACTTCTGGTGCCACTGTCTCTCTCAAGTCCCAGGGGAGCTCATCTACTGTCAAAGTAGGGTACAGCTCCACGCATATTCTTGAGTTTGCAACTTTGAAATCTGCGTCATCATCATTGGTCAATACCTCCACTCCCTGAGGTGTACAGTATATTGTACAATTCAATTTACACAACAGGTCTCTGCCTAGCAGACACACAGGACTTGAATCGCAAACCACAAACTGGTGCTCATCGCTGTACTTCCCTATTTTCACCTGTACTGGTTCTGTCAATTGGCTGGTTATTCTCCTGTTTGCGACCCCCACCACTTGTATGGTCTCTCCAGACATGGGCAGGTCTGGAACTGCAGCTGATCTGATCGTGGACCTAGTGGCTCCTGTGTCCACCAGAAAGGTCGTGGGGCACCCTGCTACTTCTGCTTCGACATAGGGTCCCCTCTGGTCCACCTCCAAGGCTGCCCCGAGGGTGCAGTCTTCTCTTTCCACTCTCTGTCCGGTTAATGGGTCCACATAATAGCACTCTTCTCCTTCTACAAACAGGGGCATCTGTCTATAGGTCTTACCCATAGTCCCTACTCGAGGAGGTTGCGGGAACTGGGCTCGGGGAGGAGCCCCCCCCCCTTTGAGCACCTTTCCCTGGTATGGCGTCACCCCTCTCGTAGGCGCGCTCTGGACCTCTTCCTCCTCTATCTCTTGTTCTCCTATCTCTACATTGTAGGGACACTCGCGTTTCCAATGCCCCACCTCGTTACACTGGTGGCACCTAGTCGTTTTCTTCAAGGCAGCTATGTCTAATCTGGGTCTAAAGGTGGAACTCTCCTCATTGCCCTTGTTCTGACTGTACTGCTTCTTTCCTCCTGTACCTATTCCTTGCTGCTGTTGCTGCTGTCCCCCCTTTCCTGCTGCCTGCATCTGTACCACCATCAACTTTTCTTTTAGTTTCTTAGCCTTGGAGTCTATCTCATCACAGCAGTACCTGGCATACCTCAGTATTTCGTCTAGGGGTTTACTTTGCCAACAAATCGAGTGTTGCTGAATCATTAAACTAATATCCGGTCTCAGTCCCAGGACGAACTTGGACACGAATTGCCCTATGTCTTTTGGATCCATTACATCCAGGCCGCTATACTGTTTAAACGCCTTCAGCAATCTCTCGTAATATTCGTGGACGGTCTCTTTGGGTTCCTGTCTGGTTCGGTCTATTCTGACCCAATCTATGTCTTGCATTGGCACTTTCTCTTTCAGCCAAGTCATCACTCTCTCGAATTTTGCCATCACAATCTCGGACGGCCCATTAGTCTTAGCATCTCTCTCCGGCTCCGTTGTGGGCCACTCAGCGCTAACCTTGCATGCTGTCCACAGATCTCCTGGTACTACAATGTCAAACAGCGTGTTCAGATCTATCCATAGGACCTTTGAGATTTTTACAAATCTCTCAACTTGCTTGTACCACTCCACTGGGTTTTCCCGCAATTTGGGGAAGGAGGTGGTAAAAGCAGCTAAATCTCCCCTACTCCAAGGGACATGCACATAGTTCCCATTGGCGACTTCACGCAAAGGGTATGCTTCTATTCCCTGCAGCCTTCCTGGTGTCATACCAAGCGTGCTTCTCCTGACGGTCCCTTTCTTGGACCACCTCTCTTCCCACTTATCTAGTGCCCTCCATGTCCTTATTCCAGTGATCAGTTCCCTTATGTGCGTTTTCAGCCCAATCGTTCTCCTCTCATCTAGGTCTCGATCTGTGTAATGTAGCCTATGGTTACCCTGTAATGCTTTGGTTTTTGACAGGTCCACCATATATTTGCCTGCTAGTTCGACTAACTTCTCATGGATTGCTCTCGCTTTTCGAGTGATGTCCTTTGCCATATACAGTATTTCATCTTGCTCATACATTTCCATTCTTTCTAAAGGCAGGGTACCATCTATCATGTCATCCAGGTCTGACCTTAAGCTGGCGACATCGAGTCTCTTAGCTTTTATCTCAGCTCGCAATATGTCTTTCGAAGGGGGCTCACTGGTCTCCCTACCATCCCAACTCCGAGCTCTACGTTTGGGCTCGGGAGAGTTAATGAGTGCTCTCCCTTGCTCCCATCTCTCCAGGTCCCATGCTCGGCCATCCGATCTTGGAAGGTGATGGAACACGGGCCTGTTACCCCCACTCTTGCTCTGCCCACTCTCTCCTGCTTCTCTCCTTTCACCGTACGCCTCTCTGTTATTTTCCCTCTGGTCGCTACTCTCCCTTTGCCTAGTATCGCTCAGTATCCGATACGATCCTTCCTGGTTCCCCATATTCCCTGGGCTGCGCTCATTTCCGTCATCACAGGGACTATGGTGCGACCTCTCACAACTCCCATTCTGTTCTCTGGTGCCGGGCACACAGTGTGGACACTTAAAGCTGTTTCTGTACTCTTGCGCTCTCCTCTCCCCTTCACTGAGTATTGGGCACGCCACCCCTCCACTCCCGGGGCCCCCGTTTTCCAGGTCTGTTCTATCCCCACTCCGGGCCCAATGGGTGACTCCCCTACTATCTCTCTCTCTACAGTCCCACTCCGGGCTGCTCTCCCCAGCCCCGCAGTGAGTCCGAGCTCTGCTGTCCTGACTTTCCCTTTCAGCTTCTGCAGCTATGATGCTCTTGTGAGCCTCCACTGCCTCATCCCACTTCTTCATGTACTCATTTAGCTCTTGAAAGGATTTTCGTCCAGATCCCCTCAGATCCACTGGCCATCTAGGGCCCCCAGGGTCCCCTCCTGGATCCCCTGCTGTGTGCATCGGGGTGCTCCATTCTCTTGGTATCGGCATCTGACTTGGGGAATTAATCGTATCGTTCCTCCTTGCCGTCCCTGCTCTTTCTCTGTCCTTCCGTACCCGTTCTTCCCCTCTTGCTCTCTCTTGGTCATATATCGATATTATAGGACCTATGGTAACAGGTACCTGTAGTGCATCTGGTAATCCGTAGGATGTGGCGCACTCCGTTTCCGGCGCTCTTTGTACCACAAACCTCCCGACTACCTGTTGCACCTGACTAGGCTGGGACAGCTCTTTCTTTGCCTCGGGATCCCACTCTGAACTGGGAAGCGGTCTATGCTCTCCTGCATTGCCCCCCTTTTCTCCTTCACTATGCTCGACCTCTCCCCCTGCTCTATTATACGGGGGTGGCCTGTCTGTCAATAATCTGTTTATCAGGCTGTCCTCTGTTTCGCTCTCATCATCTTCTTCTAGGGGGCTTTTATTTCCAGGCACCTCTAACACTGGGTACAGTTTATTTACTTCCATGTTATGCACTCTCCATCTTTTAGCATCCGCATCCCACCTGGCATCCTGCACTGCCCTTACCGATCGTTTCACCCTTTCTTGTCGTCTGTTCATATTCTTTTCATGCGCTGCCCTAATCCATGCATCAAGAGCTTCAAACTGGGTCGGTCTAGGCAAGGGTCTCTTTGAGGTCATGACTGATTTTAATCGATGTAACACCTCTAATCTGAACGTCCCGTACTTCGGGAACGTCAGTTCCTCATTTCCTTCTGTGATCTTACTCCACTCTGATATCCAAAGGATCGTATGCAGCCCAACATTCACTGCCATGTAACGAGCCGGCGTACCCTCCGGCGGGGCTTCTTCCCCCTCATACGATCCCCGCTTCTCTTTTTTAAACGCCGCTCTCAACCATTTAAAACACTTCATAATTATGCGCACAATATCCAGCCTCGCTACTCTGTTTACTTCCTGATGACAATCCACCAATCCTGTCGCGGCTTTGCTAACTTGGCCTATCGCAGCGCGGTCTTTCTCCGGTCGGCCAATCACAGAGCGACACTTTCTGACGTCTTTGCTAGCTGGCCTATCACAGCGCGGTCTTTCTCCGGTCAGCCAATCACTGCGCGACACTTCCTGACGTCACTTTTCTCCGCTTCGCAGCAGCACCCCTCCTTTCTCAACTCGTCTCCCGGTCATGCATGCGTCCCATTCATACACCGAAAAATGACTACTTCCGACCAAGCGGTCACTTCCCTCGACTGTACGTCCACAGTCTATATGTAATTGTCAACACAACTGACGAAATGTCTATCGTCTCTCTGATAGGTTGCTTACACACACAGTAACCTCCGACCAGCGTCCGTTACTCACGCACTCACTCTTACGTTCCCCCTATCTCGGTCTTTCGGGTGATCAATGGTACCTCATGACCCCCTTCACACTATTTGACAATTACTCTGGGTGTCCGATACACCCGAACCACTTAAGCTCTCCTTGAACTTAAGATTTCCACCGGTTGCGCGCGCTCACAACCTGTTCCACAGTCACTCTACAGACATTCAACTCCGCCAGACATTACAACATAGATACAATACAAAAACACCGCAATCTAACACGCATGACCCTTTATACTCACTCTCGACCGATACTGCTGCTTTTTCTGTCTCACGTCATCCGGATCTTCTTCGGCGGGCGGTTCTTCCGATCATCGATTTCTAGGGGCCTTGGGGTAAGCTAACCTGGCCTAGGTCACCGTCCTCAAGAAGGCAACCATCCTCTGCTACCAACTGGAAGGGCGAGATTTTGATCGATACCTTATCACTATTGATCTAAACCCCGATCTGGTCGACTGAACCTTTGTTGCCTGTCATTGGAGGAAGAAAGTGCCTCTCTCCCCAAGTTAGTTCACCCAATAAAGGACCCCGCTCCAAAAGATCACAAACAACTTCTAGCTTTCAAAAGTTTATTGTAAGGATAGGATAAGCTGCAAATACAGGCATCTCAGAATGAGATTCACGAGATACACAGGTCCAACTACATACATGTGCTCTCTGAAAGCCCTCAGACGAGCAACGGAAATTACTAACACAAGTTCTAAGAATAATAAAGCTATCAGCATTGACGCATATCTCTCCTTCATTTAAGTTGGAGGAAAACACACAGGTTAGGCTGTCCCTACCCTGCTCTAGATGGTATCCCTACTTAACCCAATCCCAACCTAACAAAGGTGTCAGCAGTGAATGACCCCCAAGGGAAGTCACTCACTCTTAGTCTCTTGGTGAAAACCTATAGTTCTCCAGTCATGACCCCTCTCTGCCTACCCATCCGCTCTCTAAAGGGTCCTCAGGCATCTGCTCTAACTCCACCCAGGGGTGCTGTCCCTAATACAAAACAGTCAACAACATTTGAGACGCCCCTCATGAGACGCCCCTCACGTGGTGTAGCTTCTGGCTTTTTCCATGCTGCTTTGTATTGGGCCTCATACGTTGGAGTTGACCTTGCTTCTCAGACTCTTCTCCGGCCCGCTGATACCCCTTAAACATTCCAGAACCCTCCTCCATGTCTGGGCCGTCTACTAAACAGACCTCTATTCATATTATTTATAATCGGATCCTCCCTTTCTCTTGCAGACAGACATCTGCAGCCAAGAACCCAACTCTCATAGACTTCCAAAAGGTTCGCAACATTTCTCGGCCCAGACATGTACGTGTAAATCAATGTTAAAACATTTCAGGCCTACAGCATTTCTCATAATGATTATAGCATTCAACTTCTTCATTAATTAAAGCATGTTAATACTCTTATTCTATTATTCAGTAAACACATCTATAAATCATGGCCCATTAATGCAATGGCCAAAACATTATTTCAATCTATGTCGTGAAAAGAAACACCTTCCCCTTCCCTTCTAGCTCTGGCCCTGAGGCCTACCACATTCTGCGTTTAACCACATGCCATCTTACATTTTAGCAGCTACACGACATGAATTCAGGAATAATCACATCTAATAAAATCATATAGTGTCACACATTTCTGTATTAGTTCCACTTCTACTTAAATCTCTACATTAGCTATACATTCAGAATATAATTGCAGATACTACTAGCACTCATGGCATTTCTCCTCATGATTTGTGCTTACTACAGGTAAGTGTGATGCACTCATACATTTAGGTCAGTTTGCGCTCTCTCAGGAGCATGACGTTTAATGTGGATGGCAAGATGGAGCTTCTGGAGTATTTGACAGGATCAGGAGACTTGAAAGCAGGTGGCAGCACCTATCTATCTGCCCCAGCCTTCCCAGCCTCTGTTCTGTCCAATGTGAAGTCAAGGACTCTAAAATAGGCAGGCCCGCACCCTTGCTATAAATGGACCAGTCCAGCATGCTTAGTCGCACAGGCTCCTGCCTTTATTTTATTTTTTATTGAAAAGGCAGTACAGTACAAAGGTATATGAAAACTATGAGAAAATGTACAGTTTGACTCAAACATAACGTAATCTTTGCTGAAAAAATAATCTCACAGTATGGTTTGGCATGACAAAAACGAAGACCAGGATAGTCACAGCAAGGTTTTGAGGGCCAGATATGCAAATCCTTTTTGTGGTCGCAAGCACTCCAGTTCCATTTGGAAGGGGCGTATTGTCAGTCCTTTCTGAATACTGGAGTAGCACAAGATAAAAAATAGTTTGCCTTTGCAACATTCACAACTTCACTTAAACATTTTTTTTAAAATATATATATTTTTTTAAATAAGGCGTATGGTGGTTTGCAGTCTGTTGCAGGTCACTATCCCTGTGATTTTGGAGTGAGTTTCAACGCAGTTAATATTAATCAGTTGGTCATACTGTGCCCCATTCCAATTTCGTATTTTGTGACTCGACCTGTTAGGACCTAGGCAACCACTTTCTAAGTGGGTCAGACTTATGAACATGGTGTCTCATGTTTTTGCTGACCCACAAAATAGAATTTCCGTTCCATGATAGTCTATAAAGTTTTTCCACCAGTACTGAAACGA
This sequence comes from Lissotriton helveticus, assembly GCF_964261635.1. Lineage (NCBI taxonomy): Eukaryota > Metazoa > Chordata > Amphibia > Caudata > Salamandridae > Lissotriton > Lissotriton helveticus. Next base: position 434,756,389 of record NC_136073.1, read on the forward strand.
GAGGGTCCTGGTTTGATACAATTCTTAGCTAAATGTAATGTAGCAATTAGGATAATGATGAATGCTATAGCTTCATATTCCAGTATTATTTCTTGAACAACCCAGCAAAAATAATATAGTGGAAGGTTTAATTGTGTCTCTCCCAAGATTTTGTTGACGATGTGACTTATATAATACTAATGATACTTGCTTTTGTATAAGGTCTATGCAGGTAGTCAGAGAGTACTTCATATAATTTGCATATAAATGCTCGTTAAAGTATGATCATGCATGCAAAAGACAGATGTGGCATCTGATGAGAGCTGTTATCTATCCAAAAACTGGGGATCATGTACGAAAATCATCTGTTGTGCCCTGATGACCCACATTTTTAGGGCGAGCCTGGGCAGCGCATGCGCTGCTGCGAGGCATGCAGTATTGGAGTATGGATTTGAAGCCCTGTTCACTCTCCACCCATATTTTTAATTGTCTTGTGTCATTGTCCTTTGTAAACGCTGGCTTCCGAGTCGCTATTAGGCATGTTAGTCCCTCCTTGGTACCGCCTTGTCTGCATTTGTTACCTCACATAACGACTGGAACTTTTACTTCGGTTGTTACACTGCATGTCTTTTTGAGGCTGAGAGCACTTTCTTCTTAAATACATTTCTCCTTCTGCAGGCCCGACATGCTTTCCTGCAATGGCGCCGCTTTTCTTGCACCATTGGCGAGATGATACTTGTTGCAAGAGCTGGCGAAGATGCGTACATTACTCTCACTACTGTGGTATAAACACTTAAACAGTACACACATAAATGCAAACCTCTGGAATTGTATTTACATTTGAGTACCTCATGTTCCATTCAGTATTGTATATTTTTCTGGCCCTGATGTTAACTTTCGTATTCCGCACATCTCAGTCAAATAAGAAAATACATTAACCTTTTTTTTTTTAAATGGAGCCCTTTGTTTAATTTAGGCTCCCGGGTGGGCCAGATCCTGGGGCAATTAAAAATAACAATGGGGGGCCCCACGTGGGCCCTCCACAGCCACGGGGACCACCTTGTCTCTGTGGCTGATTTACTGAAATGCGGGGGGCCATGCGCCTCCCCAGCTGCCCCGGGGACCGCCACCTCCTCTGGCTATATTTATAAATAATACGTGGGGAGGTTCCAGCCCCGCACTCAGCCCTGGGGACTGCCACCTCCACTTGGCAACTGTATACTAAATTATACATGGGACCGCTCGGCCCGCATCCCCTGCAGCCTCGCATCCTGTGGGACCACCACCTCCCTGGGGCTTAATTTGTATTGGAGGGAGGCCGCACAGCCCCCCCTCATGGAGCCGTAAATGTCCCTGGGGACTGCCACCCCCTAGGGCTGGCTCTAACAGTGTCCTGGGGTGCCCACCCCCGGAACATTGCAGTTTGCTACGGCTAGGCGAGAGCACCAATCCCGCCAAGCCATAGAAAACACTGCTCCACCACATGGAAGCGAGAGCATTGAAAATGCTCTTTGGTCGATGAAGTGGAGCTGAATTGCTTTTGAACAAAGGGAGCTGCATGTTTGTAGCTCCCTTTCTCCATATGCAATGGCAGCTCCCTCAGGAGGTGGGGAGCCGGCAGGGACCACAGGGGCCTTGAAGCTCCCCCTGCAGCCCCCAACATGGTGGTCATGTCCTGGGGAACGGGGTAACTGGGGCAAGATTGGTCCGAGGAGGGGGACCGCGCTGGCCACCCTTCCCATTTTAAAAAACCCAATGATGATGGCCTGGCCCCGGGAGATAGGTCCCTGGGGTCGTAAATGGCCATAGGAGGGGGGCCGCGTAACCCCTCCTCTGCATTTAAAAAAAAAGACTGGATCCAGTGGATGGGGGTGGAAATCGGCTGATGGAAGGGCGACTAAGCAAACCCCTTCCCTAAAAAAAAAAGATTTAATAAAAAACTAGCCAGTCGCCGAAGGCCACGCCCCCTTCACCACCATCATAGCAAACACACCTCCTGGTGCAATGGTAGTTGGGGAACTAAATCCCCTTGAATGCTGAGGCTCTTTGGGGGCCAGCAAGCCCTGTTGTTACCTCCAGTAAGTCCCAGAGAGCGGGATTGCTGAGAGGACTTGATGGCCATGCCCCCTTTCTCCACCACTCTGCAACCGTGCCTCCTTGCATGCCTCTGGTTGGGGAATGAATTCCACTTTACTCCTTGGGACCTCAGGACTAAAGTGGACTACTTCCGCCAACAAGCAGTCAGGAGGCGCATTCACAGAGTGGTGGAGAAAGGAGATGTGGCCTTTGACATCCTCTCAGCAATCCAGCTGTGTTGGTGTTGCTGGAGGGGGCAGGAGGGATAGTTGGCCTCCAAGGGCCCTCAAGAGCCAAGGGTACTTCATTCCCCCACTAGGAGTGCACCAGGAGATGCATATGCAGAATGGTGGAGAAAGGGGGCGAGGACACCAAACTTCTCCCAGCAAACCCACTGCGTGGGACTTACTGGAGTTAACAGGAGGGGTAGTTGGCCACCAAGGAACGTCAATAGCTAAGGGGGCATCATCCCCCTTCTATTAGTGCACCAGGAAGCACGTTTGCAAAGTGGTAGAGTTATCTCCAATAAGTCCAACACAGAGGGATCACAGACCTTGCTCCCATTTTTCTCCACTCTGCAAACGCGACTGGTGGTGCACTACTGGTTGGGGATGAAGTCCACTTTACCCACGAGGGACCTTGTGGGCAAAGAAGCCCTCCTGGTACATCCTGTGAGTCCAACACAGTGGAATTCCTGAAGGCTGGTCGGAGGCCCAGCCCCCTTTCTCTACCACTCTGCAAGACGACTACTTGTTAAAAAATCATAGAAATTCACTGAAAGTACCGAAGGTTACAGGGACCTTATAGTTAGCAAATAGAATTTTAAAAACCTTGGGAATTCACTTAAAAAACAAGAGGTTACAGGGATGTTATATTTAGGAATCAAATCAAGGAGGAAAAGAGGGAATATAACCAGGTATCCCTCCACTCACGAATTTCATACAAAACAACCTGGTCATAAAGAACACATTGTAGTCTTTAGAAAGTTTGTTAAACAGATATTATAATCTACTCTGCTAAATTATCTACTCATGCCCATCTGTAAGTGTTCCTCATTTAAAAATTATCAACCATTCACAGCTATTTCCACACCCACTGAAGAAACAATGTGAGAGAAGTCAGAAAGTGCCTCACATAAGCACCATCCATGGAGCTACTGGTTGGTACTCACCGACTTGCTCGTTCTGTCATCATCGGCAACCTACTTGACGGAAAAGAAAGATGTGTGACCAAACTCTTAGGCTCCTGTGAAGTGGTTATAAAATAATAATAATGTGTAAATGATGGTGTCATCTATCCAACGTTTAAGCCTGGTAATGTCAAAAGTAGTGAATAAATCTCCTGATTGAAAATGAGTTGTGAACAACTATCCCCCACATTCTTTATTTTAGTAGTGTCCACACTCGGTTAAAAGAAACAGCATGCTTTAGGTCATTTTCACTTGAACGGCCAACCTGTTTCATTGCCCAAAGAGTTTTTGGCAAACTCATCAGGGCACGGAGACGCATCGCCCCCTCACTGATCCTGTGGATCTGTAGTGTTTGATAAAAAAAATAATAAAAGAAAAGAGTGATACTGCCAGAGACAAAAAGATCAGAAATTATGAACAGTTATCACATGTTGACACTTTTAAATTATGACAAATCTCAGGTTTTGTGTCTTTTGTTTTTGAAGATTTATATAGCGCAAACTCAACCTGAAGGTATTGAGCACAGGTTAAGTTACACAAGGACACATTCAGGCAAGGGGAGATTACGTGATTTGCCCAGAATTACAGGATGTGGACGCGACCCCGAGGCTCGAACCTTGGTTTCCAGCACCAAAGTCGGCACTCTAGCCAGGGGACCACATCCTCTCCCAATCCATCTTGTGTCTTCACAATATGACATATTTACATGGTGGTTGCAAGGTGGCTGCCTACCAGCATCTCACCAAGGGGGCTCTGAAAGTTAGCGTCCCCCGCAGAACTCAGTGCAGCAGGAAAACAAAGTACCTGTGAATAGACACATGTAGTTTTTTAGCATCTACAGCATGGGACCGGAATGGTAAAATCTCAGTTCACCTCCAACATCTTCTAATTATCAAGGTTTTAGAGGTGTATTAAAATTTCATGCCATCAGGACATAAAAAATTCCTAGAATCAGGGTCCAACACGCATGCCATAGCTTGTCACTAAAGTTATCCTGGGATTTGTCCCACTGTTAACCACAAACCGCCCCATCACCCGCTAATTGTAGCAAGACTGGGCATATCTCATTGCTACCTAGACTGTATTACAGACAGCTGCCCCGCAATACAAATACCTCCTCAATTATTGCCAAACTGACAGTACGCGTTCCAAGGCTCCACGAGTGGTGACGATTTGAGTGTACTGGAGGTTGGTGGGAGGCCACTCCCCAATCCCCGGATGGATTCAGGTGGTGTCACAGCTGATTGATGAATGCAGGCACCGGGTGGGTCTCCACACTCAGAGGCCACTCCCCGATCCCAGAGGGCAACAAGAGGCGCCTCACCTAATAGGTGATCACGTACTCCAGGGGCAGGTTTAAAATAGCAGCAGTCCTTACTATACTATATTTAGGGTCAGATTTCACTTGTACAAAACCAGAGAAATTCAATAGTTATAGTTAGCTAAGCTAAATATAACTTATGCCTCCGTAATGCACTGCTTATGACCTCACATATTATATCACTCATGACATCCCTGATTACATCTCAAATGCCATCACTGATGCCATTATCCAAAGAACCACTCACACACCTACTCACACCCCCATACAATCTCTTGTATGACCACTCACACATGTATACAACCACTGACATACCCATTCACAGACCTATACCAGTACTCACACACCCACTCAGTCCTCCATAGAGCCACTCACACACACACACACTCACTCGTACACCCACTTATACAACCATTCACTCACAAATACATCCACTCATACAACCAGTTACTCACCCATAAAGCCAGCCACATAACCACACTCACCCATATAGCTACTTGCACATCCACTTATTTACCTACAAAGTCACACACCCGCTCGCTCACTCAATCATCCTCTGAACACATCTACTCGCTCATCCATAGATGCCCTCATAAACTCATTCAAACAACCACTTAGATACCCATTTACATATCCATACAATCACTCACACATTCCAGTACTCACCCATACAGCCATTAGCACAGACACTCACTGTCCAATACAGTCACTCACACAGAGTCACATAAAGAAACACCTACTCAAACAGCCACTCACTCACCCATACAGCCACTTACAAACCCAGTCACTTACTTATACACCCATTCAGACACCTACTCACTCACCGATACAGTCGCTACACACCCACTTACCCACTGATAGTGCCATTTACACTGTGACTTACCCACACATACACCCAATGACACATCCACTCAACCACTCACTCACAAATACAGCCACTCACAAAGTATCTCACTCATTCACATAGCTGCTTACACAACCACGTATACACCCATACAACAACTCCTACACCAATACGCGCAAGGATACATACAGTAACACAGCCACTAACATGGCTCATTTCAGTAAATTAGCCCCGTCTAGATGGTGGACCCCGGGGCTGCATGGGGGGGGGGGAGAAGATTATTATGTCAAACACTTAAATTTTCATTGTAAAGGCATGTGTGGTAAAGGTATACACATGGTAAACACTTTTGAGGTAAAGGCTTGCATGAAATGCATTAAAAAGACACATGCATTGTAATGAAGGCATCGTAAAGGTATGAATGTTAATGGCATGTGCGCTTTCATCATACATCCCTAAATTGCACTCACTTGCAATGCTTTTTGCACTCTGATTCTACTCTTCTTTGTCGGTCGTCTTTCAGTTTTTCTCTCCCACTCACCCATTCCCTCTCTTTCTCACTCTTTATTATACACACACACACACAACACTTAACACACCCACCGCTCTTTTTCATGCTCAATCTTGCTTCACCTCAAATACTCTTGCATAGCCATTCAATCACACAGACCCCTCTCATTAGCTCTCTCCGCACAAAACAAAGGCATATCTTTTCTCGGATTGGATGTCTAAGCATATCTCTGCTCGGATTGGATGTCTAAGCATTGCTTCTGCTGCTCTATTGGTGTTCTGAAAATTTTGTTATTATTTAGGCTGCTTTCATCCGTCAGCTGATTGCCCGTTGGCGGAGTAAAGTTAGGTCCAACTTTCTATGCCGGTTCTCAGCATCCATAATTAGTAGATCACGTTATGTATTGCCAGGTGCTCCTGTGCGGATCGAAAAACTCTGTAAGATCAGTAATATGTGCTCTCATTTGTTTTCCTTTAGGGGATCATCTCAGGGAAGCTAACCATTTCAACGCCTCTTGGCAGATATCCAGGTAAAAGATATACACCTGTCAGGTGAACAGATGCCTGTGAAGAGATGGACCACTCTGCTCCCTGAATCGCGTACTTCGCGTTTAAAGTGCTAAGCGCTATCCCTAGTGAAGCTGAAGCCAGGGATAATAAGCCCTTCAGACTCACACCAGCCGAGGGCATTCCTTGCTAGTTCGTTTATGTTGTGATTGCGGCACTCCAATCTTAAAGTTGGCCAGCACTAATAGTTGAGTAACACACTAGCTAATACGTCTGTTTTTTGTTTTCTTTAAAGGCAGTGATTTGTGGTTTTGAGCGTGTAGCCTGTGGATGTCTCAATATGGTAATGAGTTAATGGGCGAATAAATGATTGGGAGAGAGTGTGGATAAATTCATGAGCTTATGACTGAGTAAATAGATGGATGAATCAGTAAGTGACTAGTAACATGTATGGATGGGTGATCAGGTAAATGAAGCGACTGGAGAAGCAAGAGCTTCCTGTCATTAGTGGGACCGCAGCAAGGCCCATCATCATAGCATTCCATCCTTCCTGTCACTCACTCATCAGCCTTTGATCCATACAGACTTTGACTCACTCACCAATCCACACAGCCACACCTACTAAATAGCCAATCAATACACTTTCATTTTTAAAAAAATCCAGATTTTTGGACTTTATAATGGTTATTTTGCACTTTGTTCAGCTGCTCTACACTCTCCACCAGGCAGGTGTGTCATGTCGTTGAAGAGAGATCATTCATGATACACCAAAGTCATCAGGAAATATGCGACTGACTCAGAGATTATTTTATTTTCGATGTTTTATATGGTGCCATCATTATTCGTACCGCCCGTATTACAGCCCTAAGATTGCCCCTTGGGTTTAGCAGGCAAGGTAGTTGACTCAGAACATAACGGTTAGCAGGGATGTGCCATCTTGTGGTAAGGAAGGTAGACCCATTTGACTATTTATAAACTGACAGCTCCTATGGACGAGACAAGCTTGAGCTCACTATGGGTAAGTCACTTAGGGCAGGCTTTCCTAAAGAGGGATATTTAGAAATTATTTTTATAGATGGTCAAATGGGTAAAGCTTACTTGATTAAGGTTTACACAATGGTGGGACATCAAACATCGAACCACATCTACGTGTTCAAACAATTGTTACTCAGTTGGTTTTGGAAAACAAAACAGAATCATAAAAAAGCTTCTTAATGGTGTCTTTTCATACAAAAATGGCATTTATATATTTTTTTCCAAAGCCCCATGATGAATGAATATTCCTATTGAATACTCTTGGATTCCACTTGGTTTTCAATAACATGTGAGTATTGTCAACAAACAATGATCTAGAAATAATTGGTGTAACCCATAGATGTGGTACCCTTTTAAATGTTCCACCACTGTAGGAGCTCATTCAAGTATGATTTTGAGAAGCTAATCCTCCGGTTCTAGACAGGAGGCACTTCCCAATCTGTTCATACCTGAAATTGACAATTCGAAAATTTAGTAAACTGCTATAAGAAAGGTGTGTTACCTAGAGGAAATAAGTGTTGCTCCTACATTCCTGGAACTTTGCTTTACTGCACATTCATAATGTGTCTGTTTTTGCCTATAAAAATGACTTCCGTATTTCTGTGGAACCACTGTTATTTTGTTTGAAACCTTCATGTCTGTTTGTTGATAGGTTGTGAAACCTCCTGGTTCAGTTTTTTTACTCTTGTTTGCCTTTTTGTTTACAGTGGAGTAGCAAGCGTTTTCAAACAAGCATTGGCCTAGCCATTAGGCCTGGTCTTGGCTGCCAGCCTTTTTTTTTTAGTTCAAAAGATTTTTATTAGGAGCTGCAAAGAGAATCAACAGTACAGGAATAGACGGTTCAGTACGAATAGTTACAGTCACATGGCTAGGAATACAGAAAGTTGGTACCAATAATGCAATTGAGACCATAAAACCATGAGTCCAACATGTTACATAAAATACCCCTTAAAATGACCACATACATTCCGATGATAACTGGTGTCATGTAAGGCCTGACCTTGATGGAGGTAGGCACCACCCCACTATCGCAGAGGCTACATAAGATGAACATTTACGTATCCCAAACCTGTAGCACATGTGGGAGCTGGAGTCATCACTCTGTGGTTAAGAAAGTACAAAAACATAGACTGGCTAACAATCAGAATGAAACATTGTGTGATGACGCGCTTTAGGACCTTGTAGGCAAGATTCAAGGAGGTTTGTAAGCATCAAAATGAGCGTCCAGCGAGGACCAGATTTTCCTCGATGGGGGTCTCCACGGAGTGGAGGTCAAGGATATATTGTCAGCACCTCTCAAGTACGATACCCAGTTCAACCAGTGAGGAAAGGAGGCTTTGCTCGTGCTTTTCCAGTTGTTAAGTATGATTTTAACCCCAGCCGTCAGCAGCAGGTCCAGTAGGGCTTTATCATTTTCATTGAGAGAGACTGCTTTGGCAAAACCTAGTACAAGCGACGAGAATTCTCTTGGTAGAGTAATATGGAGGACTTCCTTCACGAAACCAAAGATCTTGTCCCAATACGAGATAACACTGGGGCATTTGAAGACTAAGTGCTCCAGATCTCCTCCCACCCCTGAGCAGTTCCAACACGTGTCATCGTCCTTGATTTTGTGAAGAAACAACCTCCTGGGAGTCCAGAATGCTTTATGCAGAAGCCAGAACTTGGTTTGAGACAGTGTAGGGCATATTTTGTGGCGGGTGGTGGATTCCCACGTTCTGGCCCAAATTGTGTCCGAGTTCGGTACGGAGGAGAATGAGTCCCAGTATCGATGGATGGGTGCATTTAGGGAGGACGCTTGCGGACGCATCAATTTGTACAAGCTAGAGACTTGGTGTCCTTGTTTGTTAAGGGAGGGGAATAAATCTAGGAGGGAAGGAGTGGCATCATTCAGATTAGCCTTTGTTAGAGCTACTTTAATGTGTAGGAAGTTATAAAATTCAATGTTATTGAGGTGGAACTTAACCTGAATTTCTTTAAAGGTTAGGGGTAGCGCGTTTCCGACGAGTTGGTGGGGGAATATGACGCCCTTGTCTATCCAGGCGTGGTAATTGAGAGGTCTCCCTTTGTATGTGATGGTTGAGTTGTGCCATAAAGACTCCCACTGTGAGTTTCGGAATTGATGTGGTAAATATTTACTGACTTTTAAGAGAGCCATTTTCGTGTTTTTGAAGATTAGACCTGGACCTAGGTTGGGGCTGGGTTTGACAGTGAGTAGGGCGCTGGGGCTGAGCCCCTTCAGTATCGCTTTTTCTACAGATAGCCAAACTGGGCTATAGTCCGGTTGGGAGGATATCCAGTAGGACCCCTGTTTTGCTAAGAAGGCTATTTGGTATATTTTAAAATCCGCCAGATTAACTCCTCCCAGTTTCTTATCCAATCGAAGTTTTTTTAAGCTAATTCTCGCTTTTTTGCCCTGCCATAGAAAAGTCGAGATGTGTTTATCTACTTTAGCATGGAATTCTTTGGAGAGGACGAGTGGGAGCATCGTGACGAGGTAGTTAACCATGGGTGATATCATCATTTTTATAGTTTCGATACGGCCCCACCAGGTGATGAAACGGGGTGACCAGCCGTCCAGCAAATTTTTGATTTTGTTCAGGATTTTGTTTTCGTTATGTTTAAGGGTACTCAATAACTCATCCGTGAATTCGATTCCCAAATATTTAATCACTCCTGTTTGCCAGAGAAGGCCGGAGTCGCCCAACACCTCTTTCGAAGTGTGGACATTTAGAGGTTTTACTTCGGATTTATCCCTATTTAATTTGTATCCGGAGAGGGAGGAGTATCTGTCTATCGAGGTCATTAGGGCAGCAATGGAGGTAGTAGGGTTTTCGGTCGCAATCAAGATATCGTCTGCATATGCAGCTAACTTGACTCGCGTGTCCCCAAAGGAGATACCCGCGATGTCTCTGTTAAGTTTGATGTCTGTAATGAGGGGCTCAAGGGCTAAGAGAAAGAGTGCTGGTGAGAGAGGGCAGCCCTGTCTTGTACCTTGGTAGAGACGGAACGGTTCCGAGAGGGTGCCGTTTATAGCTATCCTGGCCGAAGGTGCAGAGTAGAGGGCCATCACCATCCTGGTGTAGGTATCTCCCAGGTTGAAGGCGTACATACACTGGCGCAGAAAGGACCATGAAACCTTGTCAAATGCCTTTTCCGCGTCCAAGGTTATTGCTACCATTGGCGCGGAAGAGGATTTTGCCTTTTCCAGGATGTGGCATAGTAGTCTAGTGTTGTCGTTGGACGTCCTGTTCTTTAGGAAGCCAACCTGCGAGGGGCTAATTACTTTGTGGAGAATGGAGTTTAGTCTGCTCGCCAAGATTTTAGCATAAATCTTGCAGTCCAGATTTATCAAGGATATGGGACGGTAATTTTTAGTGAGTAGTGGATCCTTCCCCTCTTTTGGCAGAACTATTATTGTGGCTTCGCTCATTGATGGAGAAACACCGCCATTGTTTGCAGTGGAGTTAAAGAGTTTTAGGAGTGGGGGGCTAATTTGGTCCGCAAAGGCCTTAAAAAAGGGTGCAGTGAAGCCGTCTGGGCCGGGGGCTTTATTGTTCTTCAGGGTGTTAATCGCTGTTTTGATTTCCGAATCAGAGATTGGGGAGTCCAGATGGGATTTGTCAGATTCCGAGATTTTCGGGAGGTGGAGTGAAGAGAGGTAATTTGCGCAGGCATTTTCATCTAGTATCTTGTCATTTTTGTATAGGTCTTCATAGAATTTTTTAAAAGTGTCAAGGATGTTAGATTGTTTGGTGTGTGTGACGTTGCCTGAGTCTTTAATGGACGATATGGTAGTCAGTTTCTGTTTGTGTTTGAGATAGGAGGCCAACAGTTTCCCTGCTTTGTTGCCCTCGCACAGTTTCAGGGCCTTGAATCGGTTAACCCATACCCCCGCCCGTTTGCTGGTGATGGTGTTATATTCATATTTTTTCTTGGTCAAAGTATCAAAGACGGAAGAGTCAAGCGGGTTGGATTTGTGTTGGGTTTCGAGTGTGGTAATCTGCTGCTCTAGATCTACTAGCTCTTTATTGAGAGTCTTGTTTACCCTTGCCCTGATTGTGATGATGGTCCCTCGGATTGTGGCCTTCAGAGCATCCCACAGGGTGGTAGGTGTAGTGTCGGGGGTGTCATTTAAAGAGAGATAATCCTCAATGGCCTCCGATATTAATAATTTGTTTGTGGGATCTGCAAGTGTTTCGTCATTGAATCGCCATCTCCTAGGTGGTAAAATCGATCTGGAGCCAGCTAGTTTGGTTCTGATGCATGCGTGATCAGAGACTAATTTGGGGGCTATCTCTGTCTCCTCTATAAGGTGTGTGAAGGGGCTTGAAACTAATATGAAGTCGATACGTGAATAGGAATTGTGAGGTGCAGAGTAAAACGTGTAGTCCCTACCGTCTGGATTTTGTAAGCGCCACGAGTCTTTCAGGTGGTATCTGTCACATATGCGAAGGAGGGCGTCATGTGATCGGGAAGGGTGGAAGGCACATTTGGATTGCCTATCGAGGATCGGGTCCAGGGGGAGATTAAAGTCACCTCCCACTATCAACAGATCATCAGTAGGGATAGGTTCTAGGGACTGTGAGACCGATTCCCAGAAATCTGGGTCGTCTGCGTTTGGGCCGTATATATTTAGAACATGAATAGGGTCATCTTCCCTGAGAAGATTAGTAATGGACAGCCGGCCTACTTCGTCGTGGGAGTGTGAGATTAGAGTAAGGTTTGCTTTTTTCGCTAAGATGGTAATAACCCCTCCTTTTTTGTGGGAAGCTGGTGAGGACAGGATGTGTGATGCCCAATGAATATTAAGGAAACGTAGGTCTTCCTCGGACAATTTGGATTCTTGCAACAAAATAATGTCACCCTTTGATTTGGTGATATAATCAAGAATTTTCCTCCTTTTTACCGGATGGTTTAGGCCCTTAACATTGAGAGAGACTATTGTGAGGTCGTCGGCCAACGAGTTTATCTTAGCCATTGGGGATGAGGAACGTCGTTGAGATAGTGCGCTGTGATCTAAGGCAGGCAGTGGATGAAACCCCCGGCTGCACAACATGTGGGACAACGTGTGGACTCATAGTGGACTGTAAAAAAATACAATTGACATTTGTGACATAGGTAACCTTAAGAACAAAACAGCATAGAACGTACAGAAAGGACATTAGGGCTCTTTGGACCCTTACAGCTCCCTTTTCTCCCCTTCCTACCCCCCCCCTACTCCCCACCCCCACCCTCTGTCCCTCCCCCCCTCCCCCCCAAAACGTACATCGGGAGTGCGACGGCAGACCCGTGCAAGGCGGAGTTAAGGGATACATAGAAGATATCTAGAAGCTTCCAGTCTTAAAATAAAACACTGTTGGTATAAAGCATGAGAAATGTACAACAGTCAACTAGTACAACCATCCCTGACGGTGAGTTGAGATGTCCTCGAACTTACCCTTGAGCCTGGGCTGAATGAATAACTCCATAAAACCAATAATCTATACTCTAGAAATTCAAAACATTGTAACTGTCCTGTGTTGGTCAGCACATAGGAGCATTTTCTGATCTATAAGGAACAATATTGTTACATCAAAGTAGCCTATAACATGAAGAAATAACGTACTTGAGGAGAACCCGTATTAATAATAATGCATGGGGCACAAGGCCTACTAGGAGCATTTTAAGAGCAATAAAGAACAAAATTCTTACATCAAAGTTTCCTCCTTCTATCTGGGCACAAACCAAGTTGCAAAAACTAGATTGTAGAGGAATCAACGTAGCCTATAACATGTCGATGCAACGTACGTGAGTAGAACTCGTAATAATAATAAAGCATGGGGCACAAGGCCTACTCACATTACAGATGAGGATACCTGTGGAGACATGTGTAGACCTGAAACCGCGAGTTAATGACTAGCACCAATAAAGCACGACAATGACATTTTACACTTGAGCTCGAGACTGAGAATGAGCCTGATTGCGTGTGACACATATGATATCAAGTTTTCCTCTTGTTCGAGAGGCCTAACGCTAGGTCCATTTCTTGTTCCTGACGATCTTCCAGAAGAGCTGCAAGGGCTTTGGGGTCCGTGAAGTATCTCGGATGGCCGTTGACGACGATCCTGAATTTTGCTGGTCCGGCAAAAGAAAAAGGAATGCTTTTGGATCTTAGCCTGTCTCTGAGCTCCAGGAACCCTTTGCGGATTGATACCGTGTCTCTAGAGTAGTCTTGTGTGAAGATGATTCTATGGCCTTCCCATGTGATGGCGTGGTTTCTTCTCGCGAATTGGAGGATCATCTCTACGTGTTGAAATCTAAGTGGTTTGCAGATCAGCGGTCTAGGGCCATTGGAGTTCTTGGCAGTGAAGGTGGGGATCCTGTGTGCCCTTTCTAGCTCAAGGCCGTGTGGGAAGGACAATTTGGTTAACATGGGAATCCATGATTCGAGGAAAGCCACGCAGGAATCCGCATCTTTTTCGGAATTCTCCGGCACACCAAAGATCCTGATGTTGCCTCTTCTATTCCTGTCCTCCAACTCTGCATTGTGACGCTTCATTTCCTCCGTGATCTTTTCTAGACTTTTGATTTTGGCGACTGATTGTTTCGATATGTCCTCCACGTCGCTTATTCGTTGTTCAGCTGCGCCCAAGCCAATGTTAATCACATTTATATCTGCTCTGATTGCAGTGAGCTCCAGTTGCATCGAGTCGGTGTTGGCTTTGGTAGATTTGGAAAGATCATGTAGATCCGCCATCTTCTTTAGGATCATTTCTATATTGGCTGCCATGTCGGTCTTACTTTTGATGGGTGAGTCCAACAGACTTCCAGGCTTTACTTTTTTAGGGTTATTCCTGTCCTCTGTATTTGCCATTGTTGTCTGGTTTGAGTTCGCCCTCGTTGGGAGCCTGCTCGGACTTAGTCGCCGTTGAAGGGCACCGCTTGTTGACGAGGCCGGGCACCTACGTGCTATGAGATGGCAGTGGAATCACTGATGCTGATCACTGATCGTGTTTGTGAGGAGCCGGCCAGGACTTAGATACTGTGGAAGATACTGTAAGAAGACGCTGCTGGCAGTCGTGACTGGCACCCACGCAAAAAGGAGGACGTTTGCACGATTACATACACCCCTTGGCCACCTGAGGGGACAGGCTCGGAGACCAAAGGAACAAAGGATGTATGACCCTGGGTAATGGCTACTGGTAATGGCTACTGGAATGTGGATGAGCAAGGTGCAGTACCGAACAGTGACTGTTAGCCTGATAGCCTGTTTGGTGTTAGCTGAGGTGTGCTGCTCTTGTCGCTCTTGTAGATCGTGGAAGTAGAACTCCTCCTGGGTTGTCAGTGCTACCTGTGTTTATGTGGAACACTGGCTACAGACTTATGGTAGAGTAGAGAGCACACAGAGAAAGTGCGTAGGCGCTGAGACTGAGCGCTATTTAGCAAAAGGGTTATGCTTCTCAATTAGGTTAGGGGTGAGTTTTCCTCGCATTAGGTGAGACGTTCGGCACTGAAGCAATGAGGCGGGCCTTGATGCTCATTTGATAGGCAGCACTGGCAGCACTGGCACGTGGCACAAGTAGTCACTTCCAATTATGGTGTGGCAGATGGGGCTGCACAGATCCACATGAATTTCTCATGGATGGTGGACTCGGCAATGGATGGGCTTAAGATGGGCTTAAGAAGGGCATAGGAGCTCACCGTGAGTCGAGGCGCCGATTTTTCGCGGGGGTCGGCGCCGCCGCCATTTTGGGGTCAGGCACGTCGAGCCAGTCGATGTCTGCCGGGATGCCTGGCTGTCAACCTCCACATCAGCAGTACTTGAGGGGTGGATCTCGTTATTGAGGCGCTTCCTCTGACCCTGGTAGGTGTCTGCTGGTAGTAGGAGCGCTGTGTGCGCTCGTGGGGTCAGGCGATGTAGCTGCGACCGGGCGCCGCCATTTTAGGCGCAGTCCGGGTCGGAGTGTGCACTGCCGGCAAAGTCCAGAAAGGACGGTAAAGCTGGTTCCCAGGCCGATTTCAGCACATCGGAGGATGCAGCAAGGGTCCCAGTGCCGGTACCTTAGTTCTGGGGCGAGTTGCGGCTCTGGAAGCAGTGGTGGTTCAGGACTCGCTCTCCCTTCCCGCGGAGCACTCGGTTCAGGCGGCCATTCCTCCTGCCGTCCAAGCCACGCCCCCCTTGGCTGCCAGCCTTTTGACTTTGTCAGTGCTTGGTTTTTTGTGGTCGGGAAGCTGGTGGGCCTTCCACAAAATAATACAAATATTGGCTAAAAATATTCTTCTGGTCCCAAAAAAAAGCACACATTGCCATTGTAGTCCCTGATATTCATGTGAAATACTTTGTGTGCAGATGTGCTTGTAAAAAAGCAGACTGCCATCACTCAGACTGAAGATAGTTAACAGCTAAAGTGGACTGGCCCACTGCTCCTTGCTCTATGCTGTAGTAGGTGGAAGAAAAATGTGAGCGACAGAACTGGATAGATGAAGAGGGCTGGTTGAAAGCCCTTAGAAGTAGGTACATTCTATATGTATATATATATTTTTAATACAATAAAAAGGTATTGGCTAACCACAGATCTAAAACGTGACTCAAAACGATAGCGACCAAATTCGGCCCGCAAAGTAAAGCAGAAAACATGATGTAGTAAAATATTTGGCCAATCACTCATGTTCAGAATTTTTAAATCGGATACACAATCGAAATTAAACTGAAGCAATTGATTAGAGGAGTCAATTTCCCGCAGCTTATGCACACCCAGCCATCTTCTCAAAATTTGGAAACATATTGGTTGATGCAGGCTCTGGGCAATAAGAATTTGCCAGATGATAAAGAGTTCAATTCAATCCCTGGGCAAAATTCGTGTAATTTCGTATACATAAATTACATGAAAAGCCCCAAAATTATGCTGAACCTAGCATTTTACCCTTTTGTTTAGCTCAAAGTGCATCCTCGCATTCACTTTGGAATTGAGGATGCAATTAACATTAAAAAATAGGGGAAAATCATGCGTGAGGAGAACAGTCACTTGAGGTTGTTCCTGTGGTTCCCATGCTCCTGCAATAGACTTTTTACCCAAGTTAAATATTCATAATGAGACATGGCATGATGAGTAATCTTGGGCATTTCACATAACAATCATAACCTGAAATGTCAAAAATTAAGCAAGACTACGCCAGCGTAAGCTAAATTTGCTCAAGCCTACTAATTTAATGCAATGATAGATTATTTCAAAGCTGGTCTAATTGCAATGGCCTCAATCCCGATTCTTGAGATAGTATTAAGCCAGGTGCAAACTCTTGTTATAACTCGGGTGCGAATTTTGCATACTGGCCTTTGTGAATATAGGGGCTGATTAGGATGGCGGACGGATTGCCACCACCGGGCTGGCGGTAGCCACCGCCGGTACGGCGGGGGCAATCCGTCCGCCATCCTGACAGAAATGACCCCCCGCCACATTAGGATGGCTGGGGGGTCCGCTGGGGATGGGAAGACCGTCCGCCGCTTTTCCGCCGCGGTCGCCTTGCGACCGTGGCGGAACAGGGCTAATATGGTGGCGGTGTCTATCAGACACCGCCAGTCATATTAGGATGTGCTTCTGGGAATGCCTTTCCGTGGCGGCAATGCCGCCACGGAAAGGCATACGGTCTTTGCTTTGGGGTCCTGTTCTGGGCCCCCATGGTGAAGGGGGTGGAGGGTGCACATGGGGGGTACCTGTGGTACCCCCCTGCTTTCAAAGTACAACATGGCAGGCACCGCGCGGTGCCTGTCATGTTGTGCTTTGTAACGCTCAACATGCCTTTTTGGCATTGTGGCGGACGGTGCTTTCAGCACCGCCCACCGCAATGTCAAAAATGTGGGATGCACCCGCCACTGTGGCGGATACATCCTGATTCAAGGCACGGCACCTCCGCCCTTATGGCGGACGGTCCATGCCCACGACAGGATGTCCGTCCGCCATCCTAATGACCCCCTTGGTCTGGTCACTAATGGCACAATGTGGGCAGGCAGCTAGTGCACACGCATGGTTTGTGAACCTAGTGATCTGGAATAACATGCACCGTTAGCATGCTATTCCAAATTTCCAAATCCATTAGTGGAAATGGCTCATGCATTACACATCCATTAAATACAAGTCCAAAGCAATTACTTGGCATGCAATTTGCATCACACAGGCACAAATTGCAGCCCTCCTGTGATTGGGGTCAATATATTTCGTAGTCTTTGCAATAGTTGGATGATAAAGAGCATTAACCCTAGTATACAATACTAAGTTCAAGGTCTCTAAAGCTCAAAGGTTTGGATGACAAAGATCAAGCTGACATTCTCCATGATGCATCTACCACTCCTCAACGAGCTCCTTGGGCTTAACTTGGATCATAGAGTAGAAATTTAATACAGTCTGCACAGTGTCGCATTTTGTTGAAACTGCTGGTTTCAAAGCATTCTTTGAGTTCCATGATTTGCTTAGCTCAGGAGGGCTTACTCCATTCCTCAGTTCTTCGTCTCAAATTTTGGAAAAATATCTATGCGACCAGAAGAGGAATTTCACAACCAACAAATCTACTAATGGGTTTTGGCTGTTCGAAAACCTCTGCAGTTATCCTTATATGTGACAAAAATTCAAATGGAAAATCAAAGAGTGTGAGTACCCAGGTTCCATTAGTATTGAGAAACCCCTTATAATGGCACTATGCATATATACGCAAACGAAACAAAACATAACATATACTGTTTGTGACACTTTCTACCTATGTGCCTGCTCCCCCATCCCTCTTCTCTTCTACAGCAAATGCACCCACCCGGTTTCCCCCTTGCCTTCTTTCCTGCATTGAAGACCTAGAGAATGCAGTTTCTAACTTGACATTTTTTTAAAAAAGTTTATTTATTTATAATTTATTTATAAAGTTTTATATAGCGCGAACTTGATCCCGAAGGATATCAGAGCGCTTTACAATTTGATGCAATTAAATAACTCCCCACCCTATTCCACTATGAACCCACGTCCCACTATGGAACAAAAAATGCAAAATTAGAACAAAGAAATGTAATAACTACTAAACTTTTTACACAAATAAAAACAAAAACAAATCTTATACCAAAAATACATGTTTTATGGATGTATTATTTCAACTATACGTATTAAACCTAATTATATATTTTATCTTCATCACTTGGCAAAGACAGAACTTAAAAGAAAAACGATATTACATTTTTCCCTCCTTTGGCAGGAAACAAAGAGGCAAGGCAGGAAATGATGATACCAAGATGATGGGAGGCAGGATGACATGCGTGCCAGGGGTATCATTTTCATTGTACCAAAACCTTTCTTCAATACATATTTTCCTATATATGTTTTAAGCAATTAAAAAATGTTTTTTTTGCAAAAGTGATTGTTGTATCGGAATGTGTGTGTTCCGCTGTATCTTGCCATAATTGAATTAAAGTGCAACATCCTAGTGTTGTTTTAAATAATTTGAAATACACAATATTTTTACTATTGAGCAATGTTTCAATCCTCTACACTGTCATGCAAATTCTAAATTGCTATCATGTTTAATGAGAAGGAGAGCATAGCAGTCGAGATTGCATGTCAAGGTGACCTTTCCGATTGAGAAACACCTTCACATTTTTAAGGTCAGATTGCTCTTTAATCTCTAAATCAGATTTAAGAATGACAGGTTATAAACTGAATTTAAACACACATTCATAATTATTCTTTACAATTCAAGAATGCAGCCCTCACTGCTTTTTCACACATTAGGTTGCATTTAAAGCAGCACCCTGCTGCGTTTCCTACAATAAGATTAGTCATTAATTCATGTAAAACAAGGATAAATATTTTTTTGCATTCTTTGATCATACTGCTCATTTAATAAATGTATGACTACAAAATGGTACTGTTGCTTACAAATCAACGATGTGTCATATGATTTGCTAGTAGCTTCCTGAATGGGGTCTGTTGTGAGCTGTTAAATCTGATTTTTAATCGTTTGGCCATTCCATTCCTTCTTTAATACTTAACATTTTACACAGTTGAGATGAAAACATTCCTTGATTGAAATATTGAAATCGAAATTCCACATATTGTGCTACAAAGTAATAAGCAAAAATATTTAGCAAAACTAATAATGGGTTATGGCTGAGCTTGAAGACAGTCCCGGACTGGCCGTTGCGGGTACCGGGCAATTCCCCGGTCGGCCGCAAGGGTGAGGGCCGTTTTTGGGCCCCTGGGGGCCGTTTTTGTGACAGGGCCGTTTTTGCAGCAAAGCTGCAAAATCGGCCCTGTAACAAATTCGGCGGAAAAGCGGCCCTGGTAAAGAGCTTGGTGGCATCCCCCCCTCCCCCAGGGGGAGGAGGGGGGGCCGGCCGGGCACTTTTCCAGGGCCGGTTTTGGTTCCCAGTCCGGCCCTGCTTGAAGATGGCAGCCTTCTAGAGCGTCTCCTTCAGCTGCAATATGAATCCATCATAATCCATCATGCGGCGGCACTGCACCTTACTGACAATTAATGCCAGTTTGCTTTGGCAGATGCTGATGTCCATCAGTGACTACGGAAATGCCTGCAGCATGAGGAGACCCTATGTCGTGACCCTGGGCCATGCCTCAGCAACATGGCCCCCAGGGCCTCCCGGTGGTCCAGCAGTATACAGTGACTTGGCGGCGTGGTGGAAGCTACCTAACTTGACTAGCTCTGCATTGCGGGTGAGTGGTGTGGTCCACATGTGGTCTGGCCCATCTCCTTGTTGACAGTCCCTGGCTCAGGAGCCCAGGTACCATGGTGAGGGCTAAGAGGAGGTGGGGACTGAAGATAGCCCGGGCACAATCAGCTTATGCTTCCTGCCTTCTTTGTGACGCTAGCCAGAATGTGGATTTTGGTCCCTATTGTGCACTATGACCCCACTTGCACCTGCTGTTAAATTGCCTTGATCCAAACTTATGCATGAATTATTATTTTTCAAGTTACAGACGCTGTGTGGCCTGTTTCATTCTACTGCCTTGGCATTGGTTATGCATCTGAAGTACTTGGCTGTGGTGGCTCGCACTGAGACTGCTTGTAGGCACTACTGACTCATTCAGCAGGGCTGCACCCTGGGGGTGCAGGCCTGGTCAACAGGGCCCTCTGCCGAGGCTTTAGTGTGTGTGTAACATATATAATGTGTTGGAGACCACTGGTGGATTACAGAGAGGGGTGGGTTAGTCAGCTCCTTTATTACCAGCTGCTACCTGATGGATTTCTGCACCAAGTCTATGAGTCTCTGATTGAGACTATTGCCTAGTGGTGCTCGAATGAGCCTCCCCCATGTGTCCAGGCTGTTGGCTGTTGCCCACTAGGGCAGGTAGTCATTGTTCAGCCAACACTCTTTCTCCAGGTGAGCCTTTACTTACTGGCATACACAGTGGAGTGCTCCTGGCAGTGAGGCTTGGTCTTCAGTGGGGGTTGCTGCTCTGCGTTTGCTTCCCCTGTCATCATGCTCCTAGTTTACTCAGAGTCAGGGGGAAGCCCCAGAGCTGTGGCAAATGAATAAAATAGACATTTCATAGCCCAAGAATACTTTTGATCTCAAAAAGTCCACAGGGGACCACTATGGAGATAAGTCTGTGAATCCCCTGGGACTGACACCGGCACAGAAGATATCCTCCTCATTTAGCATGATATGAAATGCGGCCTTCTGACCATCAATGGTAAGATTGATGCCATGCCTTACTGAATTCATTACAAGACAGTACACTTGACAATCATATATCTTGACTGGACATGATGGAAAGGTAAGTCTCAGAAGTTGAGAATGATGGTGTTCCCAGTAAATATACTCCGTCTAAAATTAAAAAATATCTAGTGGTGATATGATCCAAAAATGAAGACATAGACGCAAGCCTGAGGTGAAATAACATCAGAATAGTGGGTGTGGCTGGGAATACCCCATACTGGAAACATGAAGACAGTCGTGTTGAAATGGTTGACAGGCCTGCTTGCCTGAGATAATTTTTCCAAACTGTTAATTGTGGATCAGGTGCATTGTTCCCTTTCCTTGATGCTGATCTCAGGACCTGTGTCTAGACCCATTACCGCTAGACTACTCCGATACAGAGACCATGATGCTGAGCTACATAGAGCACATGAGCTGCATGCCTTCCGGCACTCAGGCCCTGAGATCTCCTTGTTGCCTGATTTAACTCAACAGGTGCAAGAATCCAAGTGTCTGCTTGTGCGTGTTAAAAGAAACTTCAGTGACACGGTTGACCATGACACTCTGAAACAAAGACTCTATGAAGTCGGCATAGAGGGAACTGTTCTAGACTGGATTGCGTCCTACCTTCGAAACAGAACTAATGTCATCCATACCCCACCTTTCTCGTCCAAACCGTACTTCACAAAAGCAGGGGTCCCTCAGGGTTCTATCATCTTGCCCATCCTTTTCAACATCTGCATGAAGTCATTACCAGTACTGATCAATAAATTTCACCTTACGTGCTTTAACTATGCAGATGACACGCAAATACTCCTTCAACTGGAATACCCCAAAGTCATTGGAAAATCACCGAATTTTCAGCTGTCTCAGAGCCGTAGATCAGTGGATGACCTGGAGCCATCTCAAATTGAATGCTTCAAAAACTGAAATACTCATGTGTGGCAATTGGAAACATTACAACCCGCTTGCCGCATGACCTGATGAACTGGGATCACTGCCTAAAGTATCGAAGGAAGTAAGAAACCTCGGAATGACTATGGACTCCAAGCTGTCGATGAATGCCTAAGTGGATAAAATAGCAAGGTCAAGCTTGCTACTATAAAAACGCTGCAACACATTTTCCATCATTTGGGATTTCCACACAAGGTCCAAGCTACCATCTCCCTTGTTCTGTCCAAACTCAATTACGCCATTAGCCTCTACCACGGATCACCTTTAACAACCATGAAAAGACTACAACGGATTCAGAACTCGGCGGCCAGACTACTCTTGCATATCAAACTGCGATACCACATCTCCCCTGCCTTGAAAGCCCTGCATTGGTTACTGGTTGCCAGAAGATCCACGTTCAAGCTGCTTTGTATCACCCACAAAGCAATACATGGAATGGGACCACTCTTCAACAGGAATAAAATCACCAAACACATTCAACAAAGGAACCTCCGCTCTAAAGAAGCATCTCGCCTCAAGATCCCACCATACAAGAAAAAAACCATGGGTGGCACATCCTTCTCTGTTCAAGCAGCCAAACTATGGAACTCTTTACCCCCCAACATAAGGTCCACTGACAACCACCTTATCTTCAGAAAACTACTCAAGATCTGGCTCTTCCCCACAAAAGCACCATACGCAAACAGAAATTTACAGCATATCCCTCTGTATACAAGCATTTTTTTCACTATAGATATGTACCTATCTTTGTGTATTACGTTGTATTTACATGTAAAATAATTATGCTGTTGAGAGAAAATAATAATAATAATAATAAATAAATAAATATCATCTTTGGTCTACATGTACATACTTCCATGGTGCATCTATGTACCTTCCATGTACTTGGATCTGTGTGTCTGTTACTTTTCTCCTGAAAAAGCATATCCAATGCACTACCCTATTTCTCATCCTGTGCCTCTATCAATATCTTTAATCTACATATACTTACCTCCTTTATGTATCTATATACTTTCAATGTAATTACGGATCTATATATTTATCACTTTCTTCTAATTTAGCATTTCCAATTAACTACCCTATTTCTCAGCCTATACCTCGCTCAATATATCTTCTAGCCCAACCTTCTAACACATCTCAAACTACTTCTACTACTCCTTCCAATGCACTACCCTATCTCTCATCCTATACATCTATCAATATAGCCTCTACATCCACTCTCTCATTTATCCCAAACCCCATACCACTACTATGATTGCCAAAATAACCCTTTCCAGACTCTCTCCTACTCTACCCCTCCTTGCATCATCTGACACCTCTTTTACTATACCGATCCCCTAAAACAAACCTTTCTAAACTCTTCCCTCTGAGTCCTCCCCTCCAAAACTCACCCAAAAGCCTCCTCCTACTGCTAAGACCTAAAAATAAAATCCTTCACTTTTTTATCCCTCCACTATCCTTTTCAATCGAAATTAACAGACTAATATGTTCACTTCTCAAATTCCATATTAAACGATACTAATATACTACCCAAATAACTGAATAACATATCCACTACTGAAATTGCTTCATATTTTTTTACTATACTAATTTTCAACAGTAATCCTTTATGGGTTCCGGAGTGGCGTGCTACTCGCCAGAAAAGCGCTTCAACACCATCAGGGGTAACAAATGCTATATAAATGCAAATCTTTCTTCCCCTTTTATCCCTCCGCTATCCTTCTCACTCCAAGTAACTGACTAATATCCACCACTGAAATTACTTCATATTTCACTATATTAATTCACCACTAATCCTTTGTAGGCTTCCTGAATAGCGTGCGTCAACAAGCGCTATATAAATACAAACCTTTGTCCTCCTCTATCCTTCTGCTATCATTCCAAATCCGATTAACTGACTAACCTATCAACCACTTAAATTGTACTTGCATGTTTCACTATACTAATTCAACACTAATCCTCTATGGGTCCCGGAGTATCGTGCTACTCGCCGAAAAAGCACTTTGACGCCTCGTCAGGGGTAGTAAACGCTATATAAATGCAATTACAATACAATACAATACAATATTCATGAACTCACAACTGGTAATGAAGGCTCTGAAAAACTATCCTGCTGGTCGTGCTTCTGAGTTGAGCGGAACGGATGCTGGTGCCTTGTCCTCTTCCCTAGATGACAGTGATTTAATATGATCATGGATATTTGCCTTGTATCTTTGGTTGTGGTCATAATGCTTGGATTAAGTGACTAGAGGAAAATATGTTATATCTCAGACTATTTGAGGTGACACTCAATAGACATGGTGCCTATTAAGGAGATACATCTTACCCAGCAATGTACTCAGGGTTTAACTCATAAAATGGCATTACATCGTTCTTGAGCTGTCATGTCAGGGGGTTGTTGCATTGGATTCTAAACAAATTTGGGATGCGTCACTGACACTATTTCTTATTCTGATGGCAGATATGTGGTGGCCATGGGCACACTTGAGTGGAAACGGTTTGTGTGCATCTGTATTTATGGCCTTGATTATAACAATCACCAATTCTATAGTGATTTGCAGTAGGTGATATCCAGGTTTTACTCCTGCACATTAACATAGGAGGTTACTTTAATGGTATTTTGAACCGTGAAATTAATCAATCAACAAGACCTCCTAGAAGTCCATCCGCTGTTATATGAGAAATATGTTGTATAAAGGAACAGGAGCAGTTACTTGACATATAGGGGAAAAGAAATCCTAAGGGTGTTGAGTTCATACTTCATTCTGCAGATCATACTAAGTACTCCTGTATTGATTATACACTAATGTCTAAGGATGTGCTTTCTGGTTTCAGTCCTGCACACACTTAGCATGCACATATTCTAACCACTCTCCCGTGGTGTCTGAAAAGCACCACCCACTCCTCATGGAGATTCCCTTCCAAGTCTCTACTTACTATTATATTTAGATTCAAAGTTGCCATAGCCATCAGGGAATATTTTGATCATAACAGAGGCTCAGTTGAACATTTGGTGATGGTGCAGGATGCCTTCAAGGTATATATGTAGCCTTCATGCTAAATATGCTGGGTATTAAAGTCAATATGGTATAACTTTCACAGCTCTTCTGGAGCGGAATCATGCATTGGCAAAAGATGAACATATCTTCCATTCTAAGCTGAGTGAATTTTTCTAACTAGCGGACAGAGAGGTTACATACATTAGCAAGTATGCCATGGCAGAGCATATAGGAAGGGTGAATGTGTCAGAACCAGCTATATCCACTGCTGGCTATCGACACCGGAGCAGAACGATGCTGGCTCCCAATTCCACCACAGGACTCCCCAGCCACGCACAATATTAAATGAGTAGCCAGCTGAGCCCCACGGGAGAAAGGGGAATTGGATAGAGAAGAGACTACACACCAATGTGGACTTCTTCTTTCTTCTAGTTGAAGCTTCTGTATTTTCTTCTCTTCTGGCTAGCGTTGCTGTAAAAATAAATATTACATTAATGCTCAACCTGTCCTCTTCTTCTCTCTATCTCTCTCTATATATATCTGCTATATCCTAGACCTACCCATGTGCTGGTGTGCCTTTGCTCCTCTTCTTTTCACTACTCTATTCTTCTTTCTTCTTTTCTCTTCTTGGCTGTAAATATCTAATCTTATTAATGTGTCTGTTCCTTACAAAATTCTTTCTAGTGTTAACTCTATTTATTTTCTTTCTACAGGGTCCTTACCTATCGTATCCAAGAACTGCAACTTGATTTATTGTAAGTATACTTCTGCTTCACCCAAAACTCAAACTAAATTCTTGTGCTTGACAGTTAATTCACTGTGAAGTCATACAACTCTCAGTCACTTAGTGCGTGTTCGTTTTCTTATGTATGCCTTGTGAAAGTCCTCTCACTTTTTATTTAAACGGTACAAGCCTAGTTTCAATTCTAGTACTACTTCTGTGCTGAGGTTGCACTGGACTTCGGCTTCGCTAATCTATAAAATCAAAATCTATTCACTCTTCGTGAATTGAAAAAGGCTGTCGACTTGTGCTGACTCTAGAGAAAAACTCCTTTTCCAAACTCGGAATACAACTGATACTGCGCATGCACCAAAGGAGAATGGGACTCCCCAGGAGAGTGCGCAATAACGGACTACAGATTATTTTACTATAACAACTTGGAACAGTCTTACTTTTGCCTCCCTCTGAATATATTCGTGACAGGGATTCTTCAAACGGACTCGCGACGCGTAATTTCCCTAAGCTACACGCCACAACAGGAACACGTCCTACTTCTCCAGGAGTTCAGGTGAAGTGCGCAGTTCGACGCGTGCCTCACCTGCATCAGCCTGATCATCCTGCAATGCTAGAGCGCTGCCCACATTCCTTACAGAGAACAAATGGCCGCCATGTTGCGATCTGCCCTGAGTCCAGTGTAGTTTATGCAACCTTACTAAAGCTGCTATCATCACTCCCTTGTTCTTCCTCTGTGAGTTACTAATTTGCTAAATCTGTTGTTTGGGGACTTGACAGAATGCCTTGTATTGACTAGTGCTCATTCAAAGCACCTGTAATTGTCCAAACGGATTATTACATGTATACAATTGTTGGACAATAGGCCAATATACAACCCACACTTGATAGCTGAACGATTTAGACAATACTGCAAAGCTCTCTGACAGATATCAGTGACTATCTTAGGGAAATCTTACTTGCCCCGCTGACATCTAATGAAGTTGTAAACATCATCAGAAGTATGTCCACTAATTGCTCCCCTGGCTCACCACCAGTTTTTATAAGAAATACCTTGAATAAATTATCCCGATATATTATTATACTGTTTGAATCATCAGTAGGGTTCAGTTTGCCTTCCACCTACTATGCGCAAGGCTCTCATGGTAACTGTTCGTTAACCTGATAAGCTGACAGATTTATGTTGCTCACATAGACCACACTCTTTACTCTTTACTAAACACTGATACCAAAAGAGTTACTAAAAGTATATCTAACAGGGTTGGTTCATATATGCCCAGGCTGGTCCTGGTGAAACAGTCAGGTTTTATTCAGGGTTGACCACCCACACATGGTCTCAGGACCTTTGTTGTCACTCCAATATAAGCAGGGTAAAGTGATAGGATACCCACTCTCACCGTTATATCCTTTTTTTGCTGAGCCATTGGCTTGTGCAATCAGAGAACGTTATGCACATAGAGGGCTGAGATTTCCAGGCTATGAACCAGTTCTTTCTGTCTATTTCAATGATCTTCCCATCTATATTAGAGAACCCAAGGCTAACCTCTGGTGCAGAGACAGAATATAGAGTCCAAAATATTGAGTTGTACAAGTATCGAGTCATTAATATCATGAGTCAGGAATATCAACAGCAAAAATATTATGGTCAAGAATATTGACTTAAGGTAAGAAATGTTGTTTTTAAAAATGTCGAAGTGTTAAATATCGTTTGCAAAAAGAAAGTTTTTAAAAATATCGTTTTTTATTATTGTTAGGTATATTAGTATATATTTTATATGTATGTGATGTATGTTTTTGTATAAGATTTGTTTGTATTTTTAGTAAATGTGTTACATTTTTAGTGGTTATTAAATTTTTTTATGAGAATTTTGCGCTTCTAGTCCTGTAGCGGGTTGTGGGGTGTATAGGGGAATAGGGTGGGAAGTCATTTAAATATATTAAATGTGTTTTTAAAAATATCTTTAAATTTTGTGTTTTTAGTTCCATAGCGGGTTGTGGGTTTATAGGGGAATAGGGTGGGAAGTAATTTTATTATATTAAATTCATTAATTTTAATAATTGTTTTTGCATTTCTCGTTCCGTAGCGGGTTTTGGGTTTATAGGGGAATAGGGCGGAAAGTACTTTAACTATATTTAGTTTATTGATTAATTTTTATTTATTAACATTTGTTTAATTGAGATGTTATAGTGTTAAATGTGTAAATTAATTTATGATTAATTATTTGATAATAGATTGTCAATTAATTTTAATTAATGAATTGGTAATTAATTATGGTACTTGTGTAATTATATTTGTGTGTTGTAGTTTTTATAGGTGTAAAGGGTGGGAGGTAAATTATTTTAATTGATGAATTAATAAATAGTAGTTAATTAATTTTAATTAATTAATTCATTGGTAATTAAATATGGGAATTGTGTGTGTTAATTAATATATAGTTGTTAATTAATGTAATTTGAGATTTATTATGGATAAATGGTTATTTTTTGTGTTTGTTTTTACTTTTAAAGGGGTAAAGGGTGGGTGTTAAATAATATTTTGTTATTTAATTATTAGGTGTTGATAGTAATAGTTTGTCTGTAAAACAATATATATTTGTGTTTTATTATTTTATAGTTTAATTTAGGTGTGTTGTGGATATTAGAGTGTTAAAGCTTGTGTACTCAATTAATGTTTATTTTTTATTAATAAGATGGTTTTTATTTATTATTAATTATGTTAATTATGGAAATAAATGTAATTATAAATGGTGAAAAGTTTTGTTATTGGTGTGGTGTTATAGGGTATGAAATAAAGTAAATATATGTATGTTTTAAATATTTCTTTTTGGTAATATTTGCTACTTTTACATAATTATTGTTTATAAATGTATTTATAATTTTTTTATATATTCTTTGTAGGTTTTTGTTATAGGTAATTAATTTTGTAATATGTGTTTAATAGATTTGAATTCATATTTTTTAAATATTGTTTTCTTTTGAATGATTGTTTAAATTTTGGTTTTTTTCAACTGTTTAAGTGTCACTAGTAATGTGTGTTTCTCTGCTATCCAACACTTTTACTAATGTTGCACTCACTGAAGTGGGTTAGTAACGTATACCTCTTTGCTATCCAACACTTTCCCTACTGTTGCACTTACTGGAGTTGGAATAGTAATTTTTACCCCTCCGCTATCCAACATTTTCCCTACTGTTGCACTGACGGTAGTTGGAATAGTAAATCGTATTCCTCTGTTATCCAACACTTACCCTACTTTTGCACTCATTGGAGTGGGAATAGTCATTTTTAGCTCTCTGCTATCCAACACTTTCCCTACTGTTGCACTTACTGGAGGGGGAATAGTGATTTTTACCCCTCAACTATCTAACATTTTCCCTACTGTTGCATTTACTGGAGTTGGGAAAGAAAATTAAATTCATCGGCTTTCATAAACTTACCCTACTTTTGCACTCACTGGAGTGGCCATAGTAATTTTAACCCCTCCGCTATCCAACGTTTTTCCTACTGTTGCACTCACTGGAGTTGGAATAGTAAAATTAATTTCTTTGTTATCCAACACTTACCCTAAGTGTGTACTTACTGGATTTGGAATAGTAATTTTTGCCCCTCCGCTATCCAACACTTTCCCTACTGTTGCACTCTTTGGAGTGGGAATAATAATGTTTACCCCTCCGCTATCCAACACTTTTCCTACTATTGCACTCTTTGTAGTGGGAATAGTATTGTTTTCCCCTTCGCTATCCAATACTTTCCCTACTGTTGCTATTACAGCAGTGGGAATAGTAATTTTTAACCCTCCACTATCCAACACTTTCCCTACTGTTGCACTCACTGGAGTTGGAAGAGTAACTCTAATTATTCCGCTATCCAAAACTTTCCCTACTGTTGAATTTATTGTATTGGGAAATGTTAGTTTACATTTTTTTTAAGTTTAATGTTTTAATTTATTATAGAATATTTTATGTTTATTTTCAATTATTGATATAGATATATATATATATATATATATATATATATATATATATATATATTATTTTTATATAATTTAAATGTTTTATATTTCATAAAGATAATTGTTGATAAATAATTTTTAAGTAAATATATGTTTATGCATAAATTATTATATCTGTGTGTTTATACTTTTTAAATTAAGTATATTTGTTATATTTATTTAAAATTTACATTAAATATATTATTTTAATAATATTATTATATAATATATTTAATATACATTATTTTATTTTATATATATTTTTTAAATCTATATTTTTTACCTCGATATTTTTTAGTCAATATTTTTGTAGTGCCCTGTTAAGGTATGGGAGTCGATATTTTTGTAGTCGATATTTTGAACTATATAGTAAGAACGTTAATGTTTTTGACATCGATATTCTATCGGTGAGCCTAACCTCTCTCCTGTTCTCAGAGAAATTATAAGATTCCGTGGCCTGTCAGGCCTAAAAGATTAACTGGGATAAATCCCTTTTTCCTGGTGACTAAATCCGAGCCACAGTGTATTCTTGAATTTCTCCTAATATGGCTTAGAAATCCAGCTCAATACTTGGAGCAAAATGGTGCAAGGAGACCCAGTGGTGATTGTCAGGAGTAATTATGGTGTGGTGCCAAAACATTTTGATAGATAAAACTTTCATTCCCCCTGCCAGCAGAATTACTGCAATGAAAATGTTCATTTTGTCCACGTTGTTTTATCCATTCCTCACTCTTGCTTTTTTTCACAGCATGCAGCAATGTTGATAAAATTAGCATGATCTGATAAGCGACCTAGGAGTAAATATTCCACAATGTTGCATCCATATGGACAGGGAGGTTGACCTCTCCAGATTTTAAGCTCTCTCATGATATATTACAGGACCAGTTTGTGCATTGCTTGATCCATCACCTTGCTCACCTGCTGCACCTGTGGATAGACTAAAGTATACAAAAAAGTGATGGATGGAATGCTTGAATTAATCTCAGCTTCTGTTAATCACTCAGGCCGCATCCAACTCCATCATTATTTTGCACACCATGCCACCTTCGTTTGGGCCCAGCCACATGCAAATCAGTCTTGACCCTGCTACAACGGGAACAGTTCAGTCCAAACTGCCAGGCCAGGTCATCCCTGAATCAGAACACAAGCAACAAAGGACGGGTTTCACCCTAGTGAGGGCTCATCAGTCAGGTAAAGCTTGGTTCTAGCACACACAGGACCCATCTCTGGGCATGCCCGTCCCTCTTAGGGTGACACACTAAAGTATGTGAATAGAGCAGGATGCTGTTCTGCCTATGTCCATGGAGGTGAGGCTTTTTAACTCTTCCACCCGAAGACTCAATTGCATCGATCTAGCTGTCTTGATGGTAAACGCACGGCACTGGCTGCTGAGGTGCGGCCATAGTACACTGATATACACTCTGGGAGTATGAGTGGGATGGTGTGCCTGGCTAACTGTGTGTCTTGAGAAAATAGCGAGCAAACAGCTGGAAAGGCTACACATCAGATGTGTGGGTGACATGTTCTATGAAAATAAACTCGAGACTTTAGATTTGAGACCAATATCCGGCCCTCACTATGCTAGATATTTTTTGTTTTACAGAATATGCGGTGCACTTCATGATGTTGGCAATGTCCTGTTCAGAACAAGTTCTTTTACCTTATTGTTGTTGTTTTGACTTAATGTCAGTTTAAGGGTAGGAACGTTCTGGGGTTGAAATGTAGGTTGTACATTAAAATTGGTATAGAATGTGGGGGAGTTCATTGGTCACCATCTAGGAGTTTGTTGGTTGTTAAACAGCTCCTGTCCTTCAATAAAGCTTCCAATAGGATCTATGTGGAGATTGCCCTTTCTTACCATATGTTTTTACAACAAGGAAGAGAGGGATCAAGAGCAGCGTTCACCAAGTCTTCAGATACCTTGATCTGTGGTGCTGTTGCCTCTTGTATCAATGACCTGTTTCATCACGTCGCAGATCGACACCAGTAGGAACCATGTATATACACGAGTAAGTGTTGCATCCAATTATTGGAATGGAGGGCTATGAACATTGTTTTCTTGGTATTTTGCCTTGTTGAGACACATAGGCATTATTTAAACAGAAGGACTATTCACACACAGTTAGTCATCCATTCTTATGTGAGAGAGCTTTTGTGATTTCTGAGGTATAGATCATTATGTCCTCCACATAGAAAGGTATTTTTTTAGAACAATCTTCAGGTAAATGATTTTATATTTACCTTTAATCTTAGACTTTGTGCCAGTTGTTCAAGCTGAGGTTTGCTATCATTCACCAGCACTCTCACCCTAGGGGCACTGTATATCATCGGAAGTACTCTACAGCATATTTCTCCTATTCTGAAGTGATCTACAACAATCTTTAAGTACTTCCAACTTACTTAGTCAAATGCCTTAGATGCATCTCGGGTTAAAATGGGCAAGGGGGTGGAATGCACAGTTGCTAAATAAATTGTGTCTATTAACGCACGTTAGCTCTTTCAAACACCTCCCAGGTAGAAAGCCCTTTTGATCTTCATGTATTACGTTACCCACCACCTTGCTTAGGCGATTAGCTAAAATGCTCTCGTTTTTGTCAGGTTTCAATAATTTAGGGGATTAGCTAAAATGCTCTCGTTTTTGTCAGGTTTCAATACCAAAGAGATAGTTGTCTTGCTTCACAATGGTTGTAAAGGTGACCCATCTAACAGGAGCGAGTTAAACGATCTCAACAATATAGGGATCACTTTTGCACATAATAGAATATGTAATTCATTGGGAATCCCATCTGGTCCTGGCGCTTTCCATCTTTTAAGTTTCTTAATTGCTGCTAACATTTCTGCACCTGAAATGTCTTAGCTAAACCATTGGTGATCACGGAAGTAAGTCTGGGCAGCTGTTTAACCTTTAGCCAACTTTCTAGCTTTTCTAATGTCTTCCGAGTATATGTCTTGAAATTATGTGAAAAAAAGTCTTAAATACCATGATTATTCTGTATTACATCTTTTACATTTTTCTAGTTCGTTTTTAACATTGCCTCTAAGCTGGCAATCTCTCTCTCTCTAATTGACTGTATTCTGTTTCTCTTTCTTATTCGGGCCTCTGATATATTTTGCAGTATTCCCCTAAGAAATGCCTTATATGCATCCCAAACTATATTAATTTTTGCTGAATCCAGATGTAAACTGAAAAAAAATCAGATTTGCCTTGTACCTCCAGCACAACTTCTTACTGAAGAAGAAATAATCTATAGAGAGTCCATCTATTATTAATCTTCGACCTAACAGTTTAATTTGCAGGTAAACGTCTGCATGATCTGATAGATGATTAGGTAGATTGTTTATCTTCTGCACCGTGTCTGTCTCCTTGCTTTCTTTAAGAAAGTAGTCTAGCCTGGTGTAATGACCATACTTCTTAGTATGATATGTGTAATCTCTGGCCTAGAACTTTTTCCTCCACCACACTTCACGTAAATGTAAGTTCTCTATCATGGACAGTAGGTTAGCCTACGCTTTAGGTGAGTATATTTGTGAATGATTAGATGATCCGACTAAACTATTATTACATAGAATATTGAAATCTCCCATCATGAAGAAGTTTTGTTAAGCTTTTATCTCATCTATTGACAAACGCTCACCCTCATCCTTCTTATATCGCATTTTCTCAACTTTTGCATTTGCCCTGATGACAATGGCTACACCATGAATCCAACACTCTTGATCTTTGGCAACAACTTACTTCACCCATCTTTTTTTTTTTTTTTTTTTTAAGTTCAAATAAATTTTTATTAATATAACAGAGGTGTCATCACATCAGAAGAAATAAGATACATTGTCGTCAAAAGGTAAG
This sequence comes from Lissotriton helveticus, assembly GCF_964261635.1. Classification (NCBI taxonomy): domain Eukaryota; kingdom Metazoa; phylum Chordata; class Amphibia; order Caudata; family Salamandridae; genus Lissotriton; species Lissotriton helveticus. The sequence goes on from NC_136073.1 coordinate 434,790,041, forward strand.
GTAAATTAGGTAACAACAATAAATACCAAAAATTGAAAGTTGTAGGGAAAAAAAAAAAAAAAAAAAAGAAATAGAATGAGGCTAGTGATAAAAAAATATATATACATGAGGCTATGGATATAGGGTGATGCAGTATAAATTATACATGGAGAATTGAATACTAGAAAAAATAACATCATTTGCATTTTTGTCTCAGCAGATGTATTTCCTGCAACAAAATTTCATATGCCCCGCTATCTCTAAGAAATTGCAAATTCAAGCGTTATTTATTTTTTACACACAGACCATTCACATTCCAACTTAGGGCCCGATTCCAATCTTGCTGGGAAAGCCCTACGGCTGACTTGCACCCGTTGAGCTTTCCGATCGACTTGGGCTCCTGGGCTCCGAGTGACAGGGTATGATACGCAGCAGCACAGACGGACTCGGGTCGCTCGGAGCCCATTGAAGTCAATGGGAGCCTGGTGTACGTTGCGTATATAGGCTCCCACAGACAAAAAACACACGTCCTGGACAAGTGCGCCCCCTGTCATGGGGACGCATCGGTCCCTCCCGCACCGGGCATGCATGTGTGGGGGGGACCCTTGGGACCCCCCAGGGATCGAGTCATATGACCCAGGGTGAAGGGGTCCCACTAAGGAAACTGAAGTCCACTTGCCAGATCTTTTTCGAGTTAGAGGCTCTGACTCGATCCAGCTGCTTGACGCGCGCATCATACTTGGTCATCCGGGAATCCAACCTATTGCGCTGTGTGTGTTGGCCATGGCGGAGCTGACGCATACAATTCGCTCAGAGCATGAGGCAAATTTCGCATCGTACACGCTCACTCGTACAGCTGTAAGAGTCGCCCGGAAATCACACGTATGACTTGCACTCAGTCCTAATGGATGCCGTCAGGAGTGCTTCCGAGCGGGATCGGAATCCGGCCCTTAGTAGGAACAAAACCTGCAGGGTCCGATCCCTTATTTCATTATCGGCATGGAGCTTGCCTTCCTTCAACTCATCACTATTTGAGGACATTTGTTGTTTATGTTGTTTCTCACATGAGTCCCACCACATGATATCCTAATCTTGGGAGCTCTCCCAAATCTTTTTCTAGACATATACTATGCTTTTTTGAGCTCTCCCACTGGGGCTTTCATGGTTCTATATATTTATTCTGGATGTATTCCTCCATCCTAAACTATGAACATGTCAACCTCTTCTGGTTCAATACATTATTGCATCTTTTTGTCCCACATATCTTTAAACATTGGTGGGAATCTGATTTGTACCTTAGATTCTTGCTTCCTCAGCTCTTCCATATGCTTTCTGTTTCCCACAACCTATCGTCTGTCAATCGTGGAATATCGGATCCAACAGAAAAGGTAATATCCTGATCCAGAAGACTGTTTTCTTTTAAAGCAGATGCCAGTATCCTTTCTTGTACAGAGAATGACAGAAAGTTCACCTGAATTTTCTGCACTTTTTTCCCCCAGGGTTTAACTTAAACAGACCGCTATGTATCCTCTGGGTCTCCTGTATGAGGTTGATAGTCGAGCTTGAATGTGGCAATGCTTTTTTAAAGAGATTCACTATAAAGAGCTTCAGTTCACTCCCTTCTATCTCCTCTGCAACATTCAAGATTCTAATGTTGTTCAGCCTTGCATTATTCTCAAGCTTTCCAAGCGTTTAGGAGAGCTATTTCCCTATCTGTTTTAACCAGTGAATTTCTTTCATGTTAAAGCCAGCCTCTACACTAACCTCCTGAACCGTTTTTTCAAATACTTCGGTGCATTGGGTTAGGCTATCTATTTTCTCTTCTAGCTTATGGCAATCTTCAAGAATCTCTTTTTGATTCCTCTCTGAGATGGAAAATCGGTTCTTAATTTTTGTCAATAGATTCACCATTATTTCCTGCATCCTTTCTAGGCCTTCAGAATCTTCACTCATATCACTCTTGGTTTCAAATAAATTCTGCTTGGTGCCCTCGGTTGGACCTATTTTTGGGCCGCTTTCTAAGCCTGAAGTTACTTCATTTCTATGGCTTGGTCTGGTATGATAGATCTCTATATATGACTAGAACTCGCCGGAAATGGCAGCAAGACTCCAGCTGTTCATCAATCAAGACATTTCCCTCAATAGTAGAAACAGGCTCATAAAATCCATATGCATATAATGATTCTGCTCTATGTCACCAAACTCCATAGATATCATATTAGAGAGGATGCCAGATTCTATAGATGCAGAGAAGAGAGGGCTGATTGTATGCATTTAGCCTGTTGGTATCCTTATATACAAACGATTTGGCATAATATATTCACTGAGTTAGGTAAAATGACACACATTAGATGTGAGCCTGACCCGCTCAAGACATTACTTAGATATATGAAAGACACCTGTAACAATCAGGAAGTAAACTGCATTGGTACTTGTACTACCTAAAGGAGAATTGGAATGAGTTGGTAAAGAGTCTCTCTCGTCCCCATAAAGATTGGGTCCAAGACCTCATATATTTCCATAATGCTTCAGATAATTTCTGCATGCTGATGCCACCCGGATCTAGACCTAAGGCGATATGGGTGTGACTGCAACCATACATAGCACAGCATGCTCTCGATAATGCTGGGGTGGAGGATGATGACGATAATATTTAACCAACTAGGAGCTTAAATGTGAACTGTAGTTCTCCTCACATGCAGTGTTTAGAAATGGGGATGTTTATTATATTTTTGAGTTCTACCTGACTATAATGGTGATCGAACGGATTTTACAGCTGCAAACATGTCATGTCAGTGTATTCTGTCCTTGTCACACCACCTGCGAAATGTACTGTAAATTTCTTGCCCTTCACTTTTTTTCTTGAATAGATAAAGTTCAAAAGTGTATTGCAATGAGTTCTAAAAGTATAGAGTAAGCATGGTTATTGTCTAGTATGCCTTTGACTTTGAGACCTGCAGGCAGCTCTAGCAACAAGGACTTTGGCTTCCACACTGTAATTAAAATAGCAAAGCAGTGGTTAGTACTGAATAAGAAAATGTGTAATCTTTATATTGATAAGAAACATAGGAACTGGACCATCACCATAAGCACTGAAGATATACGTGACTGACTAAAGGGAGAACAACGGTCTAAAAAGTGTGACAGAAAGTACCTATGTGGGAGCACAAACAGTCCACCAGTTATACATAACTTGTCCCATCCCAGGCTAGAGTAAGGTTTCCATCAGCCCACCCATTTGGCGGAGCATCGTCATTTGGAAAACCGAGAGAGAAGGGTCACATATAGCCTAGATAGTACACAGGCCACATGTACAAAGGTAATGGACCTCTTACTCTCTGGATGACTCAGCCTCTATGTTTGTCCAAGGTGTAAAGACCGGTGGAGTGCAGTGCAAGTGATAAGTGCAAGTGTGATAAAAATGACTAGAAGGACAAAAAATATGTTTATTAAGGATTGTCCTAATGCCATGTAATAAAAACCGCCTGATAGTTTGAAAAGATTTTTTACTATCATTTGGCTGGGGGTGAGGTCAACATGTTTCAGCCGAGAGGGTTAATGACCCGGCTTTCTTCAGGACCTAAAAGATGGTGTGTGCTACTGCGAATATATCAATTCATGTGAAAAAATAATATATTAGTACGAAAAAAATGGATCAGTGGTTGTTAACCACCCTACCAGACATATATCTCATATGTGTGTGGTTCCAAAGTTATTTCTTCATCCCCAGCTTTTTGTGGGGGTAAGCCTCACCTCGCCCGGCAAGTGCTCGGCGTATGAGGCCCCGCTCTATCCGTCGGTACCTCGACGCCGTCTGCGAGCAGTGTGGGAGGAAGATATACGTGCCATAAAATGAAACTACTTCATGACTGATTTAAGCAAGCAACTTATACCTTGTTAATTTTCAATGACCAACCCTGGTAATGTAGTCCTGATAAGAGGAAGGCTGCAGAATCTGGTTCTCAGTGTGCTGATGCAAGGTGTTATGATAAAGTCATGGAAGTGAGGTCTTGTTTGTCACCTGGCTGAAGCGTAATCCTGGACGTGGCCCACTTTTGTGTGCCTTTCAGAGCATGCAAAAGGCAATGGAGCAGCTGTTGTGAAGACTGCTGTGAGTGAGGAAGGCAGGGTTAGGCCCACAGTGTGAACAGCATAGTTTATTCAACCCTGCTGGTTAACCTGCACCTTATGAAGCCACCAGCTCCCTCAATGGGAAGTGAGTTGAAGGTTTGACTCATAGATGGAGTCCAAGGTAAGGAGTTTTTGATCCGATCCAGTGGATCACATACGTTTCGGGTTAGAAATCAAAGCAAATATAATGGCTGAAGGACAGCATATTTGAGAGGATTCGGACCTAGGAGCCAAGGGGTGGCATGTGACAGGAAGCAAGGGAAGGGGTGTGTAAAAATAAGAAAATAAAAGTTAATTTAAGGGTAAAGGCAAGAGTATGGATGAAGGAGTGATAATGCAAAAGGGGATAGGAATTCGGCAGAGGCACAAACATTTGAGAGAAAAATTGTAAGGCAGTGTGCAGCTAAGAAAACAGTAATCCATCCTCCAAGCGTGGGAAGCACAGAGCTAAGCATATCTGAGGACCCACTGTACACTGCATGGTAGACAGGAACTAGCAGGGAAAGAAGACAGGAAAGAGAAGTGTTGTGGAGGAAAGGCTACAATTAAGGCCAGGAGTTAGGGAAAGAATTATGCATTTGATAAGGAAGGCATCGGATCATAGGGAAAGGAGAGGTAAGGAAAGGAAGAGGGGAGGGAAATGAGCAACTGAAGAAAACCGAGGGGGCAAGAATATGAGCTACGAACAGGATAGATTTGGAGGGATGGGAGCAGAGATAGTTCAATATCAGTCAGTACCTGGTCTAGATAACAGAAAAGGTGTGTCAAAATGAGGGAGCAGGTCATCTAATTAAGTCGCTGTGTTTTGAAGGATATGCTGTCAATGGCAAGGAAAGGGCAACGAGCAGGAGTAAGATGAGAAGTAAGTCACAAGATAGAGATGGCTGAAAATGTAACGAAGTAGAGGATGTGGCTGAGAATTTCCCAGGACAGTTTTCTAACGAAGCAGATTGCTACTTCATTATACACAGCTTAAAGAGAGAAATTCATATCAACTGGGCAGATTTAGCAGCATTTGTGACCAAGAAAATTGGGGGAATATTTTTATAAAATCGTCGTTTCAGTGTTTTAACTCTTTTAAGACAAGGTAGTAGAGAAACCTTAGCGATTTATGCAGATACATTGGTCGGTGAAGCTAAAAGAAAAAAAGACAGGAACATTTGCCAGTGACCTACACTAAATGGAAGTCAGATCTGGCAATAATAACACACATCTTTCAAGGGAGATTATATATCTGGGGGTAGAAGTATCAAGATTCCATTTTGCGATTTCTAAATAGTAATTTTTTAAGGAATCGCTATTTAGAAATCGCAAAATGGAATGTATGTAGAAAATCACTATTTTTTAGCGATTTCTTAGTCTTCCTTATTTGCGAATTCTCAATTTGCGAATTTGCAATTAATGAATATTTTCCCATGCATTCCTATGGGCCAGGAGGCCCATAGGAATGATTGTGAAATAAATCTCAATTTGCGATTCGCAATTTGCTAATCGCAAATTGAGAATTATTTCAAGGGTGGAGGGGTGTCTCAAAGACACCCTGCTGTACCCCTGAAATTTACATGTGTGTGCATATGGCGCATATACATGCCCTATGGGCATGTATGTGTGTCACATACCACCTTCACAAATGCAAAATTGTGCATTTTTAAAAGAATTTGCAAATTACCACCAACTACAAGTTGGTGGTAATTTGCGATTTCTTACCCTAAATTCGCAATTCCAAAATGCTACATACATAGCATTTAAGGAATCGCAAAATTGCGATTCCTTAAATGCTTAAGCAAAATAAGGAATCGCAAATTTTTGCGATTCCTTATTTTGCGATTTTTTGTTACATGTCAAAACATGCAAAAAGACCGTTTGCGATTTGCAAACGCCGGAATTCTGCGAATTCCGGCCTTTGCGAATCGCAAACGGCTTGATACACCTACCCCCTGGTGTTGGGCCTTGTGAAAGATGTGGAGGCTCTGTGGTTTTACCTAGAAAGCTGAAATCACTGTGGTGACCATTCCAGCAGCATAAAGAGACCAATCCCCGCTTCAGCTGGGGGAAGAAGCACATTGAATACACACTGGTGGTGCTGGGTATCTCCATGATACTATTAGTACTTAACCGTTAAGAAAGATGGATGCGCAAGAAGAGGAATCTAGAGAGGGGAAGGTGGCAAGAGACTCGTTGCTGGTTTAACTTGGGCAAATGTGGTGCAGGAAGGCCCTATAGCTACAGACATTTTAGTGGCAAATACAGAGATTTCAATAGGATAATCTGTGAACCTAATGATGAGATGAAGGGGGACTGGCAAAACAGTTTTAGCAATAAAGGGGCATCCCTATTCAGGAGTATGCAAGTCTCGCTGTATTGATTTTATACAGTGCATTCTGATCATGATGGCAAGATTTACACAATACTCTCAAATTACCTAAAATGTATAATTGTTTTAACCAAACAGGATAATATAGATATTTATTATTCACAGTTTCTAATAATGAACAAGACAGGCACTTGATGTACTGGATCCAATATTATGCAGTGACAGAATAAGCAGCCAATAGATGGAGCACTGGGGAGGCACTGTTATGCAGCTTCATAGAAATTGGTCTGTCTCACACCATTGAACCTGCTGCTCTTTCAATGTCTGGCTTGAGAGAGCCCAACACTTGAACAGTAGAAAAGCAGACTGGCGGGTACACTGGCACCGATACTGGACAATCTGGAATTTGCGGCTGCTTTTCCAGAGGATCAAGGAAAGCAGCAGCGCAAAGCGGATACTTGGGGCAAATCTAGCCCCATGCAAAGTTCATACATTGGGATTTACACTTTGTAGACCAACCAGAGTGTGGTCAAGAAAATGCGCTTCCAACGGATGAGCACAGTTATAGTACTTATAGTATAAGGGACACACAACCTCGGCGATAGGAGCTTTTCATTTTCTTCCATGCAAATCAGAGATGACTCCCTAGTGGGTGTGCCAAAGCCTTTGCCATGAGATCATATTCAGTACTATGGAAAGGGCAGACAACAGCTACTCTAAGAATTATGTATGTGGAGATAATGGAACAGCTCCTAAGGGTCGTGTATGTCACACACACGTATGGCGTTACTTCTCTCTCTCTAAAGATTCTTCTCCTTTCAATAATTTTCTTTTTCGTTCCAGTGCTCAGCCATCATTTTATTATTTTTACTGATTGATTACTTATACTTGTCACTGCACCTTTTAATATTGTTTATCGTGTGCAAGATGTGGTACAGATTTCCAATGAAATGTGTATCATTTAATTTTCTTTATATTCAGATGAGGTTCATAATCTGTGTGTAATTGCTTGATATAACTGATTTGGCATCATATAACTGTTTTGGTGCTCAATCCACTGATCAACTCACCTGCATATATTTGCCAAGAATATTGCTTGAAAGTATAACCACAAGAGAATAACACAGTTTGCTTCACGCTTGCTGTGCATTCACAAATATGGGACTTTCAAGAACGTTATGCTGTTTATTATGAACAACTGATGCAATTTGCACCAGATTTACTCGTTGCATGTATCAATTTCAAATGCATCAGTGATTGTATATGATTTATTGCAGCTTTGTATATTTGTCTGTAATTGATGCCCTTTTAGGGAAAAAGACCAACTGTGGGCATACCAAGATGTTAGAGGGTGTTACTTAGCACTGGTTTAGTCTATTGACACTCTTGTTTGCTTACTTCTTGTTTGATGGCTTTCCTTGTCCCAGCTTGTCCATCTGTCCTGATGCTCTTCCTAAGGATGGTGAAAGCCAACATTATTAAGGGCAAGGCAGGTCCGGAGGATGCAAGATGGCGTGTTAGCTTTCTAAGGTCTTTTTCATCTGGCCCACCAACTTGCTTCTGGTATCTATGTCCCATGTGGGTCTTGTGGTGGCTGATGGTGGTAGGGGCTGGACTTACAGAGTGACCTTTTTAAGGCTTTCCTTGTCACAGCTTGTAAATCTCTCCTGAGACTCTTCCTCAGAATGGTGACAGCCAACATTACTAAGGGCGTGACAGGGCAGGAGGATGCAAGATGGCAGGTTAGTTTGCTTTGGTCTTTTTCATTTGGCCTACTCCCTTGCTTCCAATGCTTGTGTCCCATGTGGGTGTTGTGGTAGCTAATGGTGGAAAGAGCTGGCCTTAAAGGGTTGCCTTTTTAAGGCACTTCAAGGCAGGGCTACGTTTTAGATTCCCGCCCGCCTCACTGTGTTACTGCTGCCAGTCACCAGGAGAACAGCAGCCTGCGGAGGGGCCGTGGAAGAAGGAGTTCTTTGTTCCCCACCCACTCATCTCTTGTTTTTAGGAGATTTTTTGTTGGTATTATGTATGTCAGTCTGTTTCAGGTTTTGAGTCGTAATCGTATGAGGTTTGCCTTTAGTCATATTGAGGCATTAGTTCATGGTGACAGGGACACTTCTGGTCACTTTGACATCTGTCAAGGAATAAAGCTGATAGAATACCACTTTGACATGAACGTCAAAAGGGGGCGTTTGCAGCATTTTAAAACCTGCCACTTTGACTGGTGATTGGGTTAGTTGCTTCCGCTGCCCTTACCAGCCTTCCATTCCTGGTGTTTGCCCTTTGGCTCCTAGAGGTGGTGGAGGATGCGGATTGCGCAAGTGTACCAAGTTTCGGCCCAGGTCGTCTCTCCAGCAGGTGGGATGATCTTTTGGTATAGACCTCTAGCAAAAGAGAATTGAGCCCAGGGGGTGGGGGGTTGCATGAGACCAAACTTATTTTTGCAATCGAGACCAGGTGGAAAGGCAAACCATAAGTTCACAGAAAAGTTTTTGATGCACAGGGAGGAACTGGGTTGTAGGTAACTCGATGCCTAAGGAGTATCTGCTGGTTCACGAAGGCTGCTGTCGGTGATACTGTGAGGAGGGTAGGAGCTAAGAGACTGAGCCCTACCTTTGTGCATTTTTAAAAGGGGCCCACTGAGGCCCTGCACCTGCCGGCCCCTAGACTGTGAGGTCCGCGTGTGACATGGGCACAGGAAACAAGGTGGGATTTTTATTTCATTTTGATTAAGCTCGCCATCAGAGTGCATGTTTTTTCTGCTTTATCCTTCTCTCCATGTGTGCTCCCCCTATCTGACCACCCCTTGTGATCCGTGTTTCTCTCTTGTGTACTTTTCTTCTGCCCCCATGTGCTCCCTGTTGTTCTTGCCTTGAGTGTTTCTCTCCACTCCTGCTGTTGCTGTCACTTTTGTGTGTTTCTAACTCGCTCATACTTCTCACTTTATGGTGTGCTTCTCCCCATCTTCTGCACTCTAGAGCTTATTTACAAGCCCCTTGCGCCACTTTTGCGTCATTTTTAACATGGGAAAAGTGGCGTACGGGTGGCGCAAAGGGCTTATAAATAAGCCCCTCTGTCTTCTTCTCTTACCCGGCACTTTGCTCTATGTTTTTCTCTCCCTGCATGCTTCTCCCCCTTGTGTTGCTCTGCCTCATGCAATACTTTTCCCATCCTTGTCCCCACTTGCTGCCCCTTTTCTGCTCCTCCATTATTTACCCCTCTAACCTTTTTTAATTTGCACTTCCACACCAAATATAGATTTATTTTCTTTTTTACTGATACAAGTGGCGTCCCACATCTTTAATCTGTAAATAAAATGTAAAGAAAATGGTGGCCATATCATTCCTTTGGTGCATACATGCTTAGAGCGGTCACGTCTTTGTGTTTTTTTTTTAATGTATTCATTCATAATGTTGTTGGATTATGCTGCATACAATCAGGAAAACGCCCAGTGCTGTAGACCATCGCCAAAAGGCATTGGTGAAGTTATTGGGTCCCAAAGGCAGGTCCTATCGACTTTGCCAATGCTTGTTTCATTGTAGTTGACTTTAGAATTTCATCCTACGAACAAAAGCTGGTCTTTACATTGTAGCACAGACATAAAGGTATATGAGGATGGTTATACTTATATCACTACATGGGAGTAACGGAATCATACCATGTAGCATTGAGTTGTGTACCACAATGCCACGTTCTCTTTGTATGCCTTAATTTAGGATCAGCACTCCAAATGTTACAGATGCTAAATTGTGTTGCTGCCTATGTAGTTTTCCTTTTTATTCACATCCATATTCAGATATGTTAATACAGCGATGTCCAATAGAAAATAAAGGGGACAAAAGCTGACATTGTGAAAGAACAAGCTGAATGCGTCGATTGTGGTAGAAGGTCTTATTCAGCCATTTTGCGCGAGCTCGCGCTGGCCTTTTGTGCGCGAGACTTTGCTGAGAGTGAAGCCTGGCCCGATAAGGCTCCGCAGACATAATCGCCGGCCTTCAGCTCCCATTGACAGCCGCGCGCAGCCAATCCGCAAACATTTTCATATCAATATTGAGCAATTTCCCTACTTTCTAATCCATCAAAGCACTGTGGGCCATTAATCCTCCATGCACTGCCCTCTTTTCAAATGCTAACAATTTCCTCCTCACAAGCTAAAACATTTGTCCTACAGCCTCGCGCACAAAGGCACGCTGCTGTCAGCAATGATTGATCAGAGGCTTAATATAAATGAGGAATGCAATGTAAATTATATCAATGATACTGTACATCTGTAAAGGAAAGAAATCTCGTCTGACAGGATCATTTGAATAGAAGGTAATGAAAGAAACCCGGTTCAGACACTCTGGCTCACATTCCTCTTCCCTAAAAAAAATAAAAAAATAAAAAGCATTTTACTCTCTTATGCATGGTAGACTGAAGAATAGGTTGACTAAAATACGGATTATTATTATTATTGAGGACTGTGTTTTCCCAAGCAGCATTTTTAGACGAAGTACATATGTGCAGAGGTAATGCGCTGGTCACTGCCATAGATAAATAAACCAGCATTGGCAAAGCTACGCAGTGCATAATAGATCAATAAACCAGCATTGGCAAAGCTAGGCAGTGCATAATGTGCTAACCCATGCATACACAGGCATGCACAAATGCGCACTTGTGCCTGCATAATGAAAACATGTTGTCTTTACCAATGCTTGCTAAAGTGCACAGTGTCCCAGGCTACAAACTTCAATAGCGGGAGAAGGGACAAGGCTAGTCGGGGTCAACAGCATGCATAGGACATGCATGTAGCGCTGCATCATGAAATGCCCCCTAGTAACCACACCGAGAGCTTCAGTGTGCAGTGGTGCTGGATCAACTTTTAGAATTGGTGCTGCTTTTAATGTTATATCACTGAAGACATTAAGGATTGTGGAAGATCCAAGCATCATACAAAACAAGCATTTGCAATGTAACCGGTCTCGCATTTGTAAAAGTTAGAGCTATTGGCGTTGTAAATGTCATGACAATGCTTTTTACTTATGTTGTCCGATGTTACCTTTCTTTCTCAAATGAACACATTTAATATTTCCAACAGTGGAACAATGGGCAACTTTTCCTTTTAAATTGAGATTTTGCTAAATAAATTGGGCAAAGTATGATTGGTTTTTAGGCAGATGTGAAACGACAGGGAAAGCTTCAATGTTAACGTCACACCAACTCACTGCCCAACACACTGCCTATACAAACCATGCAACATTGACCTGTGTCTGGAAGGGGTCCGCTGTCTAAGGTGAATTGGCGTGCGACTCATATTGACAATAGCTACTACTTAGCTGCATTTATTTAGCACATTTGGGCCTAGATGTATCAAGCCTTTTGCGAATCGCAGAGGCCGAAAATTCGCAGAATTTCGGCCTTTGCGAGTCGCAAACGGTCTTTTTGCATGTTTTGGCATGCAACAAATTTCGCAAATTAAGGAATCGCAAAAATTTGCGATTCCTTATTTTGCCATAGCATTTAAGGAATCAAATTTTTTGCGATTCCTTAAATGCTATCTATGTAGCATTTTCAAATTGCGAATTTTAGTTAAGAAATCGCAAATTAACACCAACTTGTAGTTGATGTTAATTTGCGAATTCTTTTAAAAATGCACAAATTGTCATTTTTGAGGGTGGCATGTGACGCACACACATGCCCATAGGGCATGTATGTGCGCCATATGCACACACACGTACATTTCAGGGGTGCAGCAGGGTGTCTTTGAGACACCCCTGCACCCTTGAAATAATTCTCAAATTGCGATTAGCAAATTGCGAATTCGCAATTTGAGAATTACTTCACAATCATACCTATGGGCCTCCTGGCCCATAGGAATGCATGGGAAATTATTCCTTATTTGCAAATTCGCAAAATGCGAATTCGCAAATAATGAATATTAAGGAATTGCTAAAAAATAGCGATTTTTTACATACATTCCATTTTGCGAATTCTAAATAGCGATTCGTTAAAAATCGCAATTTAGGAATCGCAAAATGGAATCTTGATACATCTGCCCCACAATCTTTAAATTATTTCCCGAAAACTTTCTTGTTTTTTTTTGGCAGGATTCTGATGTATATTACCATGCTTTTAAATGAAACGCTGTATTATATTCCAAATGCCACAACTATTGCGCAAATCATATTTACATATGACTTTCAGAAAGATGCACCTGCTTTAGGGCAGGAATAATAGTGTTTACATGCTCCCATTGCATTATGAATTGCAGGGGTAGCTGATTTCTGGGTCAGGTGAGCAAATAAAGGATGGAAAAGCCAACCATGCAAGCTTGTCTGTAGCAGAAATATTGACCAAGTGCACGCTTGTTTCTTTGTGTGTGACAATGTGTTTGGTGTGTTGTGTAAGCCCAGATACTCCTCCCTAACAAAATAATGTATGTGGAAACTGGGTGGGACAGGATTTAGCTTTGCAGTAAAGGATGCATTTTTTGTTGCGAGACTTTGGGGTTAGATTGTTTTGGAAAGCTGTGGCAGACATGTATGCATGAGTGCGACCATGTGGTGGTGCGACTGTGTTGAGTCTGTGTGTGCCACACGGGTTCTCTCTTCACGATTTATCTGTATTTTAGTTTTTGAGTGTAGCCATGTTTTGGAGAAGCCCGTCATACGGAATAAATTGCAGATTTTCTGGTTACAGGTGCTTGGGGGGCCTAGGAGGCTATTGACAGCTTTAACTCCACAAACTGTGAGCACCTTCCTGCACAGTCTGCCCCCCGGGATGAGGGGTTCAGAATCGCCTGGATGGACTGCAGCTTTGTGCATAGAAGAAATGTTCAATGCGTAATGGGGAGTAACCCCCACAGCATTTGTGCGTACACCTGAGTGATGCGGTACATAAAGAGCCTAGATGACAGTGTAGCATCTAGATCTCAAGCTGTAGTGTGTAGAGCAGAGGGGGGCAATACACAGAAGGTTGAAGGACCTAGAGAGTTGCAGTACATTGTAGGGTGCATTGAATGCCTAGATGGGTAGCCACAGTGTGAAAGGCAGTAGGATGCAGTGCCTAGATGTTCATTTGCGTGTGTAGAAGGGCAGAGTCAGTGCCCACAGGGGTAGGTGCTCTGTTCCACAGTACCCATATGGCCAGCCTATATGTGTACAATAGAGGGGGGCAGTGCCCAAGCGGACAATGGAGGTGTGCAGTGCCCATGCGGACAGCTGATGTGTGTATAACAGCTGGGGCAGTGACGACCACTTGAGCAGACGGTCTGTGTAAAAAGATGACGGTAGTGACCAGATGCCCATCCACTTGTGTACAATGGAGGGGCCCAATGCCAGCGCTGAAACCTGTTCTGTACACAGCAGTCTGGCACTGTGCCCACCACACGTGCAGCTGCGCTCTATATAACACTGTGTAGAATGGAGGTTCTCAATAGTATGCAAACAACTCGAAATGTACAGGTGTGCATGTGTTTTGAGCTAAAGCGCGGCGTGCTGTGAATGCTACAGAAGTAAATTAATAGAAAAGTAAGGCGGGCGACTGCCTTTACATCATTTCCGGCTTTGCAGATTGTATGTCAACTTTGGCACTAAACATGATGGCCGCCATCCTTTCTCTTCTATTTATTTACTTTTTTGCATTAGCGGCAAGCCATGCTTTAGCTTTAAACACGTGAAGCTAAAGTATTACATGCCCCGAATGCTAGAAAAGTACATAAATAGCAAAAAAAAGGTGGACGACCACAAGCTAAAGCCGACATATAAGCTGCAGACATAAAGGACAAACCTTCAGAGAAAGGATACTGTAATAGGTCAATGCTCCAGCGGAGGAGTAAGATTCAAGAAGGTAGGACATATACCTTCAAGAAACCATAGAGAAGAAAGCTTTTCGGAATGACACACACTTTAACCAATCAGCTGCGAGGGTTTTTCCTAAACAATAGAAGTGGATACAGCATGCCTCGCAGAGCAACACATGCGCGCTGCTAGGCTGGACCTAAAAAACAAGTGTAGCAAATGTGTCATGCACATTCAGCAGAAGAGTTGTATGGGTGTTGTATGTAGCTGGTGGTGCATTTTGAAGCACATTGTTATTTACAGACAGCACATTTTCCATTGAAATAACCATTACATTTGCATAGCGGGACAAAAGGGGGTGGTGATAGATGGAGCATCTGAACCAATCAAACACTCACACCCACTCAACAGATCTGGGTTTAATCCATCACTGTTCTTAAGCCCACTCTGCCACCCCAGTTCAGACATGGCCATATGCAAATCAGTCTGACCCTGTGCCTCATGGGAACAGTCCAGCCCGAAACTGCCAAGCCATGCCTTCCCTGGACTGGAAACAAGCTTCCTAGGACCAGTTTCTGGCATTACAGCCGTCTTCAGCCAGGCTTGCTTGAACCCAGTGGCAAAGTGAGCAAGGGACTCACGTCTGAGCATACCCTGCCAACTTATGGAAAACAAAGCGGTACAAAAGGGGGTGGTGATGGACGGAGCACCTGAGTTATGTAATCATAACCAGAGTTATGATTGCATGAGATAAGAGCTCTTAGACCCTTTGTCGAGGAAACAAACTCCAAACTACAAGTCCTTTCAGATAATTGGTCACAACTGGACACAAGACTCTCAGTAGTGGAACAAAATGTCTCCTCCTTTGCATATACCACCAAGAGTGTTACCTTCATGCAGTCCCAACATTCATCGCTTCAAAAGCAGATCGAAGATCTTGAAAATCAAAATAGGAGAAACAACATTCATATATATGGTCTGGTGGAAGGGGCCGAAGGTATTGACCCTATCAGATTCTTCAAATCCTTCCTCCCTAGATCCATTATTTACCAGAGGACACTATGCTGAACATACAACGTGCTCACAGATTAGGTCGAGTCTCCACCAATAACTTCTCTCCACAGCGACCAAGAGGAGTCATCCTTTACTTTCTTGAGTATACAAATTTATTGAAAGTATTGTTAGACACTAAAGCTATTCAACGAATCTCTTGGTCTGGTTCCACACTGTTTTTCGCACACGACTACTCTAAGGCCACAGCAGCCAGATGTAAAGCTTTCCTTAATATGAGACCTGACCTCCGTTCCATGGGAGCTAGATACAGACTTTACCACCCATGTCTATTTAAAGATACTTATAACAACAGAATATCATCATATGAAGATCCTCTGCGTCTACAAAGATTTATCAACTCGCACAAGACGGATCATATGGATTCTTCAGGATCTTCCTCCTCACACATTACATGACTTTCCTGAACTTTACATTTGAGTTATCATTGTTCCTTTAGTTGCAGGTTTTATACTGTTATTACTTTTTAAACGCTGATAGTTTACCTTTAATAGTTTTATGGTTTATTGTTGTTTATGTCAATCTCAGCTCATGTTATTTGATTTAATTATTTCTTGTTCATTGTTTAATTAATAACTTAGTGTTAATTATGTTATTCTTTGCTTTCACAGTTAGTTCTACGTTATGGCGTGATTCTCCCCCGGTTCAGTTTAGTCATTCCTAGACGGTTCATCTGCTACATGTGGTCCCACCCACCCTCACATCTATGTTCCCTTCATGTAGGTATGTCTTTTGTTTTGTCTTTTGTTCTTTGTTCTGTTTTGCATCTCCTTACTTTTTCCTCTTCTGGTGTCTTCATATCTTCCACTCCTTCCTCCATCCTTACATTTATAACTTTATCTTTCATTACTTATTTAAACTTTCCTTTCTCTCTATTCTCTTATATCACATTTGTCTCTCCTTGCAGAGCTATACCTGAGTTTTACTCCTGGCTCCAATCATGTGTTTCTTCTATTTTTCTTTGGCTCAGGATTGATTTGCTCACTTATTTCTTTTTTTCTATTTTTACACTTTATTTTGTCACCTTATTGAATTGGACTTGTATTTCTCCTTCTTATGTCAATTCTTTTTTTATATTTATGTCACTTAAAGTAATTTCCTAGAATACTAGGGGATTACATTCTCCCATCAAGAGACAGAGAGTCTTAACTCATCTAGCTAAATTAGGTGCTGATATTGTCTTTTTGCAAGAAACACATCTCACAGATGCTGAATCTTTGAAATTAAAAAGAGGCTGGGTGGGGGAAATTTCCTTCTTTCAAGGAGACGGTAAACTAAATGGAGTTATGATACTATGTCACAAATCTCTCCCAGTTACACTTATATTGTAGGAATCAGATGCTGATGGTAGATGGTTAATTGTTAAATTGTCACTTAGGGGTGTTTCAGTTTCTTTCCTTAATGTCTATGCACCTACTGGAGGAGATACCTCTTTTTGGCCCACATTAGCTAAGCAGATCTCCCATTGCATTGAGGATAATTTTATACTAGCTGGTGATTGTAATCAAGTATTTGACCCATTTATAGACAGAAACTCCAAAGTTTTTTTTGTCCCCAAGAAGCCCCATAAATCTTTTACCCACACCATCACCTAGCACAAACTTCTTGATGCCTGGCGTCTATGTAATCCAACTACCAGAGAATTCACTTTTTATTCCCCAGCTCATCAAACTCAGTCAAGAATTGATTATATATTTGTTTCACTCAATATTTCGTAGTCTCTCTCGCATGCAGAAATTGGTCCTATTATTTTATCAGACCATGCCCCTGTTTCAATTGGCCTTGATATATTGCCCAAGACTAATGCGCCCAGAAGATGGCGTTTTAACAACGCACTTCTTTTAGATCAAGTATTTACTGCCTCCTTCACCACCTTTTTAAATTATTATTTTCTGATAAATCAAAATGAATCCATGCCATTTTCGACTATATGGGATACTTTTAAAGCTTCAGCTAGAGACTTCATTACTGGCTTTGTTGCAAAGAAACAAAAAAATGCACGTAAGATTACCAACGATATTCTTCATGACATTAAGAAACTGTAACACTCATATTATGTCTCTCACTCGAAAGAATGTTTAATGGCTCTTATAAATGCCAAATTGCAATTCAATAATAAGTCAACAGATAATGCCTCATTATACCTGTTAAAATGTAGTGCAAAATTCTACGGTGGTAAAACAAGGCAGGGAAAATATTGGCCAATTACTTACTTAAAAATTCGGCACAACCAATTAAATATTGAATCTGTTTATGATGAGCATTCTGCTATAAAATTCAAAGACTCCGAAATTTTGAATGAATTTTCTCTTTTTTACAAAAATCATTATACGCGTCTGAAACACAACCCATGGACCACTCATTATCACAGTACTTCTCAAACATCCAAAAGCCCCAACTAGACCCTCTGGATTTGTCTTCCTTAGAATTAGACCACAGCAAGAACTTCTAAAGGCTCTCGAACACCTTAAAAACGGACAAGGCACCTGGCCCAGACGGTTTTACAGTTTAATTTTCTCTTCACTTTTCTAAACTTTTATTACCCAAACTGCACTCTTTGATAAAAAATGTTCATTCTTTAAACAGTTCTTTGAGCTCTTTCTCAGAAGCACACATTTGCCTCATTCACAAAGAAGGTAAAGACTCTAAGTATTGTAAAAATTATAGACCCATTTCCTTAATCAATATTGACTACAAACTTTTCTCTAAATCATTAGCCATACGTTTATATTCCTATTTACCAAATTTGTTGGGAAAAAACTATCTGGCTTTGTTAAAGGAAGGTTCATAACAGATAATACACGACTTTTTATTAACGTCTTATCAGATCTTCCCACCAAAAGCATTCCTTAGCAGCAATAGCGTTGGACGCAGAAAAATCTTTTGATAGAGTAGAGTGGAATTATTTATTTTACACTCTTAGATGGTCTGATTTTGGCCCCAATTTTATATCTTTATTATCTCTCCTCTATTCTAGCCCATGCGCTGCATTTTGCGCCAATGGCTTGATTTCCCCATTTTTCAGTTCACTTAGGGGGGTGCCCCAAGGTTGCCCTCTCTCTCCCTTCCTTTTAATTTTTGGCTTCAGAACCATTTCTGTCTAAATTACGTCAAAATCCAAACATACATGGTTTCCAAACGTCGAATTTCCATATTAAACTTGCAGCCTATGCTGATGATATTTTGCTTTTCATGTCAAAACCGGATGACTCAATTCCTGCTTTTTTAGCAGAAGTGAAGTCGTATTCCCTCATTTCTGGCTACAAACTGAATAATGATCCCCACCGAGACCAGGAAGACCGTCACCCAGGCCCTCGTCACCAGCCGACTGGACTACGGCAACGCCCTCTATGCCGGTACCACCGCCAAGCTCCAGAAGAGACTCCAGCGGATCCAGAACGCCTCAGCCAGACTCATCCTCGACATCCCACGAACCAGCCACATCTCCGGACACCTGAGAGACCTTCACTGGCTCCCCGTCAACAAAAGAATCACCTTCCGCCTCCTCGCCCACGCACACAAAGCCCTACACGACCAAGGCCCGAGCTACCTCAACAACCGGATCAACTTCTATGCTCCCAAACGCCACCTCCGATCAGCCAACCACGCCCTCGCCGCCGTCCCCCGCATCCGAAGAGCGACTACAGGAGGAAGGTCCTTCTCCTACCTGGCCGCCAAAACCTGGAACTCCCTCCCGACCGACCTGCGCCTGACCCGAGACCACCTCTCCTTCAGGAAGAAGCTGAAGACCTGGCTGTTCGAGCAGTAGCGGCACCCCCCCTCCCCCAGCGCCTTGAGACCCTACGGGTATGTAGCGCGCTATATAAATGTCATTGATTGATTGATTAATGATAAATGTGAAATTCTGCCCGTAACCAAATATACTTTCAGATTGGAATTCAGTGCCTCTAAATTCACATGGAGTTCCAACTATATTAAGGGCCCCATTAGGATGGCGGGCGGATCACCCCCCGCCGGGCCTGCGGTAGTCACCGCCGGCCCGGCTGGGTGATCCGCCCGCCATCCGTGCAGAAATGACCCCCTGCCATATTACAATGGCTGGGGGGTCCACGGTGGACGGAAAGACTGTCCGCTGCTTTTCCGCCCGGTCGACATGTCGACCGGGCGGAAATGGGTTCTATATGGTGGCATTGCCGCCACGGAAAGGCATGCAGAGTCTGCTTGAGGGGCCCGTTGTGGGACTCCGGGGGGGTGGGGGGTGCACATGGGGGGTACCTATGGTACCCCCCTGCAGTTCCATGCACAACGTGCCTTCCATGTTGTGCATGGAAGTGCACAACATGCCTTCCTGGCATTGTGGTGGGCGGTGCTGAGTGCACTGCCCGCCACAATGTTGGGAATGCAGGATGCACCCGCCACAGTGGCGGGCGCATCCTAATGGCAGCCACGGGACCCCTGCCCTTATGGCGGGCGGTCCCTTTGTACGACGGGATGGCGGGCAGACAAAGTCCGCCTGCCATCCTAATGTGTCCCTAAGTATCTAGGTTTACATTTCACTTCCTCAATGCATTAATAAATGTATTCAAAAGATTTCAGAGCTAACCGCTAAGTGGCATCCCCTATAATTATCCTGGTGGGGTTGTTTAGACACTGTAAAGATGATGTTATCACCCATAGTTTTATATACTATTTTCAATATCCCAATTCCAGTTACAGCTAAACTATTAAAGAAAGTCAATTCCATCCTTTCTTCCTTCCTCTGGAGTAATAAGAAACCCCAAATGTCTATGTTAAAATTAACACGCCCTAAAATAGAAGGTGGAGTTAATGTTCCACATTTTCAGGCATATCAGAAGTCATTACTCTTGCGTCAAGCTTCTTTATGGTTGCTTGATCCCACAGATGATTGTCCTCTTTGGACCTCAATTGAACGCCTTTTCATATCACCCTTTTCCTTTCATGAGTATCTTTCCTTCTCACGTAAATCGCAATCCATCTCTACTCCTATAATAAAACACACTTTCAAACTCCCTAACTCAACTCCTCCTTCAACTCATATCATTACAGAATCCTTCCTTGACCCAACAATTTGGCACAACAAAAATTTGACTATTCGAAACAAACCCTTTCATTGGAAGATTTGGAGACAAAAATGATTAATATGGATATATCAGTTATTTTCTCAATCAAATGTTCTACCTTCTGCCACACTTAGCCAATCTTTTAACTTACCTGCCTTCTTTATTTATAAATATGACCTACTCAAGAAAACTTTGATGGATGCGTTCATTCAACTCCCTATAGCACCTGATACCTCCACTATTCCGGACCCCTCTTCACGACTTCATACCTTATTAAAAACTGCACCCAAAGCTTCCACTATCTATAGCTACTTACAAGGCAATGACGTTGTCAGGCAGAAGTCTAAGATAGAGGAGGCGTGGGAACAGGATTTTACAACATCTTGGCCAATATCGTTCTGGAAGAACATATGGACCAAGATAAGTAAGTCCTCCAGAGCAGCTAACACAATGCAAACAATTTTTTTTTGTTTACAACAAACTCTTACTAACACCGGCTACTTTAAGTCTAAGATTTTCAACCATACCAGATACCTGTTGGACATGTTAGTCCTCAAATGCTGATCTATTTCATATGTTATTTTCTTGTCCATATGTATACACCTTCGGGAAACAAGTATGGTCCCAAATCAATCTAATTTTTTATACCAAATTTTCTTTTTCCTTTATTCATGTTTTCTTAGGTAGTCTTTCATCCATTTGGGAAAACATTACACTTAATGTCAAAATTGCTTTCCAGCAAATTACCATAAATTGGAAAGATTCCACAAAATGTTCATGTAGGGCCTGGTGGTATGCTGTTTGCCATAACAATAGTATAAGTGGGATCTTACATGGGTGGTATTATACACTTTGGCTTGTGATAGGGGAGGGTGTGAATAACGGGACATTCCTTATTTGTTTTGGCAGAATTTTAAAGTTAAAATTACTCAATACATATTGATGTGTACATTGGTAACGTTGCGAATCAGAGGATGTAATGGTAATGATGTTTTTTTTGCAATTGTCATTTCAACAGCTACCCCTGACGAAGGGCATTAATATGCCCGAAATGCATTGGGTCTTAATAAAGAATGGCTGCTTTGAATTATTTTGTGCATCGAGTGATCGTTTTCCCGAAGAGGCCCGGATGGGCACACGTGATAATGTGAAGCAGAACAGAATGCACTTTACGATACATGTGGATTTGTATCAATTGGTTGAAACAGAGATGATAATTCGTGAATGAAACTGTGGACTAGAAAAAAGAGGATTAACTTTGAAATCAAGTGAAAGATAAAATAATTTAGGATCTAGTATCCAATTAGCAGTGCGACTGGGAGTGGAGTGCAGATCAGCGCTCCCCACTGTATTATTCAATGTAAGTGCACTAAGGGCAAAATGCACGGCCCGGTTCCGCACGCAACGTGTTAAGCTGATAAAATAACGGACTAGATGGATGAACACGGAGTGCATACCACCTCTTGTGATGTCTAAAAATTGTTTGCCCACGTTGGTTTTGCACCCGAAAGGAAAGTTGAATAAACAAGGAAGGACTTTATTACATCTAAAAATCCACAATTGGTCGAGCAGCAAACTCTTTAGTAACGTGATAATGTTGTGGACTGTTGCATAGATGGATAATGTTTTATTTAATCTTTTCGTAATGCTAATATCAGGATGTATGAGAAACTTCAGATATATAGGAAACCGTTTCCTTTGATTATCTCACATGAAATTCGTGACTCTAAGATCGGACAAAGTGTATCTTGGGTATGGTAGTTCACTGAAAATGAATTAGTCATGTGATGAACTAATGCACAAAGGGGGAGGAGCAAAGAGGTTTAAATTTGAGGGTCCGTTAATGAGGAAAAGAAAGCAATGTTTGGCGCACTTTGTGCGGAATGAGATTACGTGAATTGAGCAGGTATGGAGTCTCGCAATCATCAGGGAAGAAGTAAATGTAGAAGTTTGAAAATAAGATTAATGTGATGAAATGCGGGAGGGTAATATCGGGATAGTGATTGAACTTATGCTACGGCGGAGTGTTCAAATAATTTTGCAATGATGCAGAAGACGGACGGGGAAGGTTGGGAAAGGAAACGCATTATTTAGTTTGACATTTGAGTATAAGTGGGATCTTACATGGGTGGTATTATACACTTTGGCTTGTAATAGGGGAGGGTGTGAATAACGGGACATTCCTTATTTGTTTTGGCAGAATTTAAAAGTTAAAATTACTCAATTCATATTGATGTGTACATTGGTAACGTTGCGAATAAGAGGATGTAATGGTAATGATGTTTTTTTGCAATTGTTATTTCAACAGCTACCCCTGACGAAGGGCATTAATATGCCCGAAATGCATTGGATCTTAATAAAGAATGGCTGCTTTGAATTATTTTGTGCATCGAGTGATCGTTTTCCCGAAGAGGCCCGGATGGGCACACGTGATAATGTGAAGCAGAACAGAATGCACTTTACGATACATGTGGATTTGTATCAATTGGTTGAAACAGAGATGATAATTCGTGAATGAAACTGTGGACTAGAAAAAAGAGGATTAACTTTGAAATGAAGTGAAAGATAAAATAATTTAGGATCTAGTATCCAATTAGCAGTGCGACTGGGAGTGGAGTGCAGATCAGCGCTCCCCACTGTAATAACCATAGGTTGGACACCGCCTTTGTCTATCCTATACATATGGCAACTAAACGTTTGGACTTGTGGGCACCCGGCACAATATATATTGACGCAAGCGCCAAACGATGTTCTCAGCTACAACCATCTCAGCAGGAAGTTCTTAAGCCACCTTGATTCCCCTAAATGTTCCTAAAATGTTTGTATTCCAATGACATTTCTGTATAATTTATTTCACTTTGCTTTTTCAATTTTTTATTAATAAGTCTGATTCATGTACCTTCAATGTAGCAGACTTATAGTGTATTGATGTGAGTTTAACATTATGTACTATACACAGACACCCTTTTTCTTTTCAATAAAGACTTCTTTGAACTTAAAAAAAAAGAAACAAAAGAAAAACATAATAACATTTTGCCACACAGTTGAAGGCCCTTTACAGACATTGGGGCAGATGTATCAAGCCTTTTGCGAATCGCAAAGGCCGAAATTCACAGAATTTCGGCCTTTGCGAGTCGCAAACGGTCTTTTGCATGTTTTGGCATGCATCAAATTTTCGCAAATTAAGGATTTGCAAAAATTAGCGATTTCTTATTTTGCCATAGAATTTAGGGAATCGCAATTTTTGCGATTCCTTTAATGCTATGTATGTAGCATTTTTGTATTGTGAATTTTGGATAAGAAATCGCAAATTAACACCAACTTGAAGTTGATGTTAATTTGCGAATTCTTTAAAAAATGCACAATTTGGCATTTTTTAAGGTGGCATGTGACGCACACACATGGCCATAGGGCATGTATGTGCGCCATATGCACACACATGTACATTTCAGGGGAGCAGCAGGGTGTCTTTGAGACACCCCTGCACCCTTGAAACAATTCTCAATTTGCGATTAGCAAATTGCGAATTCTCAATTTGAGAATTATTTCACAATCATTCCTATGGGCCTCCTGGCCCATAGGAATGCATGGGAAATTATTCCTTTATTGCGAATTCGCAAAATGCGAATTCGCAAATAAGGAAGATTAAGGAATCGCTAAAAATGTGTGATTTTTTACATACATTCCATTTTGCGAATTCTAAATAGCGATTCCTTAAAAATCGCTATTTAGAAATCGCAAAATGGAATCTTGATACATCTGCCCCATTGACTTGTCACCTTTCAGTTGCTAAATGCTCCATTTTGGGTGTTAATAGTACTAATAAGGTGAACCACTTTCCCAGACAGTGGTAACACATTTAAAAATGATACAATAATGAAGTAATACTATCACTAAATGTACTGCATTGCACCACAGAATTTACATTTTCTAGTCACATAATTTAGTCAACCCTGCTGCATAATTTGGTCGTCCCCTGTTGCAGAATTCCAGTTGCCGGTTAACACGTATCTAAAACATTCCTTACTTACAACCATTACATGTCCTAATTTAAACGTAAAGGCACAGAGAAACATTACCAGGAATAAAAATAGACTGAGTCATTCAGATATCTTTAGTTTCTAAAAAAACAGACATTGTGTGTCATCTGCTGCTAAAAATCTACTTGTCTTCTGTAGCTCGCGAAGGAGAAAGAAGCATACTGTCAGAGGCACATGTTAGCATTAACAATGTTGAATGTTCTAATTCTAAATTTAGATGGCGTTAGAAGTGCATGAATGATAGAATACGAACAGCGCGCGATATAAATTGATGGAGATATGTGCAAAATACATGTTAATGTTTGGCACTTGCATAATGCGCCATCAACCTTGACAGATGTGGAATATAAACTTAAGGTGGTTAATTATGTTCGAAAAATAGCACCCACTCACATTCTACTTGCGGGTTTTAAGAGAGCATGTCCCATGTATTAACGAAATCCCTGAGAATTCAAGTCAGACAAACCAATCGGCACATTTTTGGGGGGTGTTACACTCCATGATATAAAATGACACTTTCAGGACATAATCAGGTGAGTCCTTTTATGGGGATTCGTGTTTACAGTAAAAAACAATGATCTTGCGCATGTGCACTAAACCGACAGACGCGACTGAGTTAAAATAATTAGGAAAGCATCGGCGTCGGTTTTTATTCCGTGAGCAGTAATTTTTAGCAGTTGGATGAATAGAACGCCTGTGTAAACGGTGAAACTCGTACGCACGCTGCTCAGCGTCAAAGGCCTTGCTTATTATGTCTTAGAAGTCTCCATTTTAAATGACTTTAGATAAAGGCAAAAAAAAGTGTTACCGAAAAGGAAAGTGAGCAAAACATTTAAATTTGCGTCTAATATTTAATAAAAAAAATATGACCGAATTTGAAGCCTTTTCGGACCTTTTTGCATTTTCTCTAGTGAAAACATTTCTAGAGGTGTGCGGGAGGAACACGATCTTTTTTACTCTGTAAAAGCGCCGAATTAGTGAAAATAGGATTACCTCCCAATTTCCACCTCAGTGCAAAACGCACATCATCTGCCACCCCTACACCAACAAAGAGTACAGCCTTTGAGCTGATGCCTAGTCAGTTTTCAGTTTACTCTATTATGCGAACAGCAAAATGGTGGAATTGGATTTGCACCGTTTATTGCACCGCGCAAAACATTGAGGACAAGGCCTGTGTATGATGTGCAATGCAAAATGAAAAGGTACTTAGGCCAGTGCTCACTAATTAGCATTGGTTGTCAGCCTCGACGGAGCTCCTGACTAGGTGCGCGCGGCGTGCTTTTGACACTGGTAATCCCTCAAGGCCTTTGAGGTGGGCGCGTCCACAGCAGGAATGAGGTATGTGGGTGTGGCACTTTAATGAAGATGCGACGCCTGCTGCTCACGTTGTGTTTGTTGACTGCAAACACTGGGCGACTAGGGTTTCAAGTGCTGTCACTGAGCCAGATTATGGGGCTAATTTACAACTGATTGAAGAATAATTCTGTTTTGTCACGAGTGCGTCAGATCGGTCTTATTCTATGTCACTCAGTGACAACACAACAATGCTGAGCCAATTACGAACCCCCCTATTGTCCCTCACTATCTCTCTAAGTGCCACAAAATCCGTCACTTTTGTGGCGAATAATGACTGTCTTCACAGCATGGAGTGATGAAACTTAAATTGGGTATTGATTGTTTTTGATTGATTACTTCAACCTGATACGCGTCAACACACTTTTCCAAACGGAGATCGGGAATGGGGATGTATGCCTAAAATATTTCAATGTTGCACGCTTCGTAAATGCGAATTTCCATATTTCTTACGCAGTGCTAAAGGTATTATATTGTTAATTGGCGTTACAAGGTTAATTATTTGTAGGCTAGCCATTGCACCAATCTTTCTGCAACAAATTCGTCAATAAATTCGTAGGCCCTGATTCTAATTTACATCAAAATGTCGATTTGGGACGAAACCAGGGTTGCTTCGCCAAATAGATATTTTAAGTAATGGGTTTGGCAATATTACCACACAAGGGTGTTCTGAGGGCACATTTCACAAAATGTGTCCACACAAAACAGCCCAGTGAGCTACAATTATCTTCAGAAATCAATAGTCACACCGATTTCTGTAGAAATTCTCTGTTCAGTAGATATAAACTAGGAATGCTGAAATCTTTTTGTGCCCCACAGTGACTGGTTTCCTACCCAGAGACGTTTTGGCAAAGTGGGCAATTGCCCAGGGACCCCAAATTATACCCCCA
This sequence comes from Lissotriton helveticus, assembly GCF_964261635.1. NCBI lineage: Eukaryota > Metazoa > Chordata > Amphibia > Caudata > Salamandridae > Lissotriton > Lissotriton helveticus. The sequence goes on from NC_136073.1 coordinate 434,816,639, forward strand.
ACCTGGAAATTTAAACTTTCTCTTTATCTAGATGACCTCTGTCTATTTTCATATCTCACCATACCCCCTCTCTCCCTACCTCTACCTCTCATTCTGTTTCTCTGTGCCCAATCGTATCTTAGGGATTTTTGTGAAGCTGTAAAGACATATTCTGAAAGTTCGTTTGGCATCACACAGTCTTCTTAGCAGTGAATGGGTAATGCAATTCAGAGTTTTTACAAACAGGGGTCCCCATAATGTGTCTTGCCTGGGGTCCTAAAATTCCTTAATACACCACTGGTCCCACTTTTTTGAGTTTCAGGTGAAAAATGACTGCATGAGGAGTTAAGTGAGCCTCAAAATGAGTGTCAAAATCTAGTCGGATCACAGGGTCTTTGGGGAACAAGTGTGCAGTGTTAGAAACATGTCAGTTGCTTACATGATTTGATCTATTGTAATTCCATTGAAACCACAACTCAAGCTTCTACAACGCAAGGCAGGAGCACCTAAGTAGGCCACTGTTCTCAGTCAATGCAGGTGTTTTAATTTGAAAACAGATTATTTTAGTCACTAATAGGATTGGACAAAATATTTTAGGACCTTTCTCATCATTTTGGAGAATGCTGACAAAGGCGAAATCACATTCCTGATTCACAGAAGCAAGCCTGGTGGATTTTACCCTGAAAAGTGGGATTTGACAATATGGTTATTTCATCTCTATGATGGAATCTATGCATTTGCAAATCCATGATTTTGAGAGGGTTTGTTGGTGTCTCCGGACTGGCTAAAAATGCACTCAGATGTACTTCTGGCCTGGGAACTTAATTAATTATCTATTTATTAATTAAGATGTTTCATATAGCGCTGGCCTGACCCAAGGGTATATTACGTCAGTTGCATTGCAGAAAATAACACAATACATTAATAGTATGGGTCATGGACGGAGAGTTCCAATTCGTAGCATAGCCATGAGGCGCTGAGGTCTTGGAAAGTCTTAAAGGAAAGTTACTGTCCTGAGTAGAGCTCCACTTTCAGGGAGGAGTGACGACAACGGGGTCAGGGGCGAGGCGGGGGTAGAAGTCTTGCGGACATAGAGTCGAAGAGGTGCGAGGTGTCTGCTTCAGTGTTCCGGCTGTTCCTATCAGTTCACTAGGGAACGGTCGAGGAACAAGACTTTGAGCTGACTTTTGAATTTTGCAAACAATGAAATAGTTCTGATGTGAGGGGGTATAGAGTTCCAGATTTTGGGTGCGTTCCCGGCAGAGGACCGGGCCACGTTTTTTTGTTTGCGTGATTTCAGTGGGATGAGTAGCGGAGTGTTCGAACTTCTGAGGTTCCTGGTCTGACCGGCTGTTGGACCTGGGACCTCCAAGTCACATAAGGTAGCTTGGCACTAAATGGAAGGCCTAACTCCAAGGAACATGTGCTAAGTTTGCGTCACACCCTTCAGTAACATAACATCCATCCACTCAAAAATAAGGACACTACACCAATTGTGGAAAAATACGAGCTGTTTTATAAAAGTTCTCTTAGATCTTCGTCTTCTAACTGTTCCACAGTTTAATGTAATTAAGGTTTCACAATTCCATTTCTTTTCTACATTGACAAGGTAATCATTTATATCTTTCAACAGGTTTTGTGCAACAGTAAAGTTCTCCAGAAATTGCTTTTATACCTCCTCCTAGAGTTCAGACTTTTATCATGCAATTAAACCATACCACCACGTATTTTCATTTCAAGAAGAGCAGGCTAGCATAAACTGTTCAAAAAAACTACCGTAGATTGGGGGTCTGTGGGAATATTTTGAGACCACTCAGTGTGCGTTCCCAACTATAAGCTCTACACAAAATTGCACAACTGTGGTCTGAACCATATGTATGTATCCAATGTGTCAAGTTGCCTCTCTCAAAAACCAACGTTATACTACAACCATGACGGGGGGAGACATCCCTTAAGGATAAGAACCCTCACTCACCCAAGGGTGACATGCTTCATCATATGGGTCCTCCTTACCAGTGTAGAAAACCTAGTCAACACTGGGAGCTACTACTCCGGTGTTTAAGGGAGGAGCTCAGAGATGTTTTTGTGGCGTAAGGATGGTAATCCCATATGTGTGCAAATAGGTGTAGTGAGGTATGCAGCGCTGTGTGAAGGATAGATGAGTGAATTTTAAAACTATCTAAGTAGATACACTATAATCCTTTATTGTTGTGTTCCGCTTGACAGGGTTAAAAGAAACAGCTCAGTGGTATATATATAGAACCACTGTCACTTGGTGGTCAACATGTTTCAGCCTATGGATCCACTAGGTATCATCGGCTTTCTTCAGGACCAGATCAAAAAAGTATGTGAAACTGCTGCTGCGATAATATGTGACAACAAAGTAGAAAATACAAAATAAAGTGAATCCTCAAAAGTAGGAAAATCCTGCCTCACCTCTACCTGGCTGGCTGCTCTGGGAGGAGGCCCTGCGCTGTCCGTCGGTACCTCGTTGCTCGGTAGACCTCCCGGGGCTAGCTCAACCGAGGATACCTGGGTATGACCTGATCATCAAATTTAAGACAGGAATACCGGTGGAGTATATAAATTCACTTTATTTTGTATTTTCTACTTTGTTGGCACATATTATCGCAGCAAGCCGATGATACCTAGTGGATCCATAGGCTGAAACATGTTGACCACCAAGTGACAGTGGTTCTATATATATATACCACTGAGCTGTTTCTTTTAACCCTGTCAACAATAAAGGATTATAGTGTATCCACTTAGATAGTTTTAAAATTCACTCATCTATCCTTCACACAGCGCTGCATACCTCACTACACCTATTTGCACACATATGGGATTACCATCCTTACGCCACAAAAACATCTCTGAGCTCCTCCCTTAAACACCGGAGTAGTAGCTCCCAGTGTTGACTAGGTTTTCTACACTGGTAAGGAGGACCCATATGATGAAGCATGTCACCCTTGGGTGAGTGAGGGTTCTTATCCTTAAGGGATGTCTCCCCCAGTCATGGTTGTAGTATAACGTTGGTTTTTGAGAGAGGCAACTTGACACATTGGATACATACATATGGTTCAGACCACAGTTGTGCAATTTTGTGTATAGCATAAACTGTTCCCCATATGACTCAAGATTAACAGTTTACTAGGAAACCCCACCGGTCAGAGAACCCTTACTCCTGTTATGGATGAAGAAGGTTACACACAACTGTAGCTGGAGGAGAACAGGCAAGTTAAATCACATTGGGTTTTGTCATGTCAAATCCCCTCTTAGCTCTCCCTCCCTACCATCAGTATCTACAGTGAGTCAGCTGGCTTGTTATAGCTCCCTTTCACCGCAGACCTTACTGCCTGAATATCCCTGGAACCAGCCTGGGCTGTACGGAGGAGTTGTTTCTGGTTATGTCTAGATATAGTGCTGCCCAGTCCTTCTGTTCTGTTAGAACTTGCGGGCTAATCCGGCTGCTCGCCCCACCTTCCCGGCTTACTTGGCCGTGTAGCTTACGAGGTCAGACTCCGTCCGACCCTTTCGCCTTTAAGTGCTTCTTTCGCCGTGAATAGGGGTTCCCTGCCCTCTCCCCTGTCAGGAGAGCAGGCGTCCTTCCTGATGCGACACTCGGCAGCCCTCAGCACTTCCCTGGCAGTCGAGCAGGCGCCCCGTAGCAACCCGTCTCGCTTCAGCGCCCGGCAACCCTCCGCGCTCTTCTCCTCACCGACTCCTCCCACGGGGCTCCGCCTTCACCCGACCTCTTCCGGCGTGCTCACGCCTCCTCACCCGGCATCAGAGTCTTCCGGCAGCCGTCCTCTTCCGGCGCCCTCACGCCTTATCGCACAACATCGGGGTCTTCCTGCAGCTACACTTCCCACGGACCTCACCGAGGGATGGTTTGACTGCAGGGCAAATCCGCTGTGCGGTAAGCTTTTCTTCACAGCGCCTCAGCAGGGGTGGGGGCCGAACTCGCGGCTCAGTCAGGAAGTTTTCCCCCAGTTAGCAGAGAAGTCCAATTAGTACACTGAGGCGGTGACTCGCCAGGGTCAGCTTCACCCCACTCCTCACTCCTTGTTGGGCTTACCGGAGCAGGCAGGGTTATAAGCTGGGGCAAGTGTGTTCACCATGGAGGCAGGGTTCGGTAGACAGACAAGGGGGCACGTCAGCATAGAAGGGCAGCCTGCCCAAAGGTCGATCTCTCCCCTCTCTGTGCGTGCTCCTCCTCACTAAGTCGCCTTACTCCTGACCAATCCCACCTCACACTCTCTCTGTCCAGAGCCCTAAAATGGCCGCCCTGGTTCTGGCCTTATATAGGCTAGCCCTGGCTATCAGAACCCTCCAAAAGGTTCTAGTACCTTCTTAGTGTAACCCTATGGTCCCCTTCCCTAGAGGTGACAGTTATGGCAGTTAATGGCGACCATTTTGTGGGTCTTGCGAATCTAGTCAGAAGAGGCACCTAGGCCTCAGGGAAAAGGACTACGAGGGTCAAAGAGCATCTAACCCCTAGCCAACACCGCAAACATTCAGTGGACATAAAAATTAAGGGATTTGAGGGGTACAAAGGGGACAACAAAATAAATAAATAAATAGGAGGGACTACCCAGAGGGCAGACAGGTCTAACACCGGCTTTTTTGAGTTTGGAGGCCAGATATTCCGGTTTGCCGGTGTGCAAGGCTTTGTGTGTGAGGCAGGCTGTTCTGAAGCTCGCCCACGTTTCAACTGGCAGCCTCTTTAGTTTTCTGAGTGCATGTGAGATGTGATCAAATTTCTTGATTCCGGTGACCATTCTGTCTGTTGCATTGACAGTTGTTTTGAGGGGAGCAAGATGTGAATTTGCTATCCCAGAGCGGACTGCATTCCCATAGTCTAGTCTTGACAACACCAATGCTTGGGTGGCTTGTTTGAGATCATTGGGCGGGATGAAAGGTTTTATTTTCTTCAGTAGCTTCAAGTTAAGGAAGGCGCTCTTAGCTGAGTTCTCAATGTGTTTGGTCATGTCCAGTTTCAGGTCTAGCGTGATACCAAGTGATTTCAAAGAGTCGGCCAGGGTGAGTTTCCCATAGAGCGCATCGATAGCTTTTAGCCAATCCGCTATTAGGGGGTTCTTTTCTTTGTTCGAGATGAGGAGTATTTCTGTTTTGTCTTGATTGAGTTTGAGGTGGTTACTTGAAAGCCAGTGATGGACTTCTCTCAATGTGTCATTGACTCTTTGAATGTCCTTGATGTAGGAGGTTTCCAAGTAGATCTGTATCATCAATGACGTTGAGGATCGTGGTATTCAGTGCTGCAACCTTTTCTGAAGCCAGACTGATGTGAGTCAAGGAGGTTGATACTATCCATGTGTTGGGTTAGTTGTTGAAGCACGCATCTTTCCAGGATTTTGCATAGAAGAGGTAGGTTAGAGATAGGTCTAAAGTTATTCAGGTCCTTTATGTCAAGGCCCATTTTTTTCAGCAGTGGCGTGACTTGACCAACTTTGAGGCAGTCAGGAACGACTCCGCTTCTCAGGGAGCTGTTTACAATCTTGCACCAGAGCGGGGCTAGGGAGAGTTTCAGCTTTTTGGTCAATTGGGGGGTAAAGTGTCTAGGACGTGAGATGAGGGATTGGAGGAGGAGATCAATTTGACTATCTCTGCTTCCTGAATGGGGTGGAAGAGTGACCAGGGTTTGGTAGGGGGTTTGGGGGCATTATCATACACTGCAGACGTGCTTCTATTGGTGGGGGGGTGTTGTTGGTGACCAGTGAGAGCTCGATTTTGGTGATCTTGTCATTAAAGAAATTGGCGAAGTTGTTGTACAGTTCTCTGGAAGCCAGCACTGAGGACGTAGCAGGCTTGGAGGTTTGTTGCCTGATGATGTTAAAGAGCTCCTTGGGTCTGTTTTTTGCGCTGTCTAGCGCGGTGCAAAAGAACGTGTTTTTTTTGTTCTTGATGTGATTGTTGTACTTCCTGTGAACTGCTCTGAGTTGTTCGCGGAGGATAATGGTAGGATTGTTCCGTCAGCATCTTTCTGCGGCTCTTAGTTGTCTCCATTCGGAGTTGATGTCAGAGTTAAACCATGATCTGGAAGGAGTGACCCTGCTTTTTTTTTATTTCAAGGGGATATTTGATCAAGCATATCCACCATATTTGAGTTGTAGAGCGAGGTGAGTTCAGTTGTGGTGAGGTGCTCGTTGGCACTGGGGAGGAGCAAGCTTATTCTTTCTTCTAGGACAACAAGCGGAATCTAGCTTAGGTTTCTAGCCCATTTGGGGGGTTTTGCTGGGTGGCTGGGATAGCACTTTTTAGTTGATGTGTAATAAGATGATGTGGCGGTCCGACCAGTCCACTTAAAGGACCAGTATTACAATTAGGCCACTGAAGGCAGCTACCATATGGCATCATGAGAATACTTCAAGTGGCCTTGGAAATTGTTTTGTTGCTAGAGCGTGCCAAAACAGCAAGATGCCATCTCAGCTATGATTCTGGAGATCCTTTCACAAGGCTTGTAGTTCTACAGGAATGGGGTTTTTCCAAAGAGGGAAATATTTGCTTCATGGAGAAGCAAAGCCAGTTATCTATCTATTTCTGAGCACATTTGCTAGAAGTATTGTACACCTGTCACAATTACCTATGTTGAAATATAACAGTATTTGAGGAATCTATGACTGATATTTATATTCTTGTCTACTGCTGGAATTCTATGAGAATTCTAAAACATAGGGGCATATTATCAAGAACGGCGATAAAATTATCACCGCTTTAGGGGGAGGAAACTATCGCTAAATCGGCGATAATGGGATTGGTAATATGCCCTTGTGAATTCCCATAGCAGCCCAGGTTCACAGCAGAACCTGGGCTGCTATGGGAATTCACAAGGACATATTATCAAGCTCATTATGGCCGCTTTAGCGGCAGCTTCCTGCCGCTAAAGCGACGATAACTTCATCACCGTTCTTGATAATATGCCCCATAGTCCTTTGCTCAACACACATTAGCAACTCTATAGAATATTTTTGTTTTTTTTAAACATTTGTATCTCTAGCCCTTCACAATTGCTTTACTTTCAAAAAGAAGTAAAGAAATCCATGGACTATCAAATATTGAGTGCAGAAAACAGTGACCAAACATTAGAAAAGGGGGTCTCTAGTTGGCAGTGGCTTGCACGCTGTCCAAGCAGGGACCCTTGTTCTAGTCAGGGTAAGGGAATTACAGAGCTAAGATAACCCCTTCTCACCCCTTTGGTAGCTTGGCAAGACCAGTCAGGCTTATCTCAGAGGCAATGTGTAAAGCATTTGTATAAAACACACACAGTAACTACAAAATGACACAACACCAGTTTAGAAAAATAACCAATGTTTATCTGAGTAAAACAAGACCAAAACCACAAACATCCAACATACACAAATCAAGATATCACTTTTAAAAGGTTCCAAACAGTTCATTCCTTTCTATACTATGAATGATTTTATTGCAAAGTACCTGAAATGTGTCAAAGGCAAAGATGAAAACAGGTGCAGGGGAGGTGAGGCACCAGAAAAGCAAAGCGATGTGTTGGTTCCTTACTCCCATGAGAAGTGATGCATTGGTTCCTAACTGCCAGGGGAGGGGATGCGCCAGTTCCTTACTGCAGTGCAGGGGAGGTGACTCGTTGGATTCATACTGTCAGGTGAGGTGATTCGTCGGTTCCTTAATTTGAGGGGAGGTGGGACCCTAATGAATAGGGTTCAAAACGCGTTGATTGGTGTTTCACCAAACAAGTGTTCTGTACAGTATCTACCATGGTGGCTCTAGATGTGAATTAGTTAAAATTATTTATTGCAATGTTTTCAATTAGCCCTATTAGTACACTGTTTGGAATTGTCCTGGTAAAAGGAGATTTCAAATATGGCGGTGTAACGCCAACCTACAGGGTATTGTTCATGTTCCTGTTTCATAAATGAGAAATTTGATTGACAAATACAGAACCAGAGATTTTCTTACTTCTGAATTAAGTGTTTTATGTAAATGTATTATTTAATGTTATGTACGACAATGTTTTGTGGTGTTGTAAGACTTGTAATTTAATGTACTAATTCTTTTGTGTTTTTCTGTGGATTTTGTATAACTTCTGTATAATGTTTTGTGAAAAATTGATGGTGTAACAGATGACAAATCAATTTAGAAATTTCTTTATGATAAAAGGATACGATTCAACCAAGTAATATAAAACATTTGGTTATTTCAAGCGTCATGAGTGATCATGTAGAGTGATGAGAAACTGTTATCTGTTTTGGCACGTGTGTTGTTGTGAGATTGTTAAATAGGCCTAGCCTTACTGATTGAGGGTCAAACACTTTCTAGTTGAAGAGTGAAGACTATCTAATAGTGTCATTTTCGAACACAGAATTTAAAAAACAACTCCACTAAAGATGCATTTTTAAATTGTGAGTTCAGGTACCCTAAACTCCAAACTCCATCGCTTCCAAATTGGAAGTTACACTTGCAAAAGGTTGCAAGGCAACTCCAATGATAACCTATGGGAGAGATAGTTCTTGCAACAGTGAAAAAACTAAATTGGCAGTATTTCCCAATCAGGACATGTAAAACACACCAGCACATGTCCTGCCTTTTGCATACACTGCACCCTGCCCATGGGGCTACCCTGGGCCAACTTTAAGGGTGTTTTACAGGTAGGAAAAGGGAACGTTTGGACCTGGTAAGTTGGTACACTTGCCTGGTCGATATAGCAGTTTAAAACTACCCACACAGACTCTGCAGGGGCATGTCCGAGACATGGTTGCAGGGCTACCAATATAGGTGGCACAATCAGCTCTGTAGGCTCACTAGTAGCATTTGATTTACAGACACTTATATGTTGACCCCAGTGCAGCAAACAACAGAGATAGTGATATTCACATCCATGCATGCTAGGATGCATGGTCTGGGCCAATAACGGATATTCTCTAAATGGTAAGTACTATGGCCGAAATGAAATGAATTGGGGCAGTTTATTTAATTGAAGAGCCCCAGCTTCAGAAATATTTTTCTGGGAATGTATCAGAAGAACGGAGACACTTTGGAGAAGACACTTATGAATTGGAATGCTCCATGGTGCTTTAAGCTGAATCAATCTTTTTGTCTTGCATTGAATCAGACCCTTTTTGTGGTGAGGGTCAGGGGATGGACAGATGCCAGATACAGGCAAATGGACCTTAACTGTGGGGGTGGGAGTAACTTGCCACTGGCGTCCTGAGCCTTACCCTACTTATGGCTCTGTAAACATTGCCAAGTACAACTTCATCTACATTTGAATCACAGGTAGTTAGGGAGACCAGTCACAGACTTTTCAGGGAGGTAGTGTGGGGTGCTTGATCTCAGTGCTCACCAATCAGGCAAAAGAATGTCTAGTTCAGTGCTTATCTTTAAAAAAAGAAAGCAATCTAAATCACATAACTGTACCAAACAACATGTAATGCAATCTGTTATACATATAAGTGTCTCCATGGCACTACAGTCTTCCTGATTCCTTTCTGCTAATCATTTCATTGGTGGCTGCCATCTGCCTGGCTCCCCGATATCTGGGAATGACCCACAAGACTCCATTGTGTGGTGCCATGCTCTCGGCAACCTGGTGAAGAATTGCTTTCCACGTCCCTGTTGAAACTTGCTCAACCCTCCCCGCTCCTTGTGGTTGAGCCGATTCCAAGAAGCTGCCTGTGAACCTCACCCCCCCAGTTGTGTCAGAGACTTAGCCACATCCTGCCCACCGTTGGTAACTCAGCTTTTCACGACTAACTCCTGTGCCCCGTGACCACACCATCTGATCAAGGAAGCACAAGGCTGTGCGCCGTGACCACACCATTTGGGCAAGGATGCATGAGGTTGTATACATTGTACAATAAGAGACAGATGTCGCCTTGCCACGATTGCGCCACATAAAACTGATGAAGAACTTGTCTGATGAGGAACTTGTCAAAATGAGGAACTTTGTATTGTGCAAATGGGCGTGGCTAGCGCTATAATTATGTGTGCGCTGCGGAGTAAAGCAGCAGTCTCCATAGAATTGTCTTTGTATCATTCTGGGACCCTGTCCTTAGCTCGAGCTAAAAATAACTTACTTCTCTCCAAGGCTGGTTGTCCTGGTCTCCTTGGTAATGTATGATTTAAGCAAGAAGAACCGGTAGATTCTAGGTGTCCCCTGCACCGCTGGCTTTGACTCTCCAGTGGGGAGAGGTATCCACAGTAGCGGTCGGCAGTAGGAGTTACTGCAGGGCGGTGACGTGGGCAGGGTGGGGGGTAGTAATGTATGGATTACGGAGTTTTACAGGTAAGTAAACATTTGAATACATAAAACGAATTTCGTTGCGCACACTGCATCACATTTGGTGATGCAGTGCGCACAACAAAATTTGTTTCATTAATTTAAATGTTTACTCACCTGTAAAACCCCGTAATCCATACATTACTACCCCCCACCCTGCCCCTCCCCCTGCCCACGTCACCGCCCTGCAGTAACTCCTACTGCCGACCGCTACTGGGTCTCCAAGAAGCCGGTTGTACACTGGCATGGCATGCTTAAGTCTTTGAGAGCCCCTTGGAAGGCCCAGACAGTCCTGCAACACATATACCTGCAGGAGCCACAGTGAGCATCTAGTTCGCTTTCTAGAGGGGGAAACCAGGAGCACCCATCTGTGTGTCTTGCCCGGCCTCCCTCTTGAGTCTGTGATTTTGGAGCAGGTACTTACCTGGCCATAGCTGTCTCTGATGGATGTGGTGATGTAGCTTCACCGGCCCCTAGGTCTGTCCCTATTGTTAATTGAAGTCCATATTGGACAGGACGTAGGTGAGGCTGTGATCCAGCATACGATGATCATTGAAATTTCAGACTCTTTCTAGTCCTGTGACGATCACAGCAATTGCTGCCCCAAACCAGGCAATGGTGATCACACATCTGCAGCTGGGACAGGGCCTCCAATGACCACTCCAAATGCTGCTCCTATGTAGGCACAAGTTGCAACCCTGACTGGACATTCGATGATCGGTCAGTTGTGGTTCCCATCCGAAAATGGGACGAGAGACCAGGGGGTCCACTTGGCACACATATGTTGCCTAGCTCAGTTTCATGCAGTCAGTTCTCTCTGGATGTCCCACAGCCACCTGGGACACACTGGACCTTTCTCCACCTGGAGAGTCTATCCTCCTGCAGTTCCTGGAAGACTCCTTTCCTCTCTCAGCCAGCAGACAGGTAGGCTTCAGCTCAACTGAAGGAGTAATCAGGGTCAGACAAAAGCGCAGGCCTTACCCAGAAACGCCTCACCACTCACAACAATTACTACAGCCCCTCCCTGCATTTCTACCATACACTAAATGGCAGTGCTCAGGATGACTAATCAGCTGCTCCTTACTAACAGAAGGCCTCATTGGATTTTTGAAGGGAGCCTTGTCTCTATTCTCCTCACTTCAGGATGCCTGGGGCATCCAGAATGGGTACCACTGTCCTCAATTACGTCAACTCACTGTTCCTGACCACACATGTTACACACACTACGCTTACACATGCACTTGGCATACATGTGTGATGCAAGTGCAAGTGCATGAGTAAACAAATAAGAGCAGAACTTTACACTGGTGGGCCATAAAGGGTTGTTCCCTGTGACACAGATAAAAAATGCCTGGTCACACTACTGAGCTCTTCCAAAAACCTGGTGTGCTGCCACCACCACTTCATGCACTATACACAGGACAAGGACAGGTGTCCTCTTTCCATAAGGAGGGCACAATTGGTGTGTCCCTTGGGGTCACTGTACATATCCAGTATCTCAAACACTCAGGCACAGGCTTACGCTTCTTCGCACATGCTGGATTAATGTGATGCCAGGATCAAAATAAAAGTCAGGATACCAGATATACATGCAGTTTGGCATTCAGGACAATAAAAGACTCCCAAATGCCATGCAAGGGGCATTCCCATCCCAACACATTGTACTTCTTTGATGGGTAATTACCTTCTTTGCATATCACTGACCTTTAATAAATTCCTATAACTACATGTGAATCCTGAGTGATGCAATTACCACAATAATGGAAAATAACATACATGAAAAAAATACTTATGTTTTTCATATTTGAATAGCCGAAACCACCATTGGGATTGCATTTTAACACCTTAACTGCTTTGAACGTTCCGCGCCAGTGTGGAACGTTCTATCAAGCGGGTGGTGCCAGGTTGGCCAACAGACGTGCGCAGCACTACGGAGGTAGGGTTCTCGACGGCCGTTGGCCGACACCCGCAGTGAATGGGTTAAGACATTCCTCATGTGGATGCTTTTTCATGATGATTTCGTATAGCAATCTGCCCAACCGAATGAACCACTGCCTGATAATCTATGCTGTTTGGTTATGTTATGTTATGTTAAATTAAATTTATTAAGCGCACGTACGCCCATAGGCTTCATGGCGCTGTGGAAAACTGGCACAACATAACATGTAACAGAAAAAAGAAAACGGGATTAACTAAGGGTAAGCTTGCTTGAAGAGCCAAGTTTTAAAAGCCTGTCTGAAGGCTAACAGATCTTCATGGAGCCTTAACGGCAATGGCAAAGAGTTCCACAGGGAGGGGGCCAAAAAATGGAAAGATCCACCTCCTTGGCGTTGTTTCCTGATTCGCGGCACCACTAACAGGTTCTTTTGACCTGAGCGGAGAGCGCGAGAGGGAGTGTAACTAACAAGCAGGCTGCTAATAAATCCGGGACCCTTACCTTGTAGAGCCCTGAAGATAATGCATCCTGCTTTAAAAGCTGCTCTCTGCGCTACTGGCAACCAGTGGAGACTGGCCAGTCCTGATCTAATGGACTGCCACTTAGGGATCTTGCAGATCAACCTGGCCGCTTGGTTTTGGACCAGTTGAAGTCTCTTGAGCTGCCCCGCTGGAAGACCCAAGTACAGACTGTTGGAATAGTCCAGACGGGACAACACAAGAGCGATAATGACCTGAATCAGAGCAGGGTGGGTTAAAAGGTGGGCGATCTTCTTAATCTTGCGAAGTTGAAAGAAACTTGCAGATACCACAGTCCCTACCTGATTTTTGAGCGATAGATCTTCATTAAAAGAAATTCCAAGGCTCTTAACTGTTTGGGACTTAGCCGGGGGGTCACCCATTTCTGGAGGCCAGAAATGTGGTCCCCAGTACAGTGCACTCTTCCCAGGCAAAATCAATTCAGTTTTGCCTGGGTTGAGTTTTAAGTGATTTAGGCCCATCCATCTCTGAATGTGAACCATGGTCTCCCGAAATTCGGTGACCGCGCCAGGTGTGTCTAAACAGAAGATCAATTGCAGATCATCTGCGTAGTTAAAAATTAAGGCTCTGAACTTTTTTAATGAGAATAGCAAGGGTCGTAAATACAAATTAAATAAAAGTGGGGACAGAGACGAGCCCTGAGGGACTCCACATTCATTTTTGATTTTAGGGGCTGTAAAGGTTCCTAATCTCACTGCCTGGGTGCGTTCCGAGATAAATGACTTCAGCCATCTAAGTGCCGAGCCTCTCAGGCCAGCCTGTTCGACACGGTCGACCAAGATAGTATGGTCGACCGTGTCGAATGCGGCCGACAGGTCAAGAAGTACCAGTGCTTGGGGAATGTCCTTGTCTGCATTGCATCTAAGTACATTCTGGACCGCCAGTGTCACCATCTCGGTTGAGTGCCCCGGTCGAAACCCAGCTTGATTAAGCTCCAGGTATCCAGTAGATTCAATGAAGTGAGAGAGACAACTAGCAACATGTGCCTCCAGGATTTTGGAAAGGAATGGCAACAAGGATATCGGACGATAGTTAGAAGGATCAAGAGGATCAAGACCGGGTTTTTTGATCAGGGGAATCAATAGAGCATGTTTGAACCCTGCGGGGACCTTTCCCTGGTCAAGAGAGTCGTTGAGCAAAGGGAGGATCCCATGAGGAATAGAGTGCCCAATCTCTGCGAAAATGTGGGGTGGGCAAATGTCATCGGGTGAACCAGACTTGACCCGTGCCAAGAGAGTGGAAAAGATTTTAGGGTCTATGGCAGGAAGGGTATCTAATGTAATAGGGTTATTAAAAATATCATCCAAAGGGGACGATTTAGGAGAGCTAGCAATGTTGCGTTTTATAGTTACAATCTTTTCTCTGAAAAATTCATTCAGAGAGTTACACAACTTCTGGGTAGGAACTATTGAGAGAGCTGTCCTGTCATCGTCACAGAGCTCATTGACTATATTAAAAACAACTTTAGTTTTGTTTGAAGAAGTTAAAATTTTTTGGGAGAAGTAGTTGGATTTATGTTGGAGCAAGATTTTTTGGTACTCCTTTCTTGCGGTACAGTACACTATCCTGGCTTGAGAGGAGTAACCTTGTCTCCATTTCCGTTCCTTCTGTCGGACCCCCAGTTTAAGTTCTTTCAGTTCTTGGGAGAACCATTTGTGAGCTTCATTCCCTCTGATATTAGGGACCAGTACCAGGGGGGCTGAGAGGTCAGCTGCGTTGAGTAGCCAGTTAGACAGCGCTCTCTCACTGGTGTCCAGGTCATCGTACGGTGGTGGTACGGTTTTACTTAAAACGTCAATAAATCCTGGAAGGTCCATGGTTTTCCACTTGCGGAATTCTTTGCTCTTGCATGGCTTGGATCTGACATTTCCACGTGTTTCTAGTGTAAAATAGATAGTAAAATGGTCCGACCATATACAAGGGCTGATAACTGGGTCGGATAAAGATAAATTATGCGTCCAAATCTGGTCCAAGCTGTGGCCTTTCTGGTGAGTAGGTACATTAATTTGCTGATTTAGATTGAGATCTGTAAGCAGGTCTTTCAGTTCAGCAGCTTGAGTGTCTATGTCTGTGCTGTCGAACCAGTAATTTAGGTCCCCAATGAGGATGATTTTAGAGTGGCTGACTACGTATGAAGCCAGCTGCTCCGCCAGGAGAGATGGATAATTGGCCATATATTGGGGAGGCCGGTAAATAAGAACCAAAATAAGGGACCCACTTTCAGTGTCAAGGTTAATCACTAGGTTCTCGGTATCCGGAAGAGTCAAGGAAGGTAATTCCCTGACATGGAGAGATTTCAGAATTATAGCTGCTACTCCACCTCCCGCCCTCCCAGGTGTACGGTTGGCTGTCAAGATATAATATTCTGCGGGCAGTGCAACAAGTACATCGGGGAGGGAGTGAAGGGTTAGCCAGGTTTCAGCTAATAAGAAAATGTCGGGTTTTACCTCCTCCAAGAAAAGAAAAATGTCTATTTGGTTTTTAACCAGGGACCGAGTATTGAGGTAGTAACAGCGTAAACTGTGCTTTGCCGTAGATGCAGATTGAGGCTCAGGAAGGGGTTGAATTAAAGCCTGGGCATGAGGCACAGAAGTGGGGAAAGAGGAAAGACCCAAACGTTGAATGCAAGTCAATGTACGTGGGGCAAGAGAGTGCTTGCAGGAACCCTGGAGAGTGTAAGGGCGTAGGTTGCTGTTTGTGTGTTAACAAAAATGTTCTCAGAATTACGTTTCAAAGTGGTTTGTGCGACTCATAGCTGCCAAATTTTAAGGTTGCTTATGTGTGACATTTCCATGGTTTCAGGGCCATTATGAGTGACATTAAGTGACCAAATGTGTGACACTTAAGGGTGACACTTTCTCGCAAGTAAAAGAGCACACTATTTACAAACATTAAAGATGAAGTATAAGGTCCAAGTAGGATGTTAATTTAAGGGGGAGAGAAGTGGTCCCTTCATCGTCGTTCTGGTTTGTTATTATTCTACGTTTATGAAAGTAGAAGCTTTCAAGTTGCGAGCCTGGCAATTTTGCTGTGTGTGCTGCACATTCATTCTCAATGTGGAACAACCATTTTGTGCATCTGAAATATAAATTAAAGAAAAAAATTACCTCTGGTTGTCAGGGTAAATAACTGGAAGGGCACCCTAGTTGGTTTATGCACATGCCGCAGGGATTAGACAAGAAAACTTTAATGCAGAGAGAGCGTGTGTGGGACTCACCTGACCAGATTTGCGTCTGCCAGGCTGTGCACTTGCCTTGAGAGTGTCCTCGAATTTGTTTGGCCGGGCTGGGTAGGCATTGGGCTGCTGCAGCAGCAGATAGGCTTTGCAGTTCACGTAAGCTAAGGCCATTGAGCCGCAGATCATCCTGCTCAAGTTCTCAGTTCACTATCGCCTCTCCTCACTCAATGTGTCTGACTTGGATGGCTGGCACTTTTAAGTGCTTTATGCTTGACTCGTCCAGCTACCTGCACCAGCAAGATAGGAGAAAAAAAGTGAAACACCTCTTCTTTCCCACCACTGGGCTGAATATATGCCAATACAGGTACATTTTGATTAGAGCATCACCAATTTCCGTCTGGTTGGCGAAATCTGGGGGGAGGGCCTTGTCTCCAACTGTATTGTGGACCATGTCCTTGAATATTTTACTGTTCGCCTGTTACATCATGATTTAAATTACAAAAGAATACATTCTCATGTCTCAAAGCATTATGGGCATTGTAGGTGTACCTGAGGTAAACATTTCTCACATTGTGCTTCAATGGAACTCATTATATGTTGTTCACTTTAAACAGAAATTAAGGTATTCTGCTCTCAAATTAGCACTGCTAAACTCCATTTATGAGTTTCATATAGAAATAATTACGTTTCAGGAGTTGCATTGAAGTAAAACATAAGTAAATGTGTTAGCACATGAACAACTACAATTATTGTTATACAGCAAGATGTGGGCTTATGGGCAGTCTAGCCAAGGAATACAAACAATTTTGATGTGGCAGATGAATTGCAAAACATATCCCTACATGATCCACAAAGCTAATACACAGACAGCAATGAATACCTGTTTGTTAACAAACACTCCTGCTGTTTAGTTTAAGTGTTATTCTTTTTACATTGTGCTTTTTATCCTCTATGGGTACTAGCGTTTTTTTAAATTATTTTATTTTCCTTTCTTAACAATCTTCTGTTAAACCTCCACAAGTAGAAGAAGTCTCTTCTGACAGTGGCACATTTGGTGTTTGTTTGCATGATGAATGGTTTCCCCAAAACATGGTGTCTATACATCATTGGGTCTGGCAATAGAATTTGCGATTCTCTGCAAATATTCTCTCCTCTATTCACTTTGGGATCATCTGGGATTTTGTCTATTCTGATCATCATCTCGCTCTTACCATAGTAGATGTGAAAATGTGTAAAACAGTTTTTTACATTGTGAAGAGTGATTTGGTGGCCCTCACTCATTGGGTGCAGAAAAGTTACTGAAGACCCTCTTGCTGAATTCAAAATTTGCAAACATACGTGACAAGAATTTTCAATTCTATTAAGGACTAGGAGGCGAGGATTATGCTTTCTCATTTCTTTAATGAAATGCTCAGCAGCCAATAAAAATAACCAAAAAACTACATTTCCCATAAACACTAGGGAATGACCATAGAGACTATCGTATAAAAGGTCCCAACATTAGTCCTTCTTCCTCTTTCTTTGTGGAGGAAACAGTTCCAGTCCAAAATGCAATCCCAAGTAGATCAACAATAACAACTCCAAACACGCCGCAGAAATCCAAAGGAATTGGAAGCAGGCAGTAGAAGAACTCTGGGTCTCCGAACCAGGAAAGGGATGAAACTCAGGTGGATGAAATCGGCCAACGCTACTTCTGGTCTGAACCTGAAAGAGACATATAGCCGTAATACCCCAATAGTGCAAAAAGTAAAATGCAATCCAGGGGGGGGGAAACAAGGAATAAGAGAGATTTGCAACAGCATCAATACAAAGTACAGCAAAAAAACAATGCAAATCAATTACAATGGGTGGGATAATCCTCGCCTCCTAGTCCTTAATAGAGTTGAAAATTCTTGTCACGTATGTTTGCAAATTTTGAATTCTATGTCAGGACAGGAGGCTCCGATTATGCTTGTTTAAAGCTGTTCCACCACCACAGAAGCAATATGCTCAATTGGTTTGTAATAAAACGTTTTGAAAACTGAATCAGAAGACCAATCTGCGGCCTTCATAATGTCAAAAAGTGTGACACCCACAAAGAAGGCTTTAGAAGCCATCGCTCCATGTGCAGAATGTGCCCCAAACACAGAAACATCAATGCCCGCCTCGGACATGAGCCAACGCACCCAGCGTGCCAGAGTAGCTGGAGCGACAGGGCGAAATGGTTTCTGTAAGGCAATTAACAATTGACCCTGCATATCTGAACGCAAAGAAGAAGTACTCACCTCGTAATCCTTAAGGCACTGCACAACACAAAGGTTGGGATGAGTGGGAAAAGAGGGATACGTTATCAAAGTAGTATTAGACTTAGTGCGTCTAGAAAGACGAAAGGTAACACCCTCGGGCGTGAAACTGCGACCCACAAGATCTAATGCGCGGACATCCGACACACGTTTACAAGAGACAAGGCACAACAACATGGTCAACTTAGCAGACAACTGTTTACGGGACAACAACTGATTGGAAGGCCAAGCCTCCAAGAACCGCAGGACTATGGAAACATCCCATAAAGAGACATATTTAGGAGTGGGCGGCTTCCAGAGACGAATACCCTTAAGCAATTTGGAAATGAAGGGGTGTTCACCAGCAGGTTTGCCATCAATCTGGATGTGGTCAGCTGAAATTGCGGAACGAAAACTATTGACTGTTCTATAAGCCAGACCTGAAGAGGCTAGGGACGCCAAAAAGTTGAGGATCAAAGAGACATCTGCTGAAACGGGATCAACTTCCCGTTGAACACACCAATCACACCACCGCTTCCAAGCACCTCTGTATCGCTTGTGAGTATTGGGAGACCATGCCTCACTAATGAATTTGGAAGCGTCGCTAGAAATGCCTGGGATCGTCCAGCGATCCCCGAGATTCGACACGCTAGCAGCTGCAGAGAGCCGGACAGAATCAGGGGATGCGGATCTTTGAGAGGATCCAGCAAAAGATTCCACTTCTGGGGAAGAAGGAGAGGAGTCTCGCAACACATTTCCAGGAGAACCGGGAACCACGCTTGAGCCCTCCAGAGCGGAGCAATCAGAATCAGATCCGCTCGAAACCGTTTGACGTAAGCCAGAACTCTGGGGATCATCATGAATGGGGGAAACGCATAGCACAGAGTCGACAGCCAAGCTTGAAGAAAGGCATCCGTGGCTAGGACCAGCGGATCCGGTCTCCAACTGTAAAATAGTGGAAGTTGCGTGTTCAGGCGAGAAGCAAACAGGTCTATGTGACACTGGCCCCAACGCTGAAGAATGGAACGGAACACTCAAGGGTGAAGCCTCCAGTCGCTGAAATCCCGAAGATATCTGGAGTGCCAATCCGCAATTTGATTGTGGCGACCCCGAAGATACTCCGCAATAACAGTGATCCTCTGTTGCAGACAAAAATGCCAAAAATCCTTGGCTATCTCCGCCAGCACCTTGGACCGAGTCCCGCCCAGTTTGTTGACATAGCGGACTGCGGACACGTTGTCCATCCGGAGAAGAATGCAGCAACTGGATTGAAGGGGAGAGAAGCACTTGATCGCAAAAGAACCCGCTAGGAGTTCCAGACAGTTTATGTGGAGAGATAACTCCTGAGGGGACCAACGACCCCCCGTCGAGACAGGACCGCACCGGGCTCCCCAACCCCAGCGACTGGCATCGGATTCTATCACTAGCTCCGGTGACACCCCGAAGAGAGCTCGACCATTCCAGGCCTCCATGTGGTCCAGCCACCACTGCATCTCCCACCTCACATCTTCCGTCAGAGGAATCTGGTCTGAGTACCTGAGGCCTTTCCGGAGATGCTGGATCTTTAGACGCTGCAGTGCTCTGTAGTGCAGAGGACCCGGAAAGATCGCCTAAATGGAAGATGCCAACAGACCTACTACACGTGCCAACGACCTGAATGACACAGTCTGTCTGGAAATAACAGAGGTCAATTCCCTCTTGATGTAATGAATCTTTTGGCCGGGCAAGAGGAGCTGGTAAGTAATTGAGTCTATCTTGAAACCCAGAAAATCTATGGATTGAGTCGGTGTCAAAACCGATTTCGGAATGTTGATTAGAAAAACCGAGAGATTGTAAAAGACCGATAGACCACTCCAGATGCGTCAGAAGCCTGAGCGGACAACCCGCCATAAGGAGAATGTCATCCAAATAAATAATCAGTCGGACACCTCGAGCCCGAAGATGTTCTACAACCGGTCTCAGTAGCTTCGTGAAGCACCAAGGTGCTGACGAAAGACCGAACGGGAGAACTTGGTACTCGTACCAAACTCCTTGCCACCGAAACTGGAGAAACCGACGATGGGGTGGAAAGATCGGGATCGACAGATACGCGTCTTTGAGATCCAGCCGGACCATCCAGTCCCCTTCGCGCAGGAGATCCCGCAAGAGATGGGTGCCCTCCATCTTGAAGTGCCGGTATACCACCCCTCCGTTGAAGTCTTTCAGGTTGAGAACCAGGCGAGATCCGCCTCCCTTCTTCTCGACCAGAAAGACTGAGCTGGCAAACCCCGTCGGATGACGGACGGTTGGAAGAATCGCCCCCTTTCGGAGGAGAACGTCTATTTCCCCGGAGAGGCAAGCTTAAACGTGAAGGGAAAAATGTAAAGGAGGGGGAGGATGGGTCTGATGTGGGGGCTGGTAAAACTCTATTTTGAACCCTTGCACTGTTTCCAGCACCCATGCATCGCTTGAGATCATGCGCCAGTTTTCGAGAAAAAACTGTATTCTGCCCCCCAAAGTCACATCACAAGCATGAATTAGGCTCACCTGAAGCGTTGGAGTCCTGATAATGGCCTTGTTGTCACCCGGAACGGCCTTTTCCATAATGCCCTCTACCCTTGCGGGAGGGATAGAAATTCGATCTGGCGGAGTAACCTGAGTCCTGGCCTCCTCCACGTTGAGAGTGGTGACCTCTGTGGGACTGTTGGTGCGAACCTCGGCCGAACGAGCGTCCACGATGTCGTCCGGCTTTGGTAAAAACCGGACGCATAGCGCGTCTTAAGGAAGCCTGTGCCTTATCAATGCCACTGAAGGTTGAAACAAATTTTGTCAGTTCCTTTAAGAAAGGTTGACCGAACAGAAGACCTTGCGCCTCCGGACCAGATTCAGATGAAGAGAGTTCCACCAGTTTAGGGTCCAATTTTAGGAGAATTGAACGGCGTCTCTCACAAGATATGGCACAATTGGTATTACCCAATTGGCACACAGCCCTCTGCGCCCATTCAATTAGTTCATCCGGGTCCACAAGAGCCGAAGCCT
Source organism: Lissotriton helveticus (assembly GCF_964261635.1). NCBI lineage: Eukaryota > Metazoa > Chordata > Amphibia > Caudata > Salamandridae > Lissotriton > Lissotriton helveticus. The sequence continues at coordinate 434,837,826 of NC_136073.1, forward strand.
CCTTGGCTTGTAAACCAAGATCCAGAATCTTGGTCAAGGGACCAAGCAAATCAAGTAACTTATCTTGGCACGATCGCCAAGATCTGTCAAGGCCCATCTCGGGGTCCTTCGCGTACTTTTTCAAGTAGGTCACCATCATAGGATCGACCTCGGGCGTGTCCGCCAGATGGTCAGCGAGATCAGGCCTCGGGCATTCCGAACGGAGCCGAGCCCGAACAGCAGAGTCAAAGGGTTGACGTATATGAGCCTGAACATATGCTGCAACAGCTGGAGACGGCAGCCAAGAGGTAGAATGGGGATGAAGAATATCAGCAGGCTCAAAGTTCAAAACAGGGGGACGCTCAGGAGCATCAACAAAATGTTCTTTGCGGACTCGCTTCCGCGGAGGAGGCTCATCATGATCGGACGATGCTGAGGTATGCACCTGATCAGACTCATCCGTGTCTTGAGGCGCAGATGACCTGGAGGCCTCAGTTGCTAAAGATTTCGCCAGCCTTTGGAAATCGGACTTGTGAGGATTGGCGGGAGACTTTGCAGACTTCTTCGCAGCTGGTAGCCAACCTTGCTGGTGCGCATATTTATTCAAGTGCCTCTTAAGTGGAGTAATGGCACGCACCAGCGCTTTATTAACTGATTGTTGGACACCTTTGTCGAATTCTTCGACTAAATCTTGTACCAGAGAACCGGAATCATCTTCATCATAATAACAGTCATCATCCTCACCATAGTACTCTGCCATGATACACAAAGTGTATAATTAAAGCCCACAAGATGACTGACAGGAAAAAATATGGAGTGCCAATGACACAAATCAGGGGGAGTGTAATAAACCCCACAGCAAGCCCAAAGAGCAGGTACAAACCAGGCTCAAAACAGTTCAAAAGTGGAGGGAGTAAGGCTTGCTGACAATAAGCAACACACTCTAGGCAAAGCCTATGCACAGGATAACAACCGAAGCCTTAATAGAGCTCCGGCGTCAAGACGGGGTTAATTTTTGAGCAGGCTGTGGGCGTTGACGCAGAAGCGACTTCTCCTCAAACCGGCCGATAAATAAACCGGAACAAAAGCCAGTGCGCATGCTTTGAATTACTTGGTAGTTCGGACTGGACTGTTCCCATGAGGCACAGGGTCAGAGCTGATTTGCATATAGCCAGTGTCTAACCAAGGGTGGTGTGGAGTGCAAAAAAACGATGGATTTAGGCCCAGATCCTTGTACTGGGGTGAATATATGACATTGTTCTACATTCTGTCCATCAACTGAGTTTTTTGCAATTTTCACCCCGAGTGGGCTGGGTATGCTCAGACGTGAGTCCCAGGCTCTCCACACCACTGGAGTCAAAGCTATCCAGGCTGATGAAGGCTGATATCCAGAAACCGGTCCTTGGATGCTTGATTCCGGTCTGGGAAAGACATGGCTTGGTAGTTCGGACTGGACTGTTCCCATGAGGCACAGGGACAGTGCTGATTTGCATATAGCCAGTGTCTAACCCAGGGTGGTGTGGAGTGCAAAAAAACGATGGATTTAGGCCCAGATCCTTGTACTGGGGTGAATGTATGACATTGTTCTACATTCTGTCCATCAACTGAGTGTTTTGCAATTTTCACCCCGAGTGGGTTGGGTATGCTCAGACGTGAGTCCCAGGCTCTCCACACCACTGGAGTCAAAGCTATCCAGGCTGATGAAGGCTGATAGCCAGAAACCGGTCCTTGGATGCTTGATTCCGATCTGGGAAAGACATGGCTTGGTAGTTCGGACTGGACTGTTCCCATGAGGCACAGGGTCAGAGCTGATTTGCATATAGCCAGTGTCTAACCCAGGGTGGTGTGGAGTGCAAAAAAACGATGGATTTAGGCCCAGATCCTTGTACTGGGGTGAATGTATGACATTGTTCTACATTCTGTCCATCAACTGAGTTTTTTGAATTACACCCCTGCCATACGGATGACAACCCTCTGGGAGGCTTTGAAAGCTGTTGTTCGGGGAGAATTTCTTGGTATCGCAGCTGCGGATAACAAAGCTTGACGGGATAAGAGGGAACAACTTAGTAGGGAGGTGACGGAATTGAACTCATTCACCAATGGACTGGGGCACCTCGGATCTGGAGGCAACTCAAGACAGCCTGAGCGCAGTTAGCGGGCCTGGATGTCGAAAGGGCCCGCCGATTGAAACAAGCTTTCTATGTAGTAGGAGATAGATGTGGTAGGCTGTTGGCCAATAAGCTACAGGCGCAGAGGCAACTGTCACGAATTACCGGGATTTTAGATCGGCAGGGTCAAGTGCTCGACACTGACCATGAAATAGCGGACACATTTCGCTCCTTTTACGAGGACCTGTACACGGTACAGTCGCTGTCAGCCGATGGACCGGCGCAGTACCTCGAGGAGGCTATGACGGTGAAACTTGCACAGAGTCATGCCGATGCACTTTGTGTCCCCATTAGAACGGAGGAAGTCATTGCAGCCATCATCCGCTTGAAACTCCACGTATCCCTGGTCCGGACGGCATCTCTTCTCTTTTTTATAAGAAATTCTGCCCAGTCCTGGCTCCCATACTTGTCCGACTCTTCAACTCCAATGGGCCAGAGGCACCACTGCCTCCCGCTATGCTGGAGGCCCTATCTCACTCCTCAATGTGGATTACATTTTTTTTAGGGGATTCTCGCCCAGCGGCTCTCTACGCATCTTCTCGGACTGATAGACCGTGACCAGTCTGGGTTCGTACCCGGCCGCCAGTGCTCAGACAATACAGAATGTATTCTTCACCTGGTAGACCGATCGGAACGTTTTCCGGCGGAGTGTATGATCTTCTCTGTCGATGCCGAGAAGGTGTTCAACAGGGTCCACTGACCCTATCTCCGGTCCACCCTGTCTCACTACGGTCTCCCCAACCGGTTTATTCACTGGGTGTACTGTAGCTATGAGATTCCTGTTGCCACGGTACGGGTGAATGAAACTGCCTCAAACGCCTTCCCATATGCAGAGGGATGCGACAGGGCTGCCCCCTGTCACCACTCCTCTTTGCTCTGTACATGGACATTATGGCCCAAAGATTTTGTGCGGATCCTGTCATTAGAGGTGCACAGTTCGGCGGCACGGAGCACAAGCTGAGCCTTTATGCAGACAATGTGGTGGCCTCACTGGAGCGCCCTAGGCAGCCCTTCCCGGCCTTCTTGGCGGAGCTTGAGAGATTTGCCTCTATCTTGGGGTTCAAGACTAACATGCATAAATCCCAGGAGCTCACCCTCGCACTAGCGCCTGATATGTTACAGCTCCTACAGCGCTCCTACCGTGTCTAGTGGGCCCGAGAGTCCCTCCCATATCTGGGGATGCAAATTACTGTGGCGGTTGACTCCATTAAAGCACTGAACTACACAGTTCTGCTCCAACAGGTCCGGGAATGTCTCCGGAAATGGAGACCGCATGACTGTCCTGGCTGGGCCACAATGCAGCGGTAAAAATGGTAATCTTACCCAAAATTCTCTATATATTCCACACACTACCACAGCTATAGTGGGAGAAGGAGCTGGGCAGGGAACTGACACAAAAGGAATGGTCAACAATCAGTTACAGGGCTCAACACACGGCTCGTAATATGGCCTCCACTGAGACTCTCACAAAAGTGGCTTCCTATTGGTATCTGAGCCTTGAACGTTTCCCTCTCATAGCCCCCTCTGCTGGAGAGCATGCGGCGCTCTAGGCACACTTACTCACATTCTTTGGGAGTTCCCATTGCTGGGGAACTATTGGTGACAGACTCTAAACAACATCGATTCTCACTTTGACACTCAGATCCCCGGCTTCCCTGCCTACGTCCTATTAGGCCTCCCAAATGCTCTCACATGTCCCCTTAAATCAAGGCAGGGCAGACAAATGCTTTGGCGTTAGTGGCAGCAGTTCAGAACATTCTCATGCACTGGGGTACCACAACGCTGCCGACACTCCTTGACTGGCTCCATAGACTTGGGAATGGAAAAGATCTCACTCACCTTGGCCCACCTGGTGGCGTCCTTCCATGACCTCTGGGAACCGCTCCTTACTCTACTCACCTTGGAGTTTAAGGAGCTCACATGCCCGAAGTACCTCAGACTTTTACGTCTCGCAGATCCTCCACGCCCATCGACTGCCACCAACACCTAATGACCCATTTGCCTACTATATTCCCTCGATACACACCTGAGACCCACCACACTTGGACACAGTTAGCCGAGGAAAGGGAGAGGTGGAGTGGGGGAGGGAGTTTTTGTTGTCTCTTTCTTGTTGTATTTTGCAAGCCAGATATATGGATCTAAAGCCGAATTGCACTCCGATGAATGTAAGGCACCTACTGGCCTATTGTGCTGAATGTTCAAATGCAATAAAATAAATTTAAAATAAAAATTCATCCCAAACACACAGAGGGCATTGACAAATTGACAAATCAGAAGGAAGTATGTAAAATGAACATTTGTTATGTTTGAGCAAATAAATTACATCTCCTGTCACTTTTCCTGACCAACATAGATGCAGGAGAAGGACTGTAGTACAACATTCCCAATGCCAACTGTAACTGCTGATAATATGTTTCTTTTAAAACTACTCATCAAAAATAATTTGCCCACCACCCCCTTGACAAATGGGAAAACGGACTGCTGTTGTGTGTAACCATGGAAAATAAATGTAAATGCCTGTGGAACCATATATATATATATGGCTATGTTGGCATTTCTATTTATTTGTTCAGTGTATTCATCTTTTCATTCACTGCTCAAGGGAATTACACCATGCATGGCATGAGTAGACCTTTAACCAGAATACATCTTTTTTGTGTGGGGTAATGCTAGACGTTAGTGCATCACTGCAAATGTTGCAAGGTTTGAGGTTGTACCAAGATAGTGTCAAGTTTTTAAGACTTGCTTGCGGCTACTCAAAGATGGCAGCTTCAGATCATGGATGTGACTTGAGGCTTGATGAAAGCCAGGACCTGCACCCAGAATCACTTCATTATTTGTAAAAAAATAAACCCAGACCACCCCCCATAAAAACTTTGCAGAGCACATTGACTTATAAAAACCAGGCCCATCTCAGAGAGCACATGATGAGTGGGCTGTATACTGAACTCAGCTTGTGATTCTGAAATTCATGTATGCGGGCCCAATTGGAAGAGTTGTTGAAAGCAGAGCCTTCAGGCAGGACTTTCACAGAAACATGCTGGATACAGCAAAGTACTATCCCCACTGGGATTTTGGGGTAGAGGACTCTGGGGCAAAACCTGGTCATATTCCATGCCCTGCACCTAGAGTCTGCCAGTCATGGTTTAAAGTCCTATGAAATGGACTAGGGGCAGGTAGAACTTGTGAAGTTTTGAAAACTCCACAAGATTCCTAGTCTGTACCCTTCAAATCTGGGGGTCAAGTCGATGTAGGCTTTGATCAGCACTCTTACCTACTTAATACAAGCATATCAGAAGGTCAAACCCTGCACTCAGGACCCATTAGAGAGTGCAGAAAATGACTCTAGGCTTAATATCAGTACACATTTACCAAAGGACCTGGTTGAAAGTCAGTCCCTGCCCCAGGAGTCTGCTAAACACAGTCAAGGGTTCCGCCCAGGTGGAAACTGAGGGACAGAATCATTCAGTGCCTTCAATGGCCTAATCATTTTTTTTAAACATAAGCTGTAAGAACATGTGTGAGATAATAAGCAACACATTGGGCTGCATAGCTCAGCATCACAGGCAAATACTAATGGTCTTTAGGTTTGGCTAAATAACCATGTCAACTAGCTTGAAAGAGCATATATGATGCATACAGAGGGGAGGGAAAAAAGCCCCCCTCCCTCAGCTTTAAGCATCATTCAGATATGGTAATCCCACTTTGTTTGCAATGGCACTCGTCACATTCATAGTTATGTCTGTGCACCAGCATATTGTAATTTTATTGATGCAACAATAAGATAAGTCGCTGTAGGAGGACTGTACACGTTTACCTTTGTCATGTGGAGCTCACTTAGGGAAAAGGGAGACCACCTGTCCATTATTTTCATGGACAGTTTCTTATTTAAGACAAATTCCCAGTGTCTGTTATTACTATAAAATTTTTAGCTTGTGCCGTTCTCTGTAGTTAGGATGTAGCTTAGGTAATCAAGGTGCTCACAGCCAGTTACATAGGAGTGGACATTTCATTTTAGGTAGAAATAAAGTTGACTTTGGATTGGTTGGAAGAGTACTTGTGAAGGGTTTATTTAGGGGTCTTCTCAAAGCTCATTGGCTGCTAGACTTTAGAGACTGCATTATGACTTGTGATTGGCTGGGTGAAATATTTTCTAGACATTGATTGCATGCTGGTATCCCAGTGAAACCATGTGTTAATCTTATGGTAGTTAGGGGAGTGAAGAAGAACATGTTTGGTTTTAAAATGCCCAACACAGCCCTGAGTATTTAAGGTGGTCTTTAGACTAGAGATCAAACAGTGCTTCACCAATATCAATAAAAACAACTGTTTAGGAACTTGCTGAAGTCAGCACTGGAAAAATGTGTTTTGGATCCCAGGCCACAGTCAAAAAAGGATTTAAGATGCCTCAAAGGGTGCTGCAGTGAGGATTCCATGAGACGGTAGGGCCAAACAACATGGGCTCTTACTCTATTTGCCTGCTAGGAGGACTACTGCAGTACCCACACCAGCACTGGCACCTGTATGACCTCATGGAGTGACCTCTGAATAAGGAAGTGATCATTAGTGGGCCACCAGAGAAAACACCCCAGTCTTTAACTACATGGGATTTTGGAGTGGGGTGCTTCATAATGGTGATGAGAGAAACTGGGTGCCTATGACCAAAGGGGATTAATATGGTTATAGAGAGCCTGTAATTTGCCACAATATGATCTTTCCTTTAAAAGAGCATTCAGATGAATCAGCAGAGAATTGTTGCCCATTACATTTTTTTCCAGAAATGGCTTAGGCATTGAATTGAGCCTATGAGTCCGATCTCTGATGGCGAGTGAGCTTTCCAGGTAGAGAAGGACCATGAAAGTGATTTATGATGAATAAGCCTGGCGATTGAGTGCTAATATTTGGTCAAGTGATAAGTCCCTCGAAATAAGCACACCACCCGAATCCTGTAGTCATACTGAATTTACCATTAGCTGAGGAGTGTGTCATGACATGACACTCCGAAGGGTCCATCTCCATACACGATTGACACACAAATTTAGTACATGAAAGAGAAGATTGGTGGTGGTTCCTATTTGAAATCTAAATGTGGTGTTTGTCAACTTCATGTTCATCGTGTGTGTGTGTGTGTGTGTTTGTGTGTGTGGGGCCAACATTATTGAGGCCTGTCATTGGAGTCATCATTCCGCTTCCAACAAAGTAATCTAATAGAAGATACTCTTGAATTTAGGAAAGCCATTGCCATATGGAACCTACAAATGCTTCAATGGTGTTTTCATGTATGTCCTTAAAATGAAAAAAGATAATTATCTACAAGGGAGTAAAGAATAATATATCTCTAAGACCTAAAACAGGGAATGCACTCTAGCTCAGATTTATGTAGGAGACACAGTACGCAGCATAGCAAGTAGAGTTGCTGCGCCGTGTTGCGTGAAAGGGTGAGTAATGTACTATAGTACTTTGAATCAGGTTTCGGTTACAAAACGTAACGCAAACTCGATACAAAGGGCCTCATTTATGAGGCCCTGCATCACTTTTATGCCGCCGGTACGTTACTTTTTGTGACGCACCAGCAGTGTAAAAAATGTGCCTTGTTGTACCATATTTACAAAGTGACGCATCTAGGTAGATGCGTCACTTTGTAAACCCCTGCGTTACATTATACCTGTGCCAGGTATAATGTATGCAGGTGGGCATCCTGACGCAAGAAAGGGTCATAGAAGTGACGCAGTGAAATCTATAAGATTTCACTGAGCCACTTCAAGGACGCAAATGCGTCAATTTCTTACGCCTGCCTCACAGCAGTCGTAAGACTGACGCAGGCCCTTTCACATGGGGCTTGCCCCATGTGAAAGGACACATTGCTGGAGTTGCGTCACTTTTGTGACACACTCCAGCAATGCGTCACTTTTGCGCCATACAGATACGTCAGAAATACTGACGTATCTGTAACTCCTTGCGCAATGATGCGTCATACTGTAAATATGACGCATCATTGGTGTTGCAAGGAGGGTGTAATGAAAAGCGACGTATCACTATTTTCACGCAGCGATGCGTCACTTTTCATAAATGAGGCCCTAAGTGTTTGCAAATCTAGGCCCTTATTTCAATCAGTATTTTATTTACTGGAGACCAGTCACTAGTTTTGAAATAGAAACACAATGTTGTATCATCTAACTCGCATGATATGGCGTAGCACTTATTTCTGAAATATGAGTTTAAATTGTAGTGAGATGCTTCTTTGAAACTATCAAGGCAGAAATTGTAATGTGATGTTTGCTTGATCTGCTGCTATGCTTATCAGTGTTAAAATGTTATTAGTAATTGCTGTGCTTCCAGCAATTTCACATTTAAAGGGGTACAGAACCACAAATAACAAACCATATTATAAAAATCTATTCAAAGAAAAGAAAAACAGCTTACATTAATTTTTATAATTAATGATAATAATTTCTAATGGGCGGCATAAGCCATTCAGGCCAGAACATTGCTCGTACTCGCTCACATTGTATGTTTCTTCTCATCATCGAAGGTATTTTGGAGCCTCCTTGCACAGTTTTTTGACTGTTTATAATCTGGGCTATGTGCAGTCTCCCATAAAGGCATGTTCTCCATTTGGCTCTTGCTGACTTCCTCTGTGTATAGGCTTCATTTTTAGGGCTACATGTTTGTGATAGACCTCTTGTGGACCATAGCAAAACCCGGCAGTGGGCGTTGTGCCATCCCATTACTGACCATTAGCTGACTTTCTTAGCACTCTCATTTTCCTGATTCTTATAGGATGACTTTGATTCCTTGTCCTCTGCTTGTCCCTCCCCTGGAGCATAGAATTTTTACTATAATTTTGATTAGATGACTTATGTCCTTTCACTGCTCAGATTTAGGAAACATTTTTCTTTTTTCTCTTTGGTATCATTATTCCATGTGAGTGCATGTGTTTTTTTCTTCTCTGCACCATGAAATGTCTTTGCTATGTATAGTGCTCCCTTCAAATACTCACCACATGCGTTGTATTCTCCCTCCTTTCACCTCTTTGTCCATTGCTTTCCCCCCTCCAGCTTTTTAAATACTTTTTATTTATTCACCCCTACCGAGCATCACGCTCATTGGTTTTCTGCCGACCACACCCTGGGGGATATGTACAAGTGGCTTAACGTCTCTCTCCTCCACTTCTTTTTAAGTTTAAAAGGACTTTATTAAAGAAAAAGATTGCAGGAAAATCGAATACAACATGAGTGTAATACAGAAAGAAAAAAGCAATCAAATATAATAATAATATATATGTAAAACCAAGAAGGGGGTTAGGGAAGGAAGGAAAAGAGGGGGGAGGGTGGACTGAAAAAAGGGAAAAACAGTAATCATCCTTTATATATCATATGCAACCCGTAAAAAACCCATATTGTTCGTATAAAAGATAGCAAGAATCAAAAAGAATGAAATAACAATTATGAACTACAAATATAAAAACTATGTAAGTGGACGTTTCATGGAGGTTTGGGAACTTCTTCAATGGAGGGGACATGCAAAGGACGAGACTGGGTGGATGTATCCAGAAAATTGGTAATTGGTAACCACAAAATATCACGTTTAACAGCCAAAGTAATAGGGGAGACATATGCTCTGTCCAGCCTGTGGTTATAACAAACCCCATACCACCAAGCCTGAAAAGAGATAGTAGATGTAGACTTCCACGATGTAGTGATCTGCTGGAAAGCTACTGATAAAAGTAGATCAATAATGGATATATTGGTAGACAGGGAAGACCATATGTCAGATAAGCTACCCAGAAAAATGTGCGTGAGGGAAAAAGGAAAATGAGTGGAAAAAATAGAATTAATTTGACGCCAAACTTTAGACCAAAATATGTGAGTTAATGGACAGGTAAAAAGCATATGTTTGAGATCTGCAGGTGAGTGGGAACAAGACCAGCAAGTAGAAGGGACAGAGGAGTCAATAGCATGAAGCTTGCTAGGAGTAATCAGGAGTCTGTTATAAATAAAGAAAAGAGTTTGAGTGGTGTTGGCTGCTCTAGAGGATCTCCGTATTTTATTCCATATATCTTGCCTTAGTTCAGTTGAGAAAGTATCCTCCAAATCTGATTCCCAATCCAGTTCTATCCTGGATTTAGCTCTAGGTAAAGGTAGCATTTGCATTTTTTTATAAATGTGCGAAGCCGAAGGTGAGGATAAGAGAAAAGGAAGAGAGAGAGGAGAAGCCACAGAAGGAGGAGAAGGAGCAGACAAAGAAGCCGATGCGGTAAGAAGAGCATCCCGGCGAAGATTATATTTAGTAAGGAAGGAAGGAGGAAGAGAAAACAAAGATTGGAGAGTCGGAAAGGAAAGGAACAGATCACCCTGGAAGAGTTGAGAAACCCAAACAAGGCCATGAGAATACCAATCTTTCCAGAAAAGAGTTCTGTTCTTAATTTTAACAGAAGGATTATACCAAATGGGAGATTGTAAGAATTTTTCGCGATCATCAAGACCATTAAAGAAAAGTGGATGGAAAAGCCTTCTAGCATTGTTAAGTATAGGGAGAGACATCTTAGATGGAACGCGTGACAAGGAGACAAATTCCTTGAAAGAAAAAGGCTGGAAGAAGAAAGATTCAATGGAAACCCATATTGGCAGGGAGGAGGAGTCCGGGGATGAAACTAAGAGATATGGAGCTGAATGGGAAAGGAAAAAAGAGGTGTGATAAGCAGCAAAGTCTGGAAAATTGACACCGCCTAGAGATTTAGGGCGCTGAAGTTTGGCAAACGACATCCTAGCCTTCTTATGTTGCCATAGAAACCGTGAAAGGATAGAAGAGATATTTTTATAGCAAGATTTAGGTAAAGTAACAGGAAGATTAGAGAGAAAAAATAAAATGATTTGGACTAACATCATTTTAATAGAGTCTAATCTACCCCACCAGGACAGGAAAAGAGGATGCCATCTAGTTGTGGGTGCAGTTAGAGTACCAAGTAAGTTTTTAATATTTAAGGCCACTGTATCCTTGATAGAAGGTGTAAATTCGAGTCCCAAATATTTAATTTTAGAAGGGTTCCAATGAAAAGAAGAAACTACGAAATCAGCATGAAAACAATACTTATTGAGAGGAAGAATCTCGCATTTGTCAACATTAAGTTTATAGCCGGAGACCGTAGCATAAGCAGAGATCTCAGATAGAAAAGCAGGAATAGAGGTTTGTGGATGGGAAATAAATAAAAGAATATCATCTGCATAAGCAGAGAGTTTCAACTGCTGAGGTCCATACGGGAAGCCAGTAATATCAGTGTTCAAACTAATTTTCGACAAAAACGGTTCCAATGCCAAGATAAAGAGTAACGGAGAAAGAGGGCATCCTTGCCGTACTCCTCGGAAAAGAGGAAAGGAAGAAGACACAAGACCATTAGCAAAAATAAAAGATCGAGGAAAGGAATATAGAAGAGAGATATAAGAAATAAATTTAGAACAAAAGCCAAACCAGGATAAGGTAGAAAGCATAAAAGACCAATTAACTCTGTCGACAGCTTTTTCCACATCTAAAGCAATCGCAGCCAAAGAATGATTGAAAGAATGGGATCTGCTAAGAACATTAAAAAAATAGGCGGGTATTATCTGAAAGTAGACGTCCCTTGATGAAACCACATTGTTCTCTACCAATGAGAAGTGGAAGAACTTTGTCTAAACGTAAAGCTAAAATTTTTGCAAAAATCTTGTAATCTAAATGAATTAATGAAATAGGCCTATAATTTATACATAAAGTATGATCCTTGTTTTCCTTGGGGAGGAGACAAATTAAAGCTTCTTGGAAAGAGCCTTCAGACTTCCGGGAGGATATAAAAAAGGAGAACAATTGATGAAGCTTAGGAACAAGAAAAGAAGAAAAATGGGAGTAAAATTCTATAGAGAAACCATCCGGGCCTGGAGCCTTACCTTTTTTTAAGACCTTAATAGCTTCCAAAATGTCTTTGAGCAAAATATCCTTATCTAAAGAAGAAAAGTCCACATCAGACGTCTGGGGAGGTGGGAGGGAGGATAAGTATTGATCAATATCTGCGGATAAAGGAGGAGATTCTGGGGTATAGAGATTTTGATAAAAGGTAGTAAATTCAGTTAAGATATCTTCATCTTTATGGAGAGTGGTATTAGAAGAAGAGAGAATGGAATCAATTTTTGTACGTTATTTTTTAACTTTAAGATAATTGGCAAGAATGTTACCAGCTTTGTTACGAGCAGAATAGAATGTGGCGCTAGATTTGAGCAAGACCAAATTGGCTGAATTCGTGGAGAGCTTGTTAAAGGAGAGTTTAGCCTTACTGAGTTGATCAAGGGTCGATGGAGATTTGGTCGAGTAATAGGACTGCTCCAGTTGTTTAATTTGAGAAGTTAGAGAAGATAGTAACTGTTGGGAACAGCGACATTTCTTGGCAACATAGGAAATAATGAAGTCTCTAGAAGCAGCCTTGAAAGTGTCCCAAATCAACTGAGGAGAGGAGAGAGGAGTTTCATTTTCAGCAAAAAAGCGTGGTGCAAATTCAAGAAAAGCAGAAGTGAAAGATGCATCTGAAAGGAGAGCATTATTAAAACGCCATCTGCGGGAACCTTTGATAGGTGGGAGTAATTCAAGGCCTAAGGAAACTGGGGCATGGTCGGAAATCAGAATAGAGCCAATGTCAGAATGAGTGATGTGTTGTACCAATGACTTAGAGACAAAGAGATAATCAAGTCTGGATTGGGAAAAGTGGACGGGTGAGAAAAAGGTATATTCTTGTAGAGAAGGATGGGAAAGCCTCCAAGAATCAACAAGGGACCTTTGAGAAATAGTAGATGTAAATTGTGTATATGCAGAAGAGGGGGAAAAGCGAGAGTTGGATTTCCTATCAAGAAAAGGATCCATAACCATATTGCAATCCCCACCAAGCACAAAATAATCATCTGTGTATTTCATGGAAGACTGAAGAATGTGGGGCCAAAACATTTTATCAGGCACAGTAGGGGAATAAACATTAAAAATAGTTAACGGAATTTTATTAACCAATAATGAAACCACTACCCATCTACCATCAGAATCAGTCTCCTGAGAAAGGAGTTGTACGGATAAGCGTTTATGACATAAAATTGCCACTCCATTACGTTTCCCTGACCCGGGGGATGCAAAAACATGACCCACCCAATTGCGGCGTAATTTGGTTATCTCAGCATCTTGAACATGAATTTCTTGTAACAATGCTATATCAGTCTTCAGATGAGCTAAATGAGACAGCACACGTTGACGCTTAATTGGGGACCCCAAACCTTTAACATTCCAAGAAACTATATTAACTGTCATCTAAAATTGCAATAAAAGGCTAATAATGAAAACATGAAACAGTAATAGCATAAACATCTAGCAAAATACCTAACCCATGCAAAGAAAAGACAGAATTGAGAGGGAATCGAGAGGTAATGACAGGAAGCATGAAGGAAAATTGAAAGAAATGTAAGGGAAGGAAAGTTATGATTAAAAAGTAAAGAATGAAAAAGGAGCTGACAGGTGAGAAGGAAAACAAAAGAAGGGAAGAAAGTAAGCAAGAAGAAAAGAAAAGTGGAGAGCAAAAATCTGAGAAGTAACCGATATAGAAAACATACCACAGGGAGACAAGAAAGAAACGGGGATGGTGGAGCCACAAGACGGAGATGGATAACGAAATGCCAAAAACTCCTGAACGAAACACCAGGGAGGGAGACAACTCCAGGAAATACCACTGAAGATAGATACACGATAAGGGACCATAGTCAACAGTACCTATAGTGGAGAGAAAAAGGGGGAGAAAAAATGATATTAGAGAAAAATATGTGGAAGGACCAAAAGATAAGTACAACAACAAAGAAACGGTAAATATACAAATAAAAATGTTAGTTAAAAACATATACGTAGTATGGTGGAAAAATAAGAGTCACCAAGAAAGCAAATACAAAAACAGAGAACAAAAATAGAAGACAAATAGAAACGGAAAGCAGAACATGTGTCAATGAGAAGAAATCAAGTCCTCATGGCTGCGGGACATCCATGGAATCCACTCTGCAACTATTCTGGAACCGTTGAAGAAGAGCAGGGTCTTCGTACGTAGTAGTCTTATTATTGTAAGTCACCTCAAAAAGGCAAGGGTGAAATAAACCATATCTCGCATTCAAGTTGCGCAGCGCTGGCCTCATGTCCAGAAATTTCTTACGCCTGTCAGCAGTAGACTTAGCATAATCCTGGGCAAAGAAGAGAGTAGAACCATTCCAAACAATTTTTCCACGTTGTTTAGCAGCCTGAAGAACACAAAGTAAGTCAGTATATTCGAGAAAATATAGGATGACCCCTCTAGGCTTGGATGAGGATGCAGCAGAGGAACGACTTGGACCAAGACGATGTGCACGTTGAATATTCAGAACGGGCGATTCAGGAAGGCCAAGCAACGTTGGTAAAAAAGTGTGAAAAAAGGAAATAGGTGTTGGACCTTCCAAATTTTCGACAAGGCCATAAATGCGTAGGTTGTTGCACCTGTTTCGGTTTTCCAAATTCTCAACTTGTTGTTTGAGGGATAGTATCTCTTTGGAGATAGAAGGAACTTGATCCGCAAGATCTTGAATGAGACCAACGCTGCTCTCCAACGCTTCAACTTTTTGTTCTGTGACAGACCAGTTGGTTTCTAAATTAAGTAAACGACGATTGGTTTCCTCCATGTGAGGTTTAAGCGCGCGTAATTCCTCAAGGATAAGGTCTGAAGAATGAATAGAGGAAGACGCAGGAGGAGGAGATGGAGGATGAACCTTAAGACGCTTTTCGGGCATAGAGGAAGAACCTGGTACCACTGGGGTTGCTTTAGTATTTTGTTTAGTACTGGTGCGTGTCGTTGAGGTAGCAGACCCCTTGGAACTAGTGGAATCCATGTGAGAATCCTCTTGAGGGTCCTGCAGCACGTTAAACGGATTAAAATCCTCCAATGTAGAGTCACTCTGAAGAGTGGAACCACTACGGTTGGTGCGCGCTTTAGCCATAAGTAGAAGCCAGGAGGAACACAATTCCTGTTGCAAAAAATGGCGGAAAACACCTCACAGAAACCAACTATACACAGAGAGGAGAGGCGGCAGTCGCAGTTGTGGGAATCACTGCAGCACAGCGAAAACGAGCGTAGGAGTAATATAGGCGAGGAGATTTAAGAGGGGTACCAGTAGTGACCCAAAAATAAAGGTGAGTTCTGAGGATACAGCATAGGAAACATCAGTGCAGGCAGAGAAATGCGGACGCGCCGAAAGCAAAATGGCGGCTGCGATGCTGTGGCGTAGCACAGAAAATAAGATGTCAAAAAAAGGAGGATTGCCTTACTGGAGAGAGTTGTCTGCGAGACATGTTGAGCAGCATGACGTCCGGCATCCGTAAATGGTAAAAAATCCGGTCCGACGAGAAAATTAGAGTCCTAGAAGCCGCCCGACTCCTCATGTTTCGGCGGAGCTCCGGCAGAACGCGGCCATCTCCTGAGGCTCCTAAGCCACGCCCCCTCTCTCCTCCACTTCTGAAATGCAAGGCTGCACCATATTTACAAGAATGTGATGCAGCCTTGCGTTTCCCCCTGCGATGGCTCTATGTTTAGCAACTTAGTGTCAACGCAACGCAGGCACCCTTGCACCAGAGTGGAAGGGCGTCTGCGTGCAGGGGAGGATTGTATATGTGTAGGAAGGTGTCCCTTCCTGCACATAAACAATCCTAGAAATGCCATTCTGTCACTTTCAAGTGTGCTGCTTCATTCACACACATGAAAGTGACAAAATTGAATTTTGAAAAAAAGTTTGTTTATGTACAGGAAGGGTCACCTTCCTGTACATAAACAAACCATGGCATTTTGCTTTGTTTTATGTGTGCTGCACAAGGCAGCACACATGGAAAAAGAAAAAACGAGGCGAAATAACGCATTTCTCCTTGTTTCGCCAACGTAAGACCAGGATTCAACTAGTCTTAATTTTGGCACTGCCTCCTATGTACGCCACCCTTGTTCATAGGGGGCAGCGTAAAAATGATTGGGTGTTGCAGTGGAACACCCACCACAATACACACAGCCCACCCCTTGCACGCTAACCATAGCATGAAAGGGGGCCCTATGTACAAGGCAGCGTTAACCTCTTCCATGCTCATGACGATCCCAGCTCGTCCTGAGTCACGGTGCAGCTGTGCTCATGACGAGCTGAGCTCATGACAAGCGCGGTGCTCACATGCGTGGCTAATTCCCCCGCTGTGCTGAGCGTTCTATTAAAACGGGCGTGGTCATGACGAGCTCAGCTCGTCATGAGCACAGCGCCACCATGCTGCATGTCGAGCTGAGCTCGGCACAAGCACCGCGGCGCCGCGCGCTGCCCACCTCCCCCAAGCACAGCGGGGGAATTAGCCCCGCAGCGAAGGGGTTGCGTCATGATAAGTGGCTTAATGCTGCCTTGTACATAAGGCGCAGCCCC
This sequence comes from Lissotriton helveticus, assembly GCF_964261635.1. Taxonomy (NCBI): domain Eukaryota; kingdom Metazoa; phylum Chordata; class Amphibia; order Caudata; family Salamandridae; genus Lissotriton; species Lissotriton helveticus. The sequence continues at coordinate 434,854,435 of NC_136073.1, forward strand.
TATCATCATCACAACGTCAATATAGGTGACATTGTGGCGGCGAAAGGAGTTTGTACATATGCCCCCCGTTTGTTCTCCTCCTCCCTCAACTCCCAGTACTCCCCTTTGCTCTCACTGTCCTTAAAATAAGATCTTTTTATTTCAGTATCTATAGGGTGCCTGGCAGCAGCCATTTATTGCTGGACTGCTGCGTTTCAACATAAAAACACTTTCACGGAAGCATTTTTTTATTTTATTTATTGCCTCAGTGGTCGCTGCGTCATTCCATAGGTACACACATGTGTGGCCATGCATGCGCGCATACTCACTCTTATGGATTTACGCAGCCACCAGCACCATCATGACGCAGGCATGAGCATTTTTTTTATCACTGCACTTTTTTCTTTTTCTTTGGAAATGCTACACAGCATCGGCAAAAGCCTTTCTTTTTGACGATGCTTCAGGGCATTCTCAAAAGTCACCGCAGAGCTAATAGGTCAAAAGGTGAGACTTCTGGACTTTCCCTGTACCTCTTTATCCCAGATATGACCAGTCTGGAGTAGATTTTTTGTCTTCACAAAACGCAATACATTTGTGCACATTTTGCAGTGTGTGCCGTGCTTGGGGTTTGTTTTTTTAGTTCATCTCTTATTCACATAGGCTTGCAGCACTGCAGTCTGCACCTGGACAATATCCCCTTCTCCAAGCAATATCCCCTTCTCCTGTGGCAGTCCTAAATAGGCCCGGTGCTGCTGTGGGGGAAGTAACAGTTCAGACATATACAGGCTTTACAATTTTTGTGTATATCCTTGACTGGAGAAAAAAAAAAAATATATATGTAGTTTTATATATATATATAGTGATATATATAAATATTTGTTTTTTGGGGGAGTTTTATATAGAGCGAACTTGATCGGAAGGTATGAGTGCTTTACACGAGCACCAGTTGCGTTACAGTCGGACACATTCATTTTGTTACGCGCGGGAAGATTAAGGGATGTGCCCAGAATCACAGGATGTTGAACGTCCCTGCCGAGTCTCGTACCCGTTCCCCAGCTTCGAGGTCGACCGTTCTAGCCGCTGGGCCACATCCTCTCTTTTATCGTGAGGTCGCTGGGGACGCCTAAGAACAAAGATACAGACAACACCAAAAAGGAAAACAAGAGAAAGAGAACACACCACACGGCGAAACCCTGTTCATTAGGACTGGGTGACTTTCATTCCACTGAACTAGAAACAACTGTAGGAGCAGTGGCCAGTGCTGGGCGAGAAATGAGTGGTGTTCTGTTTACGCCATTCTGGAAGAGGAGAAGTTTAAGAGAGTTGCAAGCTCTGTCATCCAGTCTGAGTTTTGATAAGAAGAAATAGACTAACAATTCAATATTTTTTAAACACATCATTAAATAAGCAATTGGCTCAAGTGTTACCATGGGAACGAAACAAAAAAATCCTCTTTTTTTATGATTCCTTTGAACTAGGACTTTGACCGTTGTGTTTCTGTGTTCACAATACTGTAGCGTGTGTTGTTAAAGATCGCAGGCCTAAGTGGAGACCCAGCTACACCCACTGCTAACATCCTCCCATTCCAACCTCTCCAACAGCATGACTTCCTTACTGAAATCTCGGGAGAAAATTAAAGATGTGCCTTTGACCCATGAAAAGATGGTGCACAGAAACCTGCGCTTTGATCCATGCCTGCAAAGCAGCATTTGTTGCTTGGGAAAAAAAACATACTAAGCAGAGAAATAACAGACCCAAAAACAACCTTGTGGACAAGTGACATATAGCTCCGAGCCAATAACAGAACACTTTCTCGAAGACACTATCCATACTGTATCTCATTTTGACTAAACCTTTGTGGGAAACCCACGGATCAAAGCTAGTTCTTTTCAGTTCTATTGGCTGATTTATGATAAGGTGATGGGTTTATGCTTTTTCGCCATGTAGGATCATCGTGTGTCTTGAAACATCCTGTAGAGCATCTATACATCTGTTCTACATCCCTGAATATGTGTAGTGTTACTAAAGAATAGAGAGGCCGAAGGAGCACGCGGTCGAACATCATTAGTCTCCACTCCCCCCTGCACTCCGTTGTGTGATGTGTTGTACATGTAATCAATGATCACAGCTGTATTCAAGAAACAAAACTGATTCACACAAGATTCACAAGGTGTAAGTTTGAGTCACATTGGAGAAGTCACAAGGTACCAATCTGCTTATTAACTGTGACCCACACTGGTGTAATGCCCAAGTGTATGTGTGGCATACTGCCTCCTGCACAGCAGATGCACTCATTGTATACAATGATACAATAGTGTTGATGGAGAGGCCCTGGAAATACAATGGGAATAAGGGAAGACCGCCAAAGTAGTGAAGTAGATGACCTACACAAATATATATGCCCACCATTGCTCACACATAAATAGTTTTCTAACCACAGTCAGACGATTCTGGCTTCAGAAAATCTGGAGAAGTGCACCAACCAGTCTATGCTTCACCAGGAAGCATGTAAAAAAGGAATTACTTATTTAAATAAATATTAATTCCGAAGAACATGTATCCTGTTTTAAAATCATACACGTGCTATACATAGGGACTGCTGTTTTCTAGGATACAGCGCTGAACACAATCTCAAGATTTCTAGGAGAAAATATTAAGATGAAGGAGAGGCTGGTTGTTTTAATCCTAATGTTAATTGTAGTTATATAGTACTTACTACCCATTACAAGGCATTGAAGTGCATTTCTGCAAGTAACATGCTACTCCCAATCCCAAAAGTGGATTAGTGGTGAATTAATCGAGGGAAATATAAATTGTTATTCAGAGTAGTAGACATGTGACTCTTAGATGAATAGGATGGATAGAGGAGGGAAGTCTTTAGAAAGGATTATTTGGGAGTTCATAGTAGTAAAGGAGGTTTGGGATAAGTCAAAGAGTGGAGGGAGGGGGTATTTTGGAAAAGGAATAGAATGTATCATTGAGTGATGATTTGATGAGGGTTAGTTCACTTTTTTTCTCTCTGCAGTGGGAGGAAAATATATATGTGGATACATAGCCACACAGAAGAGGTATACATACGTAGAGATTTTAACATGATACACATATGGAAAATAATCAGGAGGTATAAAATTATACTTGATAAAGTCCCATATGTACATGCATGTATAAATATTTACAAACTAAGGATTTTCTTTTTTTTTGCTGTAAATTAAGGTTTTTATTTTATCCATTATTATGTGTTTTTTAGTCATATTTTCCCCCAATACTACAATAATGAAGCACTTATAGATACAATGGATAGCATCATATTTGCACATTGTGACTGATATGTTATTGTAAGAAAATGACCCTAGAAGCATACAGTCATCATCTTATATCTTATTGATGTATTGATCTACTTATATATAGAGAGACATGGCCTATAGGAGTTAAACTACATCACAGATCATATGTAGGGGAGGGAGAGAAGCAGCTTGAGTGCTGTGTGAAGGAGGCACTTCAGGCTTAATGAAGAATCCATTGCTAAAGAAGGAGCGCTGTTGGGCCCCCTCACAGACTGATGTTGCAGTACTGGCCTTCCCTGGTTGCACTTGCATTTTGCATGCTCTGTGGCTGGGGAGAATGAAGCATGGCCACCCACACCCTGAGCCTTGGGTCATCCACCAATGTCATAACAGATTGGCCATGGCATTGAATTAGTGGAACAACTCTGGAGATCCTCTGAGATTGGAATAATGATGCACTGTTACCACTCCGATGTAGAGCATACTCTTCGCTGCTTGGATGGTGGATGGTATTGAATGGCGTGATCCTGCTAGTGGTCCCTGAGGGTTAAGCCCAACTGGATTAGTCCTTAAACTACTTCAAAGGAAAAGAAAATGGCCAGACACAGAATGACAAAGCCTGAGAAACCATCCTTTGAGAAGGGCCATCTGGTTGACACCCCTACTGAAGGACACTGCTGAGGGTCAAAACAAGCTGGACAACTCCGTAGCAACCATACCAGAGTCAAGAGAAATGCTAGAGAACACACCAGAGACGAAGGCTACAGATCTGAACTTGCTGCGATCAGACCAATACAAAGCAGCGGAAGGGGTGTTGGCCTTGGCAAAATCCTGGATGAGATGCAACCTGCAAAATGTATCACCAGCTGTCATACATTGTGGTAGATCTGGGGGTCTCTAGTTGGCAATGGTATTCACCTTTGTCCAAACAGGGACCCTTACTTCCAAGTCAGGATAAGTGGATTACACTCCTTAATAACCCCTGCTCACCCCCTTGGTAACTTGGTACAAGCAGACAGGCTTATCTCAGAGGCAGTGTGTTAAGCATTTGTGTATATACACAGTAATACAGTGATAACACTACAGATTGACACAACACAGGTTTTATCAAAATAAGTATTCTTTATACAGACTTAACAGAAGAACACAAAAGATAAAAATCCACAATACTACCCTTAAGATTACTTAAAAGCTGATTAAAGTCTCTTAGTTCAAGTTGTTGATAAATGCGACAAAGTTCTCAACAAAGTATCTGGATGCGTAACGCAAAGTGAACAAAAGGCTCGCAAAAGGGGAGATGTGTTGGTTCCGTGACCAGGGGGAACGGTTGCGTCCTTCCTCAATGCTTGCGCAGAGTAGGGGACTCGTCATGACCCTTACCTGTGCGGAGGTTATGCGCAGATTCTCGGCCTGCGGGCCCGTTGCGGTGCACAAGATGGCGCCTTGATGCAATGCGATGATCTGGTTGCGATGTGAGAAGATGGCGCCCTTGATGCGACGATGCAATGACACCCTGGCAGCCTTGCGACGACTCTGTACTTTGGAACCGCGACAGGCCCTGCGACATGCTTCTCCTGTGATGCAATGGCGACTCTCATGATGGCGTCACACTTCTCCCGTGATGTGACAGCAGGCAGCTTCGATAAACACATGCTTCCAGGGAGATGCGGCGAAGGCTCACTTCTCCGGCGTTGAGATGATTTCAGCTGCGGCGGCGACACGCTTCTTCTCGATGCATCGCGCTTCCAGCTCCCGGCGGCACACAAGTGACTGGAGTCAGAATTCCCAGCAAGGAAATTCAGGAAGGAACTGGAGGTGAAGTCTTTTGTCCCTTAGACTTCAGCAGGAGGCAAGCACAGTTCAAGACCTTGGAGAATATTCTGTAGATGCAAGTCCTTACAAAGTTCCTTCTCCTTTCCCTTGGCAATGAAGCAACCACTGCTGGCCAACCCAGCAAGCAGCACACTGGCAGAGGGGCAGTACAGACTCCTGCAGCTTCCCTGGTTCTTCTCCTTGGCAGAAAGGTTTCTTGTTCCAGAAGTGATCTAATTTCTTGGGATCAGGGTCCCAATATTTATACCCCATAATCCATTGTTCTCTGAAGGCAGAGAGGCCTCTGCCTAGTCCAAACCAGTTCCTGAGCACTTTGTTTACTTGACTCTCTTCTTCCTTTCACTGGGCAGGGCAGAGACATCAGCCACCCCACGGTAGGTGGAGCCAGCTCAGGGGAGGGAAGATACAGCTCTGGAGCACTCTGTTGACATGATTCTTCCTCTCCTTTCACAGTGCAGGGCAGAGACATCAGACAGTATCAGATGCCAAGGTCCACGTCACAGCCATTGGTGTTTTGCAAGTTGTCCAAGCCTCGCAATATGACAAGTCATTCTTTGGATAAAAAGGCATTCATAGTTTGGGCAAGATGGTTGCTAAAGAAAAAAAGATGCAAGAAGATCCCTTGATGTAACGAAACCTACTATAATGTTATCACATATAATACTTGCAGCACACCATATAAGTTAATGCTGTATAATGCTGCTTTCCTAGTTGTCTTTTGTAGCGCTTTCAGGGTGAGCTAGAAGTTGGAAGAATCTAAAAAGGATCAATTTCCTGTTGCTGTATCATAAAAAAAAATGTCTGTTTATCTTACATGGTGAAAAACTAACCATCTAGGGAAAGGAGCTACTATTGAACTGTTTGCTGCCTCCACACCTCTGATCTGTCCTTACTCACACATGCATACATACTTTGCCTTACGCCTTGAAAGGGGTTGCCTGCATTGTTCATTCTTCAAAATGGTGAGTGTCTAGTACCCAGACAACTACTCATCCCATTTTTTCAGGATAGGTGCAGCGACCTTGGTAACTAAAGCATGGCTCACCCAGGAAGAGGTAAAGAACATAGGGTAGCGATCTTACCCCTGTTTTAAACACTATACCCACCTAAAGCCACTGTAGATAAAGAATTATTCCTTGTGTCTCCTTTTATATTCTCCTCATTCTATCTTAGTAGTGATATCCATCAAGGGAATGTGAGTCATCCTTTATTCAGCGAGCAGTGTATAGGTTGCAACAGCTCAGTATGCCTAAGATGGGGACATTGATAAAAATCTTCTTCAGATGGTGTGATGACTTAGTAAAAAGGGGTTCAAGAGAATTCAGGGACTGTTTGAAGAGTTCTATTGGCTAGAGTGATCATTCGATTGGGCTTTCATAGCATGGCCACACATAGTCCCAAGGCTGGTATGGGGTTCAGGCATTTTGTTCAGGTATAATCAATGTCTTTGTGAGGAATCTTAAGTCTGAAATGGCCAAGCTATGCACAGGAGAGGATTGCTTTAGGCACCTCTCTCAAAGCTGCCGAGAGGTGAAAAAAGACTCCATAAGAACTAGGTCCATTTATCATACATTGTCACACACTTATTCAGTGATACCATTTGCGCTTTTCCAACATACCGGTCAGTTTGAGGGAGGGAAAAGGACCTGATAGCCCTAGCCAACATTGTGGTGGGATAGAAGGACAAACCACCAGCTAATCTGAAGCTGAAGCCACCTCTGAAGGATTACCTTTAGGACAGCTCTGAGATGATCAGACATGCTTAATTCTGCAAGGACATTTTTACACCGGATTGGGAGTGTAGACTCACGATTTTACTCAGCAGTTTAGGGAGCGGGGTTGAAGCTCTGGAACACAGTGCATGGGGTACCCACCTTGTTACACAGTGTTAGATAGAGTAGGTTCACAAGCGGTGTTCAGTGGGCAGAAGTCAGGGACCGCCCCCTAGTAATGCATGTGGTTTCACCTCTGTGGTCTGGGTAGAATGGGATTGAAACTGGGCCTGTGACCTATGTAACATACCCTGCAACCAAAAATTGTAAATAGGTGTTAATAATTAGGTACGCTTAGGAAGATGGAATTGTTAACTAGAATTGTGTCAATTGTCGTATTATATTATAAGATTGGAATGCCATGATAATTGCTAAGAATTTTCTAATTGATGTGAATTTCTTGATGAGAAAGTGTTTTGTTTTTATGCTATGTTTTGTGAGATAGTAAACATCACCAGTGTGCATCCAAAATTAAGAGAGTTTCAGCTATGTCATTGATTCCTTTGAGTTGAAGGGAAGCATGATCTATGACATAACATAACATAACTTGGAGACTCCTGGACGTTTGCATTGTACAATCAGAATACGTACTTACAATTTGACGATTACATTGTATTTATCTGAAACATAAATAAGTACTGGAGGTTCTGAATTCGTGTGTCATTCCATGATACAACCAAGAAGGGATTTGACAAATCCCTGTGACGAAACTATTTCTTTGGTTGGAAACCCATTCCACTCCATGATGGTTTCCATTTCCGTTGTTAATGTTGATTACATTTCATGTGTTAATTTGGAGTTAGTATAATAAACAATACCTTGCCTTAAAGTGCATTGGAAGCCACAGGTGTAACTGCTATAAAACTCATTCAATGTCCACATCCTTCAAACAAGAGCTGCTCTTCATTATTATAGGTGAAAATAAAAAAAAGTTTAACATACATAACACAGAATGTATTTCAACTTAGGTTTCGCACAATATGTCTACATGTTCCTTACACTTTTACTTTGTTTTCATCAATTTCCTTAATTTTCCTTCAATATTGGATTTGATGGCTCAGTGGATTTATTCATGGATGCAACACATCTAGGTTTGACCTCATGGTGACAGGTTAAAACACCTGTTAGATACACTCATCCTTTCATCATGCTAGGTCAATAACACAAGTGTTTAGACAACATATTGTTTTGATGATAGCAGGAGACAACATATTGGGAAATTAAATATCATGACTCACAAGTATTGTGATGGACACATAGCTTTGACAAGAATAACTTTATGGTAAGTAATATCATTGCAAATATTATCAATGTTCCTAATATGGTTTCACTAATACAGTACTTACAAATATTGTTGTTTAATTATTTTAATGTGTTTTAGTTAATATAATAATTGTATGTGTTACTATTGTTTATATCAATGTTATTATTTGTTTTTATATAGCTTGTAATTTTAAGTGATTTTGAATTTTTTATTAATTTGTAATAGTAATTTATAGTGTCATAGTGGGTTGTTGGGTTTGTAGGGGGCTAGGGTGGGAAGTTTATTATGTAAGTTAAAAAAAGATGGGTGATATTCATTATGTAATTTATCGAATACTGATTATTTTCTGTTATATGTTATTTGTGGGCTGTTAGGTTTGTCGACGTATGGGGCGGGGAGTTATTTAAGCAATAATTAATTAACAAGCAATAAATAACTGTTAATTAATTATTTAATTTATTGTTATGAAATGTATGGAATATCTGCTCCTTTTACTGATATTTGAGTTGTGGGCTGCTAGGTTTGTGGGGGTATACGTTAAGAAGTTAATTAAGTAATGATTTTTAAAAATGTATTATTGTTAATTCATTATTTAATTGATCTTTAATTATGTAAAATATGTAATACTGATTTCTTTTAGTTATATTTTAGTTAACGGGTGCTAGGTTTGTGGGGTAGTGTGTGGGAAGTCAATCAAGTCAGAAATAATTTATTAGTTATTATTTTTAATTTACTTATTTAATTGAATTTTAAACATGTAAATTGTGGAATGCGTATTTAATTTAATTTAATTTTAGTTATGGGATGTTAGGTTTGTAGGGGTCTAGGGCACGATGTTGATTAAGTAATAAGTAGCAACAAATTACTATTTGTTAATTGATAATTTAACTCATTTTAAATATCTAAGTTATGGAATAGATGTGTTGGGGTTATACTTTATATGTGGTTGCCAGGTTTATAGGGGTGCCGGATAGGAACGTATTTAAATACTAATTTAATAACGGTTATTTATTAATTGCTAATTAATTTTTTTATTGAATAGTAATTATTTAATTTGATCGTTTTTAGTTTTTTTTAACACACATATATATTTTGGATGTTTTTTTATTAAGAGTTTAATATTTTGTCTACATTGGTGAGTTTACTTCTATATGCAATGTGCATGAAGTTAAGAATTTTCCCTGATCTTGCTTAGACTGAATTAGGAATTTTAAAATTAACCTCTTCGCAGTTATCACTTTCGCTACTGTTGCGCTGACTGGAGAAGGAATAGTAGATTTTGCCCCTCCAAATTCAACGCTTTCCCTAGTGCTGCACAGACTGGGGGGAATAGTCAATTTTACTCCTCCAAAGTTTAACACTTTCCCTACTGTTGCACTGTGTGGAGTGGGAACAGTAAAAATCACCCCTCCGAAATCCAACACTTTCAATTCTGTTGCACAGTCTGGGGTGCAAATAGTAAATTTGTCCCTCCGAAGGCCAACATTTTCTCTACTGTTGCACTGATTGGAATGGGAATAGTACATTTTACCCATCTGAAATCTGACACTTTCCCTACTGTCGCTTTGTTTGGAGTGGGAATAGTAACTTTCACCCCTCCTGAATCCAAAAAATACCATACTGTTGTGTAGACTGGTGTGGGAATAGTAAATTTCACCCCTCTGATGTCCAACACTTTTCCTACGGTTGCTCAGACTAGAGTGGGAATAGTACATTTCACCCCTCCAAAGTCCAATGCTTTCCCTGCTGGTACACTGACTGGAGTAAGAATAGTAAAAGTCCAATACTTTACCTACTGTTGCATAAACTAGAGTAGGAATAGTGTAGTCAATAATCTTAGACTCCAAAACTATATATATATATATATATATATACAGATATCCCGCGCTGCAGAGGCGCAAGGAAAGTCGCACACAGGATTTCTAGTTCACAGGAAAGTATTTATTGACTTGACGCTTTTCGACAGCACGGTCTTTGTCAAAAAGCCATACAAAGACCAAAGTGAGGCCATGTCTTTTTAAAGAGTTCCCAAAGCATACCATAGACATAGAAAACACATTCATTTCCTGTTTGTGTGTACTACCATGTGGTCTGTAGGAAGAAATACTTGCACATACATTTTATCAATTGTTGCTTAATAAAACTGGTGAGCAAATTATAAGGCTTGTCATGGTAAAAATAACAATAAATGGTTATTTAAACTAAAACAGATACAGAGTTCATCATGATTGCTTTCAAGGTGGTGAAACAATATACATTCATCAAGCACGCCCTGTTCAAAGTGTTAGGTGGTTGCAGCCCAGTGGCAGACAACCCTTGGTGATTTTCACCCTTGTTTGCTCTTGAGCAAGAGGGGTGCGGTAGTAGGGCAGTGCACAATGATAGTAGTGCTAGATAGCCCCATGTGTTCTGTGCTACACAGGGTGGTATATATATACTACCTACTGGCGGTCGTCAGTAGGTAGTTATAGTTAGGACCTAGTTTTCATAGCAAACTCAGTTTTTGTTTTCCCAATAACTTTGTCGCCAGTTGACGAATCTTCGCAAAGTTTTCCAAACTTATGGCCCGGTCCGCTCCTATCTTGAAAGTTTCGGGGTGATTCGGCAAGTGGGGGCAGAGAAAAAGGGGGGCCCCAAAACGTGTTTTCTCCATGTTAATTCCCATAGAAAACTTTAGACACGGCTACAGCCTGAACTCCAGAACGGAATTACACCAAATTCGGCAAAAAGGTAGCCTTTGCCTCAGAAAGAACTCTTTTTTTTAAATGGTGTACATCCGTTCAGTAGTTGCTGAGAAAATCAAAATATTTTTTTTTATATATGGAGGCGCGGTGGATCTGCGCACCCTCCCGATCACGAGCTTCATGCTAATTGGCTGTCAACACTCCAAACCAGGAAGTTTTGGCAGCCATCTTGTGCCTCGATAGAACCCAGGCACAAGAACACAGAAAAACTAAGGCGCAAAACAAGAAAAGGGGACAGGGTAGAAACACCCTGATCCCCCTAGGCCTGCTCAGGTGGTCCCTCAAGGATCCGTAGGGCCAAAAAAAGCCTTTTTTTATTTTTTAAATCACGAGGTGTGCGGAGAATCTGCGGATCCGGCTGCGAAAATGAAAAAAAAATAAAGTTCGGGCTCCCACGCTTCGTTTAATTTAAGCCCCCGGGTGGGCGAGGTCCCGGGGGCAGTTAAATAATGTGTGGGGGGCACCCTGTGGTGCGTTTTAAGTTGGGGAATTAATTTTTCTGCAATCCTGAGGGTCCCTGGGGGCCAACTAGCCCACCACTTACCTCCAGTAAGTGCCACAGCGCTGCGTTGCAGAGAGGTGGCCCTGGCCATGCCCCTCTTTACACCACTCTGCAATGCAGCTCGGTGGCTCCTACTGGAGATAAGTGGTGGGCTAGTTGGCCCCCAGGGACCCTCAGGACTCAAAGGGACTTAATCCCCCAATTTACAATGCACCAGGGGGTACGTTGGTACAGTGGTGCAGGGAGGGGTAATGGCCTGATGTCTCAGTGTGGAAACGCGCTCTGTGGCGCATTTTAAGTTGGGGAATTAAGTCCCCTTGAATCCTGAGGGTCCCTGAGGGCCAACTAATCCACCAGTTATGTCCAGTTATGTCCAGTAAGTGCCACAGAGTTGCATTGCAGAGAGGTGTAAAATGGGGCATGGCATCGGACCACCTCTCTGCAAAGCAGCTCCCTGGCGCATACTGGAGGTACCTGGTGGGCTAGTTGGCCCCCAGGGATCCTCAGCATTGTAGAGGAATTAATTCCCCAACTTAAAATGCACCATGTCACCTCAGCCCCCCCTCCCTTCACCAGTGTGCAAAAGCGCCCCGTGGTGCATTTTAGGAGGTAGTTTTAATCCCCTTGCCCTATTATGTACTAGGGTCTTACAGAGGAGGTCATGCTATTTACAGGGGTACCCCAAATGCATAGTGTTCCCTAGTGTATGTAGGTGTTTTCACTGTATTCTAAGTATCTTTTAGCATAGCACTGGCTCTAGGCCTGGTTAGTCAGAGTCAGTTACTGACAGTACCCGTCTAAAAAAGTTGTGGGCACAGGATGTTTTTGCAACAAGGCTTCTTTCTGCTCTTCTGTTGGTTCTTTCTGCACATGTCTGGCTTCTTCCTGCACTTTTCATCTTTGTGGACTTCTCTTGCTTCTTTCTGCATTTCTTTTGCTTCTTCTGTGCTTTTTTTCTTCTTTCTTCACATGTCCTACCTCTGTAGGCATAGTTATAAACTAGCATTTACAAAACCTTTGAAATTCACTGAAAACAACCCATAGGTTCAGGTACGTTATAGTTAGAAATTTGCATTTAAAAACCTTTGAAATTCACTGAAAAACCATAGGTTTCAGGTATGTTATAGTTCCAAATTTGCATTTAAAAAACCTTTGAAATTCACTGGAAAAAAAATAGGTTTTAGGGAAAGTTATAGTTAGTTGGACATTTCACTCGTACAAAACCATAGAAATTCCCCCGTTATAGTTAGTTCAGCTAACTATAAATCGCGCCCCAGCAATGCACTGCTGATGATGTCATATATATATATATATCCACATGCAATGGGATGCAGACAAAAAGCTAATCCACAAGCCCACTCGATTAGCTTAGAAGATGTATTTCTTTGTGACAAAAAGACGCGTTTCAACCACGTCCGTGGTCTTGATCACCTCTGTATATATATATGTACTGAAAAAATACAAAGGGTACATGGATATTATATTTAGGAAATAGAATTTTTTTTAAACTTAGGAATTCTCTGAAAGATCCAAAGGTTACAAAGATGTTATAGTTGGGCTCACATTTTACACACATAAACCATAGAAGTTAAGCACTTATAGTTATACTTATGTTAAGAAACTGTAACTTGTGGCCTAAAGTTACTTTACAGAATGAGTTATAGTTTCTTCAAAGAAGCTAGAGCTGCTGAATTTCTATGGTTTTGTGTGTCTGAAATGTGAACCTCACTATATCGCCTCTCTAACCTTTGGTTTTTTATTGAATTTCTATATTTTCTTAACATAAAGTAATATTTAATTACCATACTTTAATCCAACCGCCGCAGTGCACAGTCTTCAGCCTTAGTGGGTGGGGGTTGGCCACTGGGCCTGGACTGTGGCCACGACCTACATCCAACCCCCTCCATGCAGCCAACCCCACACCACACACGTCCTTCGGCCGTAATTGGTGGGTGTTTGAAAGGTAGCCTCCCCTCCTGGGCCAATTTTTGACCCTGGGTACCCCATCTCCCAGGGCCCGGCCATATTTAGAAAAAGGAGTGGGGCACACAGCCTCCTTTTCTGGGGAAATATTGGCCCGAGAAACCCATCCCCTGGGGTCTATCCATCAATTTTTGGGGGAGAGGGGCGGTATGTTTTTGAGGCTTCCGCCAGGTGGGAGTGAACTTAGTGTTTGCTCTTGCTTGATAGGAGCTTTAAAATTCCTCCTGCCACGGGAGAGAAAACCCAGGTTTACCTACCCGCACCAGTGCAGGAATGAAAACCGCAACCTCCTGAGAATTGGTATCCTTGGACATAATTGGAGCCGGCCATGTGGGATGAAGTATCTTGAGTCATGCCTACTGATATTAAACCCATCAATCTCAACCAGAAAATGAGCCTGACATCCTTTAGTAGCTAATTGTCACACTAAGCGTCCCCTTTGAGTGATGTCTTAAGAATTGTATGCGCCATTGCGAAGCACGATGTCTAATGTTTGCTACGTGTAATTTGTGAATTGTTGCCAGTTTGCAAACTGTGCAATTGTGTGAATGTTTCGTGTATTTAAATCTTTAATCTTAGCAAAGCTAAGACAATTTGCTGTGGTGTAAGGCATGCTCTAAATAAAGCCTCATTCCCCTGAACCTACCAATCTTTACTCCTTCAAATCGATTTTAATTCAACATTGTCTTTCCAAAAGTCGAACATTTGTAAAGACAGCTGGGAAATGAAGGCTGCAGTTTATATAAGCTTGGTGCTAGTGAGCATAGTTTTCTGAGCCTGTTAGGGTGTTAATTTGTAAGAATAAGCCCATGGGTCAGCTGTATTCTGACCTGAAAATTATGCAAACTTCTGTGCAAATGCTTTTGAGCTACTCTTCGGTGTGGCAAGGAAATGTTCCCATTGTGTGAAACTAAATACGGTACGTGGAACACTTGCTTTATGCAGGAAATAGTGAAAACAGAAAATGTCATCATAATTAGCAGTGCCCTCATACATCTGATTATCATTAAAAACAGTTGAATGCTGCAGATCATCTAGTATTTCATGCACTGTATCAATATTCCAGTCATCAGAGATAGAACTAGGAGCAATACATTCATGCAGAAAAATGTTAAATACATGTAGAATTTGAATCAGTTCAGTGGGACCAAATATATCATAGGATACCTTATCCCAAACAACTCCATCAGGAACTGGAACAGCAGAAATATTCACCCGGGAAAGGTCAAAATGCACTTTGTGTGAGGAAGAATGGTCTTTCAAAACTAAGTTCACCAGTTCAACAACAAAGCTTTCTGGGAGATAGTTTCTGTTTAGAATCACGAAAAAGACTATCACAAAACCAATTCATAGGAAGAGAAAAAGTAAAAAATGTATATCCAAGGTGAGATAAAGTAAGTCTTGTTCAGCCAAATGTAGAATTCACACAGTCTACCTCTGGGTGATAGTGGTAGTGGGCAGATGAATCTGAAGAGAAATTATCATAGTTGATGAAGTAGCCGGAGACTATTCAATCTATTTTTCCCAGCTCTGGAGACTTCGTAGTACTGGAGGTAGACCCATTTGGTGGTACATTATAGTAAATACCTTCTTTGTATGTTTGCTGAATTGAAATCTGTGTTGTATGCAGGATGTTTGTGATGAGTTCGTTGATGTAACAGAAAGTAGTGATACTTCAGTGTTAACTTTTTCCTGGAGAGGAGAAGAGGCTTCATCCTTGATTAAAACTTCCATTGGGACTTCTAGTATGATAGAGAGAGGAGGTCGATAACTACCTAGGATCCATTTGTCCTACTGTGTAGAACCAGCCACATAGTGGGGTTTGATGAGATCTATTGGTACAAATCTATACTTTTTGCAACCAGCAAGGGTTGGTAGAAATACAGTCCCCATACCTTCATCGGCCAGGACAGGTACAGGGTCTCTGTAAGATAGCCCAAATTCGTTCTTGTCCACAATTTTCTCCTGTACCAGTTCACCAATCTCCAGGAGGTTCTGGTGCTTCCTTCACTTCATCAGTGTAGGAACATTTCTGCTGGACATTGCTCTGAGCTTCTTGAAAGTTGTTCAGATCCTGTAAAGCATCCAAACATTTGTTGATCTCAAATGGGGGGTGTTTCAGCCATTACTGTATTGGGACTGTCGAGGTCTGGTATCTACATCTTAACCCCAAACAGGACCTTGTAGGGAGTCCAACCACCCAGGGATGTTTTGTGGCAGATTGTTTAGGGCTTTCTGGGCCCCATATAAGTGATGGACCCAACTGCGACCTGAACCTAATACCCTAACTGTTAAAGACTGCTTTAAATCTGGGTTCTTCCTTTCCACCACCGCATTTTCCTCAGAATGGTAGGGGGAGGAGTACCAAGCAGTCACACCCAAGTTTGCATGGTGTCTCTGTAAGCCTTCAAGGCAAACGCTGGACCCTGTCCCGATTGGAAAGTGGCTGCTGTGTTTCTCCAGTTAAAGGCTTGCAAATCTTTGGTAACATTTCAGGTGTTAGCCAATCACTGTAGCCAAACCCATAGGAATCGAGAACAGGAATCGACTACAATCAAGCTGTAATTGTAAGCCCCATCTGACTGCAAGGGGCTTCAGTGGTCCAGGTAAACACAAGCGAGAGGCTTGTCTGATATCAACAGAAGTGTCAGTGATGGATGAGCCATGGTGGAACCCTTTATCTGTTGGTGGATGTCTCATTTAAGGATAAAGTCCTTGGTCCGTTAGCAGAGTCCTGGCCACCAATAGCTTTGCTTCAATAGTGAAATTGTAGCTGCCTCCTCTGCATGTGCAGATGCGGGGAGTGGAGAGTTTGGCAAAAAGTCCTGTATCCACAGCATGGCAGAGTTTACAAGCCTCTACCTCCCTATCAGTAATTTGCATGGCCTCAGACTCCAGAGCTGCATGCCTCGCATGCCTGTACCCGTATGTTTGAGGTTTGGTTTAATCAGGAGTATATGACTTAGAAATGAAATGCACCAAAATGTGCTGTTAGCTCAGTGTGTAAGCTCCTGGGCTGAGATGGGCCGTTCACGGCCCCAAACATAACATTCTGGCCCGGAAGTGCTTGGTAGAAGTGAGCCTGACAGCAGCAGAGGGGAGTGTGAAAGACACAGGAGAGCCAGCTCATGCCTTGTAGCTCCCAGGCCCGCTGCACTCACTGAAGAGCAGTGGAAAGGAGACCGCAGAAGCACCCACCCCTCAGAGGGGCAAGGAGAAGAAGGGTTGCTTTGGCCACCTTTGGCACCTGTTTCCCAGGAACCAGAGCATGGATGCGGAGCTGCACATTTGGTGCACAAAAGCTTGTCAGATGCTGGCCCGGCCATGAAGTGGAGAACGAAGGCAGTGGGTACAAGAGGCACAGTTTTGACAGCTGGAGGCAAAAGAGGCACCGTACCAGCCAGGACTCAAGCTCCTCTCCAGTGCCGGGAGCCGCTACCCAACAAGCACCACCTCTCTGGCCACTGCAGATAACTTAAAAGGTGAGTGCGGTCCTCTTAAGGACATCCACACCTGCACCTCATTATTACGCACCACTAGAACTTCTTTGCACATCTACCCCCATAACCAGTGCCAACTTTGTGTTGCAATTCAAAAAAACAGCAAAGGGCCTTGACTGGGACTCAGTAAGGCTGAGCCAAATACCTATTGAACAAAACAAATGCCAGTACTGAGCTCAACTCCTGGAAATCTTTTTCAGAAAACTTTAAGAATAAAGCATAATAGTCTGCTTTTTAAATTGCACCATCCAATGGTTTATTCAACTTTTTTTGCCTTCACTAATTTTGCAAAAAACATGATTTTTTGTGCATAGAAATACATGGAAAACACTTGAAACAGACTATATCAAAAAATATACATTACAATAAAGTTTGGTAGATTCAACAACGACATTTCCCAAGCATCGCTGCACATTGCGAATTTCCGGTCATATGGCTTTCTGGGACAGCGTTTATTGGCAAATCATTGTCAAGGATATCTTATGCCCCAAGACTTGTGGAAGAAAGAGACCGGCATTTGATGCAAGGAGGCACTTTGAAAACTAGGTAAACCTTTGAGGCCACAGCGGGTCCGCCCACCATTTGTCTTTGAAATTAAACCGGAGGCGAGGATTGCCATCTCACGCTCTGTTGTTCCTCCCCCCTCTTACAGTAATCGAGCGCCTGAAACGAAATAACACGCAGCGTCAGCTGCTCACTTCGGAGGCAGCAGTAAACATTACGGTAAGCTGCCACCACTTCTTATTTTCTGGTACTAATCAACTGGCTGTGAGGGATATTTATTTACGAGTCGCATTTGATTTACAGGGCGTACTGCTGCTTGCCCAGATAAGATACAAGAAAGCTGGGGGTAAGTTTGTTACTTAGATCCCCGACTTGTGGACAGAGACTATCATTGTCAGTTTTTGTTAAGGCGTGATTTATGTCCTTTTCTGTCCCCTTGTTGTATGTGTGGATTTAGATACTGACACACTTGAGTTACGCAAGAGGGTCACTCACCCTGAAGATTAAAGGTAGGGAAGGTGGTACCGAGGGGCGCTGATTTTGGTGCTGGCCGTGTTAGGAAAGACTAGAAAAGCCTAAAATTTTGTTTGTCTTGTTAGGGCTCGGGCGGAGCTCCGAGATCCTATTGTAAAAGAAAAAAAAAAAAGTGTCTTTAGGGGTCTGGGCAGCAACATTCCTTAGTGCGCAAGCTTTTTTTATGTCATCTGCTTAGTGATTCGTCTTCGCTGTGCAGTATTTTTAGTAGCCTTGACGCCATAGGCCATATTTAATTTTCGTCGGCCATTGTTGTCATTTTCATGGCATTTTCTGTGTGGTTACGCGCACGGCAGACTATTAACCTTAATTAGGAGCTGTCAGAGTGCCCGTGTAATGCAATCCAGATGGTGGGAGCGCGTTCACCATTGCATTGCATGTATCAGGCGCGCGTGTAACATGTACCTTTCGCGCACGGCAGTCCATTAATTTTAATTAGGAGCTGTCAGGGTGCTCCTCCAAATGCAATCCAGATGGTGGGAGCGCGTTCACCATTCAGCATTGCATTGCTTGTATTATGAGGGCAGGAGGCCTTTTCTTTCTGTCAACATACTTTCCTCTCTGCATTTAAGTTACTAATTTCACATTCTTTGAAAAGTACACTTTTGTTGTCTTATGACTTATCTAAAATGTTAAAGAAACATTACATCGCCTATCCTGCCGTTAACATAAACTTGATAGCTGGCTTGAAACATTATACATGTCTTTCACTATTTTTTATTAAGAATCTTTTGCAGTTTGCAAAGTTATTTGAGTAGCCTTAAGCAATGTGTCCCACTCAGCATCCACATGCCAACACAGAACAATAAATTGGCAGGGCAGGCATAATTCCGTATGCACAGTGTCATCTGATATGAGCACAGTAATCAATTAGTGGCTAACCTATGGTAGAACACTTGTGGTGGCTAGCCTTTTCAGAGCCATTCTGCACACAGGCTGCACTGACCCAACTCCAGGCATAAAGGTGGGCACCAGCATGCAGACATTAAGGGGCACATTTATGAAGGCCTTGCGCCGCCGGTGCGTCACTTTTTCCCATGTTAAAAATGACGCACCGGCGGCGCAAGGCCTTCATAAATCTTCCCCTAAGTTGACACATAATTTAAAATCCTTTGCCCTCCTCCCATCGTAGCATATTGCATAAAAAGGAAACCTCGACGCCTGTAAGAGCAGATTTACCTCAGTCATTAATTCATGTATACATTTTTTGTTTTATAAAGCAGGAAAATTCAACGTAGATTCAGGAAAGACATCACACGCAGCAGTGGTGCAAGGCAGCGGCTTCTTGCAGACGCAAGAAGGATGAAGACACAGAGCAGCCCTGCAGATTACATTAGCACAGATCAGGCTTCAGTGCCAGGCAGCGGTTGTTTGCATACGCAAGAAGGATGATGAGACAGAGGAGCCCTGCAGATTAGATCAGGCAGCAGCAGTGCAAACTTCTCACACCCACTAGGAGACCACAGGTAGCTGAGATGCCATCTTCTCCCACTCACAAGAAGCACATCACAAGCAGCAGTGGTGCAAGCTTCTCACACTCACAAGAACAACATCACAGGCAGCAGCAGTGCAAGCTTCTCACAATCACAAGGAGACTACAGGCAGCAGAGGTGCAAACTTTTCACACTCGCAACAACGAAAAACAGGAATAGCACAGAGATGCACAATGCTATATTCTCATACTCACAGGCAGCAGCTGTGCAAGCTTCTCACACTCACAAGAAGGACATCACAGCCAGCAGCTGTGCAAGCATCTTACACTCACAAGGAGACCACAGGCAGGTGAGGTGCAAGCTTCTCCCACTAACAAGAAGGACATCACAAACTGTAGTGGTGCAAGCTTCTCACACTCACAAGAAGGACATCACAGGCAGCAGCTGTGCAAGCTTCTTACATTCACAAGGAGGCCACAGGCAGTTGAGGTGCAAGCCTCTCCCACTCACAAGAAGGACATGACAGGCAGCAGCTGTGCAAGCTTTTTAAACTGACAAGGAGACCACAGGCAGCAGCAGTGCAAGCTTCTTACATTCACAAGGATACCACAGGCAGTTGAGGTGCAAGCCTCTCCCACTCACAAGAAGGACATGACAGGCAGCAGCTGTGCAAGCTTTTTACACTGACAAGGAGACCACAGGCAGCAGCTGTGCAAGCTTCTTACACTCACAAGGAGACCGCAGGCAGTTGAGGTGCAAGCTTCTCTCACTCACAAGAAGGACATGACAGCCAGCATTTGTGCAAGCTTTTTACACTCACAAGGAGACCACAGGCAGCAGCAGTGCAAGCTTCTCACAATCACAAAGAAACCACAGGAAGCAGAGGTGCAATCTTCTCACACTCGCAAGAAAGACATCACAAGCAGCAGTGGTGCAAGGCAGCGGCTTCTTGCAGACGCAAGAAGGATGAAGACACAGAGCAGCCCTGCAGATTACATTAGCACAGATCAGGCTTCAGTGCCAGGTAGCGGTTGTTTGCATACTCAAGAAGGATGATGAGACAGAGCAGCTCTGCAGATTAGATCAGGACAGATCAGGCTTCAGGCAGGCAGGCAGCGGCATCTTGCAGACCCAAGAAGGTTGAAGACACAGAGCAGCCCTGCATACTACATCCGCACAGATCCGGCTTCAGTGCCAGACAGCGGCTGCTTGCAGACCCAAGAAGGATGAAGACACAGAGCAGCCCTGCAGATTAGATCACCACAGATCAGACTTCAGTGCCAGGGAGCGGCTGCTTGCAGACCCAAGAAGGATGAAGACATAGAGCAGCCCTGCATATTAGATTAACATGCATCTACAATGAAGGCAACGTTTGTTCACTCCTACAGTAGGTATGGAAGAGTATACACACTACACACAGACATATAGGCACACCCATATTCATTTAAGCTAGCAGCACAAAAGGTACGAACATCACATAATTGGAACAAATCAATATAGCGAATATGTTGCAGGTCCTCTTACATTTGCTATTAAACAGAAATATAGAACAATCAATAAAAACCCTGGATGTTCTGCAAGCGTGCCTCCTTTGCCGTTCTGTAAATGTAATATTCCTTTTAAGGGGCTTATGTTTGGGACAATATGCTGCCTATTTTTTTTTAATGGATCCTTGTGTTAGTGGGAAAAGAAAGCTCCGAATCTGTTTTCCCCGTCTCCATGAAGCCTGAGGCCAGGGAAGAGGCCAGGAATGTGACACTACTCTGACAAGACGAGATTAGAAGTAATTAACAGACAACAGATGTCCTCTTCACTTTTATGAGGCCAAGAGTGTTTGAGAGTCTGTTTTTTCTACTTTCTGTAACTTCACATTTTTAAAAAAAACAAAACACTTGTTGTGTTCTGCTTTATATCACTGTGTTCTTAGAATCATTTCCTTAGTGATTGTGAGTTGGCTCTAAACTTTAACCCACAGGACCCATGCGTCTAATCGAACTCCTCCTGTTCTCTTATGGGACTTTACGGGTATTGGGGGCGCCTGATGACAAAGTCCGGGTCTTTAGGAGCCACTGTGAACATTGGAGAGCCAAGGCAAGGTGGCCGGCCCTTTTAATCACACAAGTATATATGACATTTATCACTTCTAACTGTTCACTCAGTTACTTGTATTAAGAGTCCAGTAGTGTACTGTGATGATTTAAAAACACTACTAGGCTTTTCCGCAAAAAGGTAGAACACTTGTGGTGGCTAGCCTTTTCAGAGCCATTCTGCACACAGGCTGCACTGACCCAACTCCAGGCATAAAGGTGGGCACCAGCATGCAGACATTAAGGGGCACATTTATGAAGGCCTTGTGCCGCCGGTGCGTCACTTTTTCCCATGTTAAAAATGACGCACCGGCGGCGCAAGGCCTTCATAAATCTTCCCCTAAGTTTACACATAATTTAAAATCCTTTGCCCTCCTCCCATCGTAGCATATTGCATAAAAAGGAAACCTCGACGCCTGTAAGAGCAGATGTACCTCAGTCATTAATTCATGTATACATTTTTTGTTTTATAAAGCAGGAAAATTCAACGTGGATTCAGGAAGTTTAGATCCATGCCATGTTTTTAGGATAAGAACTTACTAAGTAAAACGTTTGCATTTATATCAGTTACATGTATATTTATACTATATGGATATTATCAAAATTTGACGTGTATCCGACTCCAAACTGATCTATAATAGCTTCCTCTGATATACATTAAATATATTAGAGTAGTGAGTAGTGAGTAGTGAGTAGAGTAGTGAGTAGAGTAGTGAGTAGAGTAGTGAGTAGTGAGTGCAGAGTAGTGAGTAGAGTAGTGAGTAGTGAGTGCAGAGTAGTGAGTGCAGAGTGAGTGTGCAGAGTAGTGAGTAGTGAGTGCAGATTGAGTGTGCAGAGTAGTGAGTAGTGAGTAGAGTAGTGAGTAGAGTAGTGAGTAGTGAGTAGAGTAGTGAGTGCAGAGTAGTGAGTAGAGTAGTGAGTAGAGTAGTGAGTGCAGAGTAGTGAGTAGAGTAGTGAGTAGTGAGTAGAGTAGTGAGTAGTGACTGCAGAGTAGTGAGTAGAGTAGTGAGTAAAGTAGTGAGTGCAGAGTAGTGAGTAGAGTAGTGAGTAGTGAGTAGAGTAGTGAGTAGTGAGTAGAGTAGTGAGTAGAAAGTAGTGAGTAGAGTAGTGAGTAGTGAGTAGAGTAGTGAGTGGAGAGTAGTGAGTAGTGAGTAGAGTAGTGAGTAGTGAGCAGAGTAGTGAGTGCAGAGTAGTGAGTAGTGAGTAGTGAGTAGTGAGTAGAGTAGTGAGTAGTGAGTAGAGTAGTGAGTAGAGTAGTGAGTAGTGAGTAGTGAGTAGTGAGTAGAGTAGTGAGTAGTGAGTAGAGTAGTGAGTAGAGTAGTGAGTAGAGTAGTGAGTAGTGAGTAGAGTAGTGAGTAGAGTAGTGAGTAGTGAGTGCAGAGTAGTGAGTAGTGAGTAGAGTAGTGAGTAGAGTAGTGAGTAGTGAGTAGAGTAGAGAGTAGTGAGTGCAGAGTAGTGAGTAATGAGTAGTGAGTAGAGTAGTGAGTAGTGAGTAGAGTAGTGAGTAGTGAGTAGAGTAGTGAGTAGTGAGTAGTGAGTAGAGTAGTGAGTAGAGTAGTGAGTAGTGAGTAGTGAGTAGAGTAGTGAGTAGAGTAGTGAGTAGAGTAGTGAGTAGTGAGTGCAGAGTGTAGTGAGTAGAGTAGTGAGTAGTGAGTGCAGAGTAGTGAGTAGTGAGTAGAGTAGTGAGTAGTGAGTAGAGTAGTGAGTAGAGTAGTGAGTAGTGAGTGCAGAGTAGTGAGTAGAGTAGAGTAGTGAGTAGTGAGTAGAGTAGAGTAGTGAGTAGTGAGTAGAGTAGTGAGGTGAGTAGTGAGTGCAGAGTAGTGAGTAGTGAGTAGAGTAGTGAGTAGTGAGTAGAGTAGTGAGTAGAGTAGTGAGTAGAGTAGTGAGTAGTGAGTGCAGAGTAGTGAGTAGTGAGTAGAGTAGTGAGTAGAGTAGTGAGTAGTGAGTGCAGAGTAGTGAGTAGTGAGTAGAGTAGTGAGTAGTGAGTAGAGTAGTGAGTAGAGCAGTGAGTAGTGAGTAGAGTAGTGAGTAGTGAGTAGAGTAGTGAGTAGAGTAGTGAGGTGAGTAGAGTAGAGTAGTGAGTAAAGTAGTGAGTGCAGAGTAGTGAGTAGAGAAGTGAGTAGTGAGTAGTGAGTAGAGTAGTGAGTAGAGTAGTGAGTAGAAAGTAGTGAGTAGAGTAGTGAGTAGTGAGTAGAGTAGTGAGTGCAGAGTAGTGAGTAGTGAGTAGAGTAGTGAGTAGTGAGTAGAGTAGTGAGTAGAGTAGTGAGTAGTGAGTAGAGTAGTGAGTAGTGAGTGCAGAGTAGTGAGTAGTGAGTAGAGTAGTGAGTAGAGTAGTGAGTAGTCAGTGCAGAGTAGTGAGTAGAGTAGTGAGTAGTGAGTAGAGTAGTGAGTAGAGTAGTGAGTAGTGAGTGCAGAGTAGTGAGTAGAGTAGTGAGTAGAGTAGTGAGTAGAGTAGAGTAGTGAGTAGGACATCACAGGCAGCAGCTGTGCAAGCTTCTTACACTCACAAGGAGACCACAGGCAGCTGAGGTGCAATCTTCTCCCACTCACAAGAACGACATCACAGGCAGCAGCAGTGCAAGCTTCTTACACTCACAAGGAGACCACAGGCAGCAGAGGTGCAAGCTTCTCACACTCACAAGCAGGACATCACAGGCAGTAACGGTGCAATATTCTCACACTCACAAGGAGATCACTGGCAGTACACACCACATGAACACACTCCATAACACATAGCAATAATACATTGGCATTTATAATGCCATTAGCTCAAACTCAAATAAATCCGAGCCCGATTGCATTTCTAATGCTTGTTTTTTCTGTAGTGTCTGTTGGTCCTGAGGAGAACCCCATTAATTCTCGGATTCGAAACGCGTCGACCTGGTCCCAGGTCACATAGAATCATTTTGTAAATAGGAGGTCAAATTTTCGATTTTGATCACTTTGTAATATACACAAACCTAAGGAAATTGGTGTATTTGAAAATATCTTTTACTCTCTTTTTGTGTTGACATTGGGACATTCATGTGGGATGGCTGTTTGATGTATGATTGAGGATTGTATGTTTTGGCCAAATTGTGTGAAGAGGCATGTTGTGTCAGTGTGTTGATTGAGGAAAGTTTGAATTGAAATGTATATTTTTTGTATATAGTCTGTTTCAAGTGTTTTCTATGTATTTCTATGCACAAAAAATCATGTTTTTTGCAAAATTAATGAAGGCAAAAAAAGTTGAATAAACCATTGGATGGTGGAATTTAAAAAGCAGACTATTATGTTTTATTCATAAAGTTTTCTGAAAAGGATTTCCAGGAGTTGAGCTCAGTACTGGCATTTGTTTTGTTCAATAACTTTTTGTTGCAGGCAGCCTGTTTACCCATTTACCACACAGGTCTGTGGCATAATGATGCCAAAAAGCAATTTTTTAAATTGCGGATCATTAATTTTCAGTGCTCAGATCTGTGTGTGTTTTATTGATGGGAAGGGGGGCTGTTTAGAACCTGGTGAATTGCTCTTGATGAGAACAATCAGGAAGGAGTGACAAATGAGGAAACACACCCAGCAGGAGAATGGGGATATGCCATTTGCGGTGTGGAAGTATTCATTCTGCCCACATTGCACAGCAGCTTGATTGCATACTGTGTGTTAGAGATTGGGCAACATTTGCCTGCAGTTGTTGTAATGTAAGACTAAATGCTAATTAGGATTCTAACAATAATTAGAACCTCTTGCCAAGTGCTGCAAGTGAAATACAGAATCGAATTTGCTGAAACAGAGGCCCATGTCTGCTTTACAAGCAGAGAGGGGAGTGGGGGGGGGTGAACAATACTCTGCCCTCCTGCGGAACTCTGTGAAAATAGGTCGAGTTTTTCAGAAACTTTGTGGAATTCCGTGGAGTGAAACATGGGTTCTGCTCAGGACTATTGTAAAATCCTAGCATTAGGAACACTGACCTGTGTGACAAGCCTCATGGGCTGGAACCGGAGTCACGACAATAATGCATTTCCCCTGAGCTAAAGTTCTTCATCTCAATACAGCTGTCTGTACCACAATCAGAATCCTTTCTTTTGGTGCAAAACTTATCTCAACATTGTTGTGTAAATGCAAATGATATGTAATGGGTATAGTGTCTCCTTATTTGAATGTAACATAGGTATATCCTGATGCACACACAATGATATGAATCATTTGTTATGTTTACACCTGTGTGTGTGTGTTGAAGCTATATCCACACAAATTGAGCTACTCTAGAATTGTATTCAGTTATGTGACAGTGTCCCTCTCAGTGCTGCTCAGTATGAGTGCTGGACATAAACAACAATTTAACAGGTTGTCCTAACACACCACCAGGTGTAATGCATCTTCACAGGACAACCCTCACTCTCCAAAAACCCGGTTTGATGGAGAGGGGGCCTACATTTGAAGGCAGGGAGGCACTTGTAATTTAGACTGGGCCTGTGTAAACAGTGAATGAAAAACCAATGTGCCTCCCTGTCTTCAGGTGTAGGCCCGCTTTCCATCAAATTGGCTTTTTGGAGATCCAGGGTTGTCCTTTGATGAAGTATGACATCTGGTGGTGTGTGAGGACAGCCTGTTACATTTTTGTGTATGTCTAGCGCCCCTACTGAGCAGTGCTGAGAGGGACACAGTAACATAACTGAATACAATTTGTGGGTAGCTCAATTTGTGTGCATATGGTAGGATGGAAGCCAGATTGAAGCCAGTTCACCCTTGAGACTCAATAGCCTCTAGTTCCTTCCCCTGGGTACCCCTGGGAGTGTGTGTTGATGTGTGTTGAAGCTAGCATGTCAACATGTATAGAATGTAAGAATTGTGTGTGTTCAGTTATCCGATATGTGCTTGAAAAGTCTGGACGTATCAGGTCGCAGAGCGGTTTTACCAGCTCTGCGTAATCTGAAAGGTAAGTTCTGCCAAAATCCAGGAAACCCAATATCGATTTGAGTTTCTTTAAGGTGTTTAGGGGGGTTAGAAGCGCACACTTCTCAAGAATAAGTGTTGCTAGGCTTTTACCTTTGCTTGACATCTTATTTCGTACAAGTAAAACAGGTGAACTATTTTTTATTTATTTTTTTATTTAAATTTGTGGCATATGTGAGCAGATCCCAATACTATGCAATCCACTCTTGCCAAGTGATTTGAAAGGTCATCATCCATCAGACAGATATCATTGACATAGGACAATGCTTGTTCATTATATTCTTGCAGAAATTCTATAACCTGGGTGAAAACAACCCAGGGCTGTTCTTATACCCTTGAAGCAAACAGCAGACCTGTTTTTGATAACCTAGCATGCTAAATACAGTCAAATATCTGCTTGCAGGTGCTACCTTTTGGCAGAAAAATACACTTGAGATGTCTAGAGTTGTTTTGTATTTCTTTTGCACTATTATTCATTAGTGTCATGGTATGCACGTTTTGTACAGAAAATGTACATGTAGCTATGTTCAGGTGTGTTTAATCTAATGCTAGATTACATGAATAGTCAGGCTTCATTATTGAAAACAAAGGATTATTTATAGGGGAGGTGCAACTTTCTATTACACCGTGGTATTCAAGTTGTGTGAGTATCTCTCTAATTTGTTTTTTGCCTCATGTGCAATTGGATATTGTCTTTGAGACTGTGGGTCAACCTCAGTGGTATGACATGATTAGGGGAACCATAATCCAGCTCCACATGGTTGAGGTAAAACACAAAAGCTAGCATTAAACCCCACTCCTTGGAGTATGAATGTTTTACTGTCTCTGGGACGAGGTCGGAAAAAGCAGGTAAAATTACAGTTTCTCCCTCTGGGCAATCCATCATGAATTCAGGTGGACAATCATTTTTGGCCAAGCGAATATCATAGCAGAATGATAAATTCTCCCAAAAGAAAACATTATTGTACCTAGATATGTCCCCCTCCAATTGGAGTTGCCTCTCATGTAATCGATGCGAGACACTCACTCCTGTGTCCGGTGTTTACACCTGGACATAGTCACTCAATTCTACTGCCACCAGACAATTCATCAGGTTCTGCAGCGTTGTGCAGCATGGTCAGAGACCACTCCTTGCTCAGAAGCAGTGCCCTCAATATTTGTGGCATGCTTGACTTTAATGCCAACCTCCCTCTTCTAAATTGAGGTTTAGACTGTTTAGGTTTATCTTTCTTTTTAATAATGTAGTCAGAAGAGTGTTGTGAGTCCTTCTTCATTTTTGCATACTCCTCTGAACTGCGCTATGACCACTTTCCTCTCATAGAGCACTTTTCAGGTGAATCCTGAAAGGAATGAGATGAACGTGTATCAGTATCCTGATACCTGTCAAGTGTCTGAATATTGTCGCAATTATGCAGATTGAAGGGCTTTTTGGTGGCCTCCTGTTGAGTATATCCGCTCCGTGACTTAGTCTTTTCTTTATGTTTAGTATTATCCCACTTCTTATTAGAAGATTCAGGCACTTTCTTTGAGTTATCTTTTTCAGAATTACTCTTAATTTGTGGTGTACTAGGTCTGGTTCCCAAATGATCTTGGCCTTTTGTTGCATATGTTTCCTCAAAATATTTAAGTAACTTGGGCTCCTGTTCTCTCAGAGACTAGTTAGTGAGTCGTTGGAGTACCGCCAACACTGTTGCTTCCCCTTTAATGTTACTCAAAATGATGGCGGACACTGTGACAACACTGGCCAACAGTTTCATCGCCAAGTCCAAGACATGTGCTGCTCCATACTAATTTTGGATCTGTTTAGGCATCTCTGGCAAAACAGCTAGTGAGGGTGTACCCTGTGTTCTGGTATATACTACAGCAAAGACTGTTCCCTCTGTGGAGGACTGTGCCTCTTGGGGCCAACTACCCCTCCTGTTACCTCCAGTAAATCCCACACAGCGGAATTCCTAAGAGGTCTTTGGAGTCTACACTCCCTTTGTCCACCACTCTGCGAAAGCAGCTCCTGGTGTACAACTAGTTGGGGGAGGAAATCCACATTACTCCTGGTACCTCCTTAAGTCCAATGGCAGAATTCCTGAGAGCTGGTCGGAGGCGCTACCCCCTTTCTCCACCACTCTGCAAACGCGACTACTATGATAGAAATTTACTTAAAAACCCAAAGGTTACAGGGATGTTATGGTTGCGAATTAGCATTTAAAAAAACCCAGTGAAATTCAGCAGTTATAGCTAGCTGAGCTAACTATAACACGCGCACCCGCAATGCAATGATTGTTACCTCATATATTACATTACTCACAGCATGGTCAGTGGCATCACTGAAGATATTTCAAATAACATCACTGATAACATCATCCACGGAATCTCTGATGTGCCCACTCAAACCCCCATATAACCTTTCATACACCCACTCAAAATTCCACACTAACATTCTCAAAACCATTGACAAACCCATACCAGCTCCTACTATGTACCTCGGCAGATTTGCTCCTTGCTAGAATCCCACGAATACGGAGAGTTAGATCCGGTGGCAGATCTTTTAAGCAGTTGGCTCCCGCTTTATGGAACTCCCTTCCTCTTCATATCCGTTGCATTCCCAACCACCTAACCTTAAGAAGGCTGGTTAAAACCTGGCTTTTCTCCTACTGCTAATTTTTCTGCGTGCCACCTCACTCAGGGCTCTGCTACAGCGCTGGGACACCTCGATGCTGGGGCAGCCATGTGCTATATAAGTATTTTAACTTACTCAACGTAACTTATCCATTACTTACACACCCACTGACTGATTCATAGGTCTACCCACATATCCACTCAGTCACCCATATAGCTACTCATACACCAACTCACTCACTAATACAGCCACTGATATATCCACTCATATATCCACACAGCCACTCACACACTGTCAGTCACTCATAGAGCTACTCACACACCTACCCACTCACATATAAACACACAGCCATTTACTCACCTGTACAGTTACACACCCACCCACTGGGTGTGTGTATAACTGTATAGGTGATACTAACAAATACTCACTCACCTAAACAGACACTGGCACAAGTACATACCCACACATGCAGCCATTATCTCAATCCCTTACTCATACATACAGTAGCTCATACACTCCTCACCTATACTACATTTCACATATCCAGTTACTCACCTATATACCACTGATACATCCATTCACTCACAGATACAGCCATACACACACTCAGTCACCTATACAACACCTCACTTATGCACTCACTAACCCATACAGCCACTGACTCACCCACCCACTCATCCATGCAGGTAGTTACACACCCTCTCACCCACCCACATAGACATTCATACACCTATACAGGTATTCAGATAACCAATTAATCACCCATACATCCACTCACGTACCCACTCACCAACCCATACAGCCACTTAGACACCATCTGACAGAATGATAGAGACATTTTCAAAACCTACTCACTCACCCATACATTCAGTGAGACACCTAATCACTCACTTATACAGTCAGTCACACGCCAACTCAATAATCCATACAGGCACTCATACACCCAATGATTAATCAATACACCTTGGTATATATAGTTAACACTCATAAACATTTTGAAAACACTCGCAGTCACGGGATGATGTAATCAGGGGTGTAATTTGAGATGTCACCAGTGATGCCAGTGAACATATCATGAGTGATTTAATATGTGAGCATTTTGGGGGCACAAGTTATAGTTATCTCAGCTAACTATAGCTGCTGAATTTCACTGGTTTTGTAAGAGAGAAATGTCTGCATAACTACATCAACCCTGTAACCTTTGTTCTTTCAGTGAATATATATATGAATATATCTATATATAAATATATAAAAATATATATATATATATATCATTATATATATCTACATCTATATATCTATATATATATATATGTATATCACGTGTAGATGTGTTTAAATTCATCTGGAAATCGAAACTCATTACACATTTTAAACTCAACAAAGTCAATGAAACTGCAAATATAAGTAGATCGAGTATGACAGAGGAGGAATGTGTACACGTTTCAGATCTCCCCCTACTAAGATCAACGCATGCATTAGCACGAGAAGATGATATCACCACTGAGTCTTCACAACAAGATTTGTCTGATATAGGTATGCAGTACAATTAAATGATCCAACCCCCTTTCGACCATCATCAGTCTTTATGTCTTTAGTGATCAAGTTGCGGAACAACTGAATAGAACTGTACTGCAGAAAGAAAAACAACGAAGAACAAAGAAAGACAATATTCTACCCTTATGCGAAAAAGTACAAAGAAATGATGGCATCATCATAAATAAGTCTGATAAAGGGGGCAATATAGTACTCTGGCCTCGCAATTAATATATGCAGAAAGCGGAAAAACACCTAGGAGATCCAGAGTGCCATAGGAAAGCTGCATTTAGTGATCTTAAATGCATCAAGGAATCTGTTTTCAAAGAACTTTCCCAATGGAAAAGAATGGGTCTCCTCAACAAAAAGGATTTTTTTTTTAAATGACTACCCTACTATACCAGTACTGTATTTTATTCCTAAGGTGCACAAGAACATAACTCCAGTACCGGTAAGGCCCATAATATTGACACAAAAAGGATTATTGGAACCTATGTCCAAATACGTCGACTACTTCCTTCATGATTATTTCGAGGTGTTGCCATCATTCATAAGAGACACTGGGCATTTCCTATCAAAAATACAGACAATAGAGTGGAAACAAGAATATGTCTTACTGGTTATGGACATAAATTCACTCTATACCAGCATACAACATACTGATGGTATAGCAGCGATTAAGCATTTTTCATCTAAACAGGATTGCAAATACTATCAGCACAACAATATGCTTTTAAGTATGATCAGTTTATGCCTGAACAATAACTATTTTATTTTCAACAAAGAAGTGCATCAACAGCTACGTGGGGTGGCAATGGGGGCATGCTTTTCTCCCAGCTATGCATGTCTTCACGTTGGCTGATGGGAGGAGCGCGTCCTCAAAACCACCCACAGGAAACTGTTTGATGCACATGTCAGTGGTGGCGTTTTATCGATGATGTGTGTGTTATTTGGGGAGGAGTCTATTGAATCCGCATATGATTTTGTTACAGAGATTAGTAACAATGAATTGAGTCTAAGATTTACAGCAGAGGCAAGTGTGGAAAGAGTACAATTTCTAGATGTTGAGATTTATATTCATGAAAATGCTATTCACACTAAATTGCATAGAAAGAGCACTGCAGGCAATGCAGTGCTACATGCAAGTAGCTCCTACCCTAATCACTTAATTAAAACATCCCCTATGGGGAGTTTTTAAGGATAAGGTGAATTTGTAACACTGAAGGTGATCTCACAATCTGCCAGAATGAGGCGTTTCAGAGATTCAGGAATCCTGGATACAATGAGAGAGATTTGAAGATGGCCATCACCAAAGCAAATAACCTAAGTGAGGAAAGTGGGATAGCCAGTACTACTAGTAAAGACATTTCCAGAGTGATCAAAAGAGACCAATCTAAACAAGAAAATATGGTGAGGCTCACAACATCCTAAATCAAACAAGAGAAACAACTAAGGAAGATCATATATAAAAACTGGCCCATTATTAAAACTGATTTGACTATGTCACAATTGGTGCCAGAACGTCCTATGATCACTTTTAGAAGTGCTCCCTCTATGAGGGATGCACTGGTGAAGACAAGTCCTGAGGTTGTAGGTACATCTAATTGGCTTTCAAATAGAGTAGGATTTTTTAAATGCAGCTCAGGCAGAGCATGTAAGTTTGGGAAAAACACGAATAAGATAACAACTGCGTTTGACCCCGAACCCATGAAAATCACCAAGTTAGCTACATGCCGCACTGAATTTGCAGTCTACGTATTAGAGTGTTCATGTAAGCTAAGATATATAGGAAGTACAAAACTTCAAGAGCAATAGTAAACTCTGATCCCAGTTACCCAGTGGCTAGGCACTTTAAACATGTACACAATAATGATCTTAAAGAACTGCAGTACTATGTGATTGATACAGTGCCTAGGTCATTGAGGGGTGGCAATAGGGAGAAAAAACCCAGGCAGCTAGAATCTCACTATATCTTATACTTGATACTATGATACCAAATGGTCTCAACACTGGAGAAGAATTACATCATTATCTATAAATCACACTTTGTACGTACTCCTGGGTTACGTCTGTAATTTTAGCCTGTACTACAATTATTTTATTGCACCACATTTAACCCATGGTTTTAGCCTAGTTCGGGTTTTACTAAGGGTTTTATCTGGGTAACCGGGTTTTAGCTGTTGGTTTTACCAGTCTTTTATGTGGCTGATGCCAGGGTTTTTATGGGCGTAGCAGTAAATAGAATGGTTGTTTGATAATTTGGGGTCTCAATGTATAGATTTCTCTATTTATGTGATTAAGGACCGTCTTATATGATGTGACATTTTTTATTTTTTAGCACTGGCCAAATATGTTGGAGAAATGATGACAATAGAGTATCTATGGACATATTAGTAATTTGCACTGAATTTGATGGCTTTTGTCAGTAAAGTTGCACTTGCACTTTATGTTAACAGGTAGAGGAAATACCAGTGAAAAAGTATCTCATGGTTTTACCTCTGAGACAGTTTACAGTTATGAGTTTTTAAATAACTGGTGACGTATCAGGAGTGGATTATATTATATATTTTTAAGGCACTTGCACTTTACAGCTCACTTGTTTTTTTAAATTTATTCTATTTATATATGTATATTACTGTCTGATCATATATTTATTTTACTGATTTACATTGTATGAAATTTGAAGGTTAAAGTATGTTTTTTATCTCCATGAATACGGAAAAGGCGGGCAATTGACACTAGTTTTTTTCAATGTTTTAGACACTATTTATTGCTGATTGGCCCTTGGCACGTCATGTGAGCAAGACAGTGTTCCACCGTCGAAACGCGTCATGCTGGGCACTTGCCATTTAACGAGAACGCTAAGAATTATGCAATAAAAACCTCACCTTACTTTTGAAGAAAAGCTGTGGTCCGTACCTGATTGTTGGGAATTCCGGGCATTTCAGGATTGTGACAATCTATAAATATATGTATATATGTATGTATATATATATGTATATATTGGCGCTTCTCCTCCGCTATTACTCACGGCTCACTCACAGACGGGTGCGGTTTCGTGGTAGTGGACAACCGCTCAACATAAGGCTCTAATTCTTAAATAATTCAAAAGGGGGTGGTGATGGACAGAGTATCTGAATTAAGCAGAACACTCCTACCCAGTCAAAAGATCAGGGCTTGATCCATCACCGTTTTTTAGCTCACTGCACCATCCCAGTTCAGAACCTGGCTACATGCAAATTAGTCTGTCCCTGGCCCAGTGCATCATGGGAACAGGGCAGACCAAACTACCAAGCCAATTCTTCACTGGAAAGGAAACAAGCTTCCGGGGACCGGTTTCTGGCATTACAGCCGTCTTCGGCCCGGCTTGCTTGAATCCTGATGGTGCAGTGAGCAAGGGACTCACATCTGAGCATACCCTTCCACACTTGTGGTGGCCAAAATGATTCAAAAGGGGGTGGTGATGGACAGAGTATCTGAATTAGGCAAAACACTCCTACCCAGTCAAAAGATCAGGGCTTGATCCATCACCGTTTTATAGCTCACTGCACCATCCCAGTTCAGAACCTGGCTACATGCAAATTAGTCTGTCCCTGGCCCAGTGCATCATGGGAACAGGGCAGACCAAACTACCAAGCCAATTCTTCACTGGAAAGGAAACAAGCTTCCGGGGACCGGTTTCTGGCATTACAGCCGTCTTCGGCCCGGCTTGCTTGAATCCTGATGGTGCAGTGAGCAAGGGACTCACATCTGAGCATACCCTTCCACACTTGTGGCGGCCAAAATGATTCAAAAGGGGGTGTCCATCACCACCCCCTTTTTGAAATTATTTTGGCCACCATGAGTGTGGAAGGGTATGCTCAGACATGAGTCCCTTGCTCACTGCACCATCAGGATTCAAGCAAGCCGGGCCGAAGATGGCTGTAATGCCAGAAACCGGTCCCCGGAAGCTTGTTTCCTTTCCAGTGAAGAATTGGCTTGGTAGTTTGGTCTGCCCTGTTCCCATGATGCACTGGGCCAGGGACAGACTAATTTGCATATAGCCAGGTTCTGAACTGGGATGGTGCAGTGAGCTAAAAAACGGTGATGGATCAAGCTCTGATCTGTTGACTGGGTAGGAGTGTTCTGATTAACTCAGATACTCTGTCCATCACCACCCCCTTTTTGAAATTATTTTGGCCACCATAAGTGTGGAAGGGTATGCTCAGACATGAGTCCCTTGCTCACTGCGCCATCAGGATTCAAGCAAGCCGGGCCGAAGACGGCTGTAATGCCAGAAACCGGTCCCCGGAAGCTTGTTTCCTTTCCAGTGAAGAATTGGCTTGGTAGTTTGGTCTGCCCTGTTCCCATGATGCACTGGGCCAGGGACAGACTAATTTGCATATAGCCAGGTTCTGAACTGGGATGGTGCAGTGAGCTAAAAAACGGTGATGGATCAAGCTCTGATCTGTTGACTGGGTAGGAGTGTTCTGATTAACTCAGATACTCTGTCCATCACCACCCCCTTTTTGAAACTAATTCTTAAATATACACAAGAATTACCGCACTCACAAGGGGGACGTTGCAAACTTTTCTTTAATCATTCAACAGACGCATTTAGGCTACAAGCCTTCGTCGGTGTTGATGACACCACATAGATCGGCATGTTAATAAAGTTTTTTCGTATGCATGGAAATCAAAAGGAGACAAAACCACTATAGAGAACACTGAGCGCCATCTTGAAATTCGGTCGCGTCTATCATCGCGTACAGCCCTTAATGTATTAACATGTTCATGGATTAACTAAAAAAGTTCTCAAAAGGTGGTTCCTTGATAATTTCGCCATGGATCGGCTTGTATCCCTACATTGCATATCTGTAGGGAATGACATTTCCACAGAGAATGTTTTTAATAGTTCTCAACGTTCATTACATTCTCCAATGCTCTAAAGCAGCCGTTTATAATTAGCAATGACAATAAGGCATTCTATATACCTCAAAACGTGGAGTCAATGTTAAAATATAGCCGTGCATCGGCGAGTGTCCCCTTTCGAATAACACTACTGCATAACATTCCTATAGAAAACAATTTCAACAGTCAAGGATCGGCAGCTATTAGGCAATCCCTCCTACTTCTATAGAGTTAATCAAATTCATTGGTCCAAATACTCCAAAGGAGAAAGAGGGGTAAAAACATTGCATGCACTGAGATATAAGTACTGTAGCATGATCCTGATAAATCAGAAAATCCAAAATGAAAAATACAGAGTTCAACAAGCAAAAATCAATCATTAATGCTCAAAAGTTTATAATCACAGTCGTAATCTATTGCCCACATGGAAAACAGACATGAGCAGCCAAGATTCAATTGGATGCTCAGGAGAGGCAGTTATTTCCCCAGGTGCACCACCAACTCTTCCCCACTATTCAAACCTGTTGGGGATTTGGTCATCAAATCAATTATGTACCCTGATGTTATTAGGGACAGAATCCAATCCAAAATACTGCAGTTTACCCCTATCGCTATGATGTAATTCAGAAAAATGTCTTGCAACAGGGTTGGCAGGATTGCACATATGCCCACTGGGGCTTAATGAAAGAAACATTATATGAAAAAGAAAAGACATATAATTGTGGGGTGTTAATTGTATATAAATTAATTATATTAGTAATTGACTATAGAACGCTGACATTTTATAAATTGCCGTGTTAACATGTGACATTTTACAAACTACAAACAAGTGACATTGAAGACAGACTAGTAGTTCAGAACTACAGGTTTCATATACCATGAACATACTATACAGAAACATTACAAAACAACCAAGTGATTGTTAAATTCATGCTCTGTTTAAGTCACAAATTAATTAAGCAGCGCCGATTTTACATTAACTAATTTTATCGATAAATTGACATCTCACTATTGCAATTTACTAGTGTGGGATTTTGCCCAAGTGGGCTCATGAGATACCAATATTTATACAGAATTACTAATATAATTCATTTATATACAATTAACACCCCACGATTATATGGCTTTTCAATTTGATATAATGTTTCTTTCATTAAGCCCCAGTGGGCATGTGTTCATACAACATGACACTGTCTATGGAACTCTCCCTTATGAAGTCTTTACCAATTCTGTCTGTAAAACTTCTACAAAAATCTTTAAAATTATTCTTTACTGTTTCTTAATACATTGGCACTTCTCTACGTTTACTGAATTCATAAATGTGTGTGCAAATCTTCTTCAATGTTCAAACCCCCTGGCAGTTCTATAATATATCGAGATTCCAACCTCCTCAGTTTCTTCTCTCTGTTTCCCCCTCTCGGGTCATTGTCAACTGCATCAATCACAAAATAGGCCAACCCTTTGGAGTCTTTGGTATGGAATTTTTCAAAATGATGGGCTACCGGATATGTTCGGTCCCCACTTTTAATAGCCCTCAGATGCTGTAGGTCTCTCTTATGGACTTCAATATAGTGCTGCCTACGTATCGCAAGTCACACAGGCATTGCAGGACGTAGGCAGCAAAACTCATCTTACAGGTATATTTGCCTTTGATCTTCTTCATATTCCTGGTAAGTCCTGGTTTATATTTCTCCATGTTGACTCCATGAGTACAGGCCTTGCATTTACTGCATTTTACAAAACATTTGCGTCTAGTCAGCCAAGTACTCTTTGGTTGTGTTTTTTTTCATAATATTACTCACTAAAGCCTACTTGAATGACCTAGCTCTCCTAAATGTTTTTTGTGGTCTGCGGGAGACTACTTTACCAAGGATGGGATCATTTTTGCTTATATACCAGTGTTTATTCAGAATGCCCCTTACTGTATCTTGCTGCTTGCTGAACTTTGTTATAAACCTACATTGATTTGTTGTCTCTTTTACTGGTTTTGTCTCTTTATTAAACAGTATTTGCTCTCTTTTCTTTTTTGACACTCTGTCAATTGCTGTCTCTACCCATTTGTTGGGGTACCCCCTACTTCTGAATCTTCGTTTGAGGGTGTTTAGCTCTTTTTTCATTTCCCCCTCATCACTACAATTGTGCTTTGCACGAAGACACTCTCCGTAGGGGATGCTTCGTTTAAGATTTGTTGGATGAAAGATTTTTGCATCCAATAGAGTGTTACCCGAAGTGGTTTTTCTAAACTGCTTAGTTTCTATTCTTCCATTATTGATGTACACAGTTAAGTCTAGGAAGTTAACTTCTGTTTTATTTATTTCACTGGTGAAACTTAGATTCAAGTCATTATTCTATAGTTTACAGATGAAGCTTTTTACCTCATCTTCAGTGTCTTTCCACACTAAAAACAAATCATCGATAAATCGACTCCAGTGCATAATTTGTTCTTCCCATTCCTCCTGGTACTGTGTCTGGACCACCTGCTCCTCCCACCAGCCAATATGCAAAGTAGCATAGCTAGGGGCGAAACAGGTGCCCAATGCAGTACCACAGATCTGGTGGAATAGCTTGCCATTGAAGAGGAAATAATTACTGCATAGACATGTCTCAATCACGCGTAAAATCATTTGTGTATGTGACCATAATCTAATAGGTCTTATCCCTAAGAAGTGTTTTGCTGCTCTCAATCCATATTTGTGCCTAATGCTGGTATACAGCGTTGACACATCTATGGTGACTAATAGATAATCATGTTCCCACGGGAGAGCATAGATCATCCATAGAAAATCCCCTGTATCCTGGATGTAAGAGGGCAATATTTTGACTAGAGGATTAAGGAATGAATCTACATATGTGGATGTATGTTTCCTGGGCGCTTCCTATTGCTGAAATTATTGGGTGTCCCGGAGGATTTACCAAATCTTTGTGAATTTTGGAATTAGGTAGAATACTGGAGTGACTGGTTTCTCACTTCTTAAAAACTTAAACTCATCGTGGCTTAAGAGGCCTTGATCCTACCACTGCTTGAACTCAACATTGAACTCCATAAAGCTGTTTATCATTTCTTTCTCAGCAATTCTTTTATAGCAGTTTTTGTTGTTTATTTGCTTATATGCCTCAGTCAAATATTTTTGTCAATCCCAGAGGACTACGTTTCCTCCTTTGTCTGCATTGCGGACAATACAATTATAATTTTCGGATAGTTTTTTAATTAATGCCCAAAAAGTTTTTTGTTTTTGCAATTTTGATTTATTTTCTTCCTTATCAACATTCTGTATATCCAAATTTTTCAATACATTAGTGACTAAATCACTAAAAATATCAGTCACATCTCTCGCCGTTGCTAGTGTAAACCAGGAGGTAAATCTGAAATTTGTTGGTGCATCATCAAAAATATTGATAACCTGTTCTCTTGCCACAGCTTCTATATCATCTCCATTTGTTTCCATTGTGCTCTCAGAGTCTATCTCTCTTAATTCCATCATCAGATTCATATCCTCAACTGCCAGTTCTTCTCCTAGAGCCCTAGGAGTGTCTACTGTTTCAGCATTTCTCAGTCTTGGATTTTATATATATATATATATATATATATATATATATATATATATATATATATATATATATATATATATATATATATTCACTGAAAAATCCATAGGTTATAGACCATATATAGTTAGGAATTAGCATTTACAAACCCTTGAAAATTCACTGAAAAAACCATAGGTTATAGACCATATATAGTTAGGAATTAGCATTTAAAAAACCTTTTTTTACTCACACAAAACCATTGAAATTCCATATATAGTTAGTTGCACTAACTATATATCGCGCACCCGCAATCCACTGCTGATCATGTCACATATTACATCATTCATGACATGGTCAGTGACATCACTAATGACATCACTGATGACATCTCAAATGACATCACTGATGACATCACTGATGACAACATCCAGTGACTGTATGTTTCTGTAAAGTTAAAATATGTCTTACATATTGAAGAATGAGTGGATGTATAAGTGTCTGGATGAAGGATTTAGTAGGTGCATGATTGACTGTATGAGTGAGTGAATAAATGTGTGTCACTGAGTGCATGAGTTAGTGACTAAACTGTCTTAATTTGTGCATCATTATGTCTGTTGTTCTGTAAACTGCTGCATGTGTTGATCAGTAGCTATATGAGTAAGTATATGGGTTATTGATTGGTTGCCCAAGTATTTGTATGGGAGACTGAGTGTGTGTGTGTGGGTGGCTGGGAGGTGTATGACTCTGTGCATAGATGTGTGAGCAGTTGATTCACTAGATGTATGGGTTCAAAAGTGCATGTGGAAACACCTGTATGGGCGGTTGACTGAGTGCATTGGTGAGTGAATGGATATCTCAGTGCTACATGTCAAAGTAAGTACATATGTAAAACACAGTACATGTGACAGTTGACATATATAAATAACTGTGCATAAGAGCCAGTGAATGTGTGAGTGGCTGTATTGATCATTGTGAACTTGTATCAGGCATTGTAAAAGAGAGTAAATATGTGTTAGTATATGTTTGAATAAGTAAGGTGTGTATAACTGTATAGTTGAGGAAATGGAGGTGTGATTGATTCTTTGCATGACTGACTAAGTGTGTGAGTAACTCCATGGATGAGTGACAGTCTGTGAGTGTCTGTTTACACTGAGTGTATCTAAGGTTATATTAGAGTCTGAAGAGGTTCATCGTATTATCACATGAATGATGTCATCAGTGATGTGATCAGTAATGTCAAATGAGATGTCATCAGTGATGTCATCAGTGATGTCATTTGAGATGTCATCAGTGATGTCATCAGTGATGTCATTTGAGATGTCATCAGTGATGTCATCAGTGATGTCATTTGAGATGTCATCAGTGATGTCATTAGTGATGTCACTGACCATGTCATGAATGATGTAATATGTGACATGATCAGCAGTGGATTGCGGGTGCGCGATATATAGTTAGTGCAACTAACTATATATGGAATTTCAATGGTTTTGTGTGAGCAAAAAAAGGTTTTTTAAATGCTAATTCCTAACTATATATGGTCTATAACCTATGGTTTTTTCAGTGAATTTTCAAGGTTTTGTAAATGCTAATTCCTAACTATATATGGTCTATAACCTATGGTTTTTTCAGTGAATTTCATTGTTTTTTTAAAAGCTAATATCTATAGCTGTAAAATGTATTCTTCTTTAAATCAAAAAATATATTTTATATGTTTATTAATAATTTTTTTTATTATTATTTTTTTTGTTCGCTCCCGGTTCGCGAACCGGGAAGCTTCCCGTTAGCTCAATTTGGTGCCGCGACCCGGTCCGCGAACCGGTAAACGTTCCGTTTGCGCAACTGCCGCGTTAGAAATCAACATCGTGACGCGTCGCGGAAGCGCGACGTATCACGTTGTCGCGTAATGCGTCTTATGACGTGCCGCGTTAGCGCACCCGGAAGTGCTCCGGTACGCGAACCGAGACGCGAAGCGCAGCTCCCCGGAAGCGATCCGGGGCGCGTCGCGAAAGCACGACGTATCGCGTTGCCGCGTAATGCGTCTTATGACGCGCCGCGTTAGCGCACCCGGAAGTGCTCCGGAGCGCGAACCGAGGCGCGAAGCGCAGCTCCCCGGAAGCGATCCGGGGCGCGTCCCGCAGCGCGTAACATAAGCGTAACAGGTCATGTGACTTGTTAATAAAACTTTTCATTGGTTCATTTCACTTTTGGTTTCCTAATGATGTAAGGCTAGGTCATGTGACCTAAAAATAACACTTTTCATTGGTTTAGAACTATTTTTTTTCCAAAATGATGAAAGCCCCCACCTTTTTTCTCACTCTGACTTTCAACTTTGTGAAAGGGAGACCTATTTTGCTGAGTGGAAAATGGCTTCACTAGTAGCTGCAGCTGGTGCACCCCCACCACCACCACCACCTCCTCATAGGAAGAGAGGACCACCTCCACAGTTCCTTCCCAACACAGAGGAGGAAGAGGATGAAGAAGAGGAAGAGGAAATACAGCCAAAACAGTTTTTACGTGAGGAGCCCCGGATATCTCACCATAAAAATAGTTTCATTTGGCAGTTTTTTTCTTTTCCTGAAGGACAAAAAAAAGTTAATGCTCGCTATGTGACGTGCCTCATATGCAAAGAGGACTTATCTAGAGGCACAAATAAGAAGTATAGTTACGGCAACTATACTATGCACCGTCACATGCAGAGGTGGCATCCACTAAATTACAGCAGGGCAGAGATGCGTGACCTCCAGGACAACCCACCAACTCCTGTGGCCAGGACATCGGCACAGGTAACTCTGTCGGGGCCAGAGGCACGGGAAACAGTGCCAAACATTCAAGACAACTTTGTCCACATGAAGATAGTGTGTTTATATTGCGGTACCTTACTCTCATGTGGC
This sequence comes from Lissotriton helveticus, assembly GCF_964261635.1. Classification (NCBI taxonomy): domain Eukaryota; kingdom Metazoa; phylum Chordata; class Amphibia; order Caudata; family Salamandridae; genus Lissotriton; species Lissotriton helveticus. The sequence continues at coordinate 434,896,248 of NC_136073.1, forward strand.
AATATGAGTATTAATTTGATAAACAGAGCATTTGAAAACCACAAGCGCTCAAAACGCCCCAAAAAAGAAAAACATTTTTTGCTCCTGTTGAGCCCTTTCCAATGCCTGTTTTTCGTTGTTTCCCCCCAAAAAACCAAAAAAAACATAAAATTGTTCAAAAAATACAAAAAAAACAAAAAATGTTCAGAAAAATAAAAAAATATATAAAACAACAAAAACATTAAAAAAAAGTTCTTTTCAGAACTACCTCCCCTTTATAAAAAAATTGCTAGAATGTTTAGCACTCTGGCAACCTCTATTTCTTTTGGTTCGCTTCCCGGTTCGCTCGCCGGTACGCGAACCGGGAGCGAACCAAAAAAAGTTTTAAAAAAAAAAGAAGAGTAAGTATAAGGGAAGTAAACAGAGAGTAATGTTAAAAGAAAGACAGCTATAGGGACTAAACCAGATATACTGTTTAATAGATTTATTTACCGAAGAAAAGATGTAAGAGGATATAATTGTGAAAAACAAAATAGATAAGGAAGTGAAAGAAAAAAAGGAGAGTAGAAGAATAACAAAGAAGAATTTCTTAGAGAATGTGAGTGAATGTTCAAAATAAGATTAAAACATGTGGAATAACAGAGAGAAAAAACAGAAAGCAGAAAAGAAGAAGTAACAGAAAAAGAATAATTGAAACAGCAAAGAAATGTAAATAACATAGGGGCATATTATCAACATAGGCAATAAAAGTTTTGCAGCTTTTATCGGCAGAAATGTGTCGCTAAAGCCGCTTTTGCTGCAGAAAACTGCCGCTAAAACCGCTTTTGCAGCAGTTTTCTGCTGATAAAAACAGCAATAATTTTATTGGCTGTGTTCATAATATGCCCGTGTGCTTCAACTACACAGAGAAAGCATAATGAACAAGTAGTGAAAGAGTGATCAGTCAGAGACACTAAGAGTAATAGAGACGGAGTGAGTGAACAAGAGTGAGGAACTATGAGAAGAGAAAGACTGAGAAAAGGAGTGGAAGGAGTAGAGTAAGTAAGTAATAGAGAAAGGAATGAGGGAAGTAGCAAAGGCAGGAAAGTGAGGGTTAAAGAAATGAAGTAGTGAAACTAATAGAAGTTAAATGTGATAGAAATGTAACGAAAAGAGTAGAAAACATTTACCTTATAATTGTCGTTAACTTAGTCACTTGTTATTTTTATACTTTCAATCTGTGAAAGAGAGAACAAACATTTGAAAAATATTAAAACATGTATTTAAAAATTAGAAAAGACAAGGGAAAAGATTGAAGGACAAACAGTTTTTCAACAACTTTGACACTTACAGAAGCTTCTGCTTCTCCAGGCCCCCTACACAGTCCTAAAGATATACATTTTAAACTAACAGTATCTTGATGCAGATGAAGTGAGGCCTATCTTGGAACATGGTGCATCTTTTGCACTGCTGTTGTCTCACAAAAGTGACGCAATGGCAGCGCAAAAGAGGTGCCCAATCATCATAAAACTGTTCCTAACATTTTAAATGATTGTTTCAGGATGGCAATAAGGTGTGTCCTATCCAGACGTTTGTTTCAGGTGAGGCCTACTCAGGGTTGCAGATGAAATTTAGGCTTGTTGAAGAGTACAGAGGAGATAATACATGTCCAGGCCAACCAATAAAGTTCAGACCTCCTCTGTTTCCCTGAACAGGCCTAAACTTCATCTGCACAATGTGATTCGTAATGTTAGGAAACACAGGTAATGTAATTGAAAAACGTGCAATTTTTTTTGCTCATTCCACAATCACATCACCTGTGTTTCCTTTGCTTAGGTATCTCATTGTGCAGATGTAGTCTATCATATGAAAGACTACGTAGAATGTGAGCACTGTTTGCAACAACTTTGACACTTACAGAAGCCTCAGCTACTCCATGCCTACTACACAGTTCTAAATGTATATCATAAATACAAAAAGTACAGAATTAATTATACATGTTAAATGGTTTATTTTTGCTGTTCTCAGAATTTATCAAATTTCACTAAAAACAGTGTCTTGAAGGTATTCATCATATAACAGCGGGGAAAAAAAACACAATCAAAATGATTGTGTTTAAAAAACCCATATAACATAACCAATCAGAAATCAGAACTCCTCAAAAGTAACTTACTTTCCATGACGTCGAAGGATGTCCTATGAACAGCTTACACTCGGTTGTGCTGTTTTTATTTTCAGCCCGCCACTTTCTGAAAGAAAACCTCCATCGTTTTGAAAAATATGTTACATACAATAAATGACTTCTCGCTCTCTACCACACGTTTCCACAAGGCCAAATCATGTAAGAGTCATTTATAACTCTTGGAATTCTTGTAAGCAAATCCCGTCATTTTGTATTTCCGCAACTTTCAGAAAGAAAACGTTCAAGATCACTTTCACAATCCTGGACTAGTAATATCTTACCCTTCTTGCTCACTCATGTTCTACATTTCCTATGACACTGATACTGCTTACTATGAAGCAGACTTACACTACCTCTATGACTACTACAATTATTTAATTCTCTACATCACTTTTAATCACAAAGCAATATAAAACAGTAGATAAAATTATATCAACCCCTAGAATCATTACACGCCAGTTACCTACCCTAAATTCTCTTTTCTGAAAACAGAAAGTAAGAATATTTTTAAGTAAAAAGACAACATTGTATCGTAGTCAAATGGGAATAATTTTTGAAACAGCAATTTTTTTTACATTTTCAATAAGCTATGTAATAAGCGGATCTTGTCAAATGACCATCATGCCATATAATAGCTGCAGTTACAAATGTTCTTCCTAAAATCAACGACTGTGTAGCCACAACATTTGTAATTAAAGTTGAAGACTTATTTTCATCAGGTTTGTATAGTTGGATTTTTAAAATGACATTATAATCAAAAGTTTGGACCAATAATCTAGACAGCATTGCAGACTTACATTCCCTCTACTCCATGTTTTGATTGGCTGCTTGAATTAGCTTATAAAAAGAAACAGTTTTTCTGAACTCATACAAAGTGCAGTTATTTTTCCATGACGTCAAGTGTTATGGTAAGAACACCGTTTGCTTTGGGAAATACTCTGTTGTCCTTCAACTAATCTCTGCCCACCACTTTCTGTAAGAAAATCTTCTTTTTTTCCAGGAACTATTTAAAACTCAAAAATAACTTTTGACTCTGTACTACACTTATCCTCAAGGCCAAATCGTGTAGGAGCCATTAGAACCTCTTGAAATTCCTCAGAGCAAATCCTGAGATTCCTTCCCTAAAATTTTGGTTTTAAAAACACCAGGTAAGAATTTTTAAGGTCAAAAGGCAATTTTTTTTTGAAAGTTAAAACAGAATCATTGCAGAATGACCAGCCATTTCTAGACTTTAAATAAGCTGTGTAATGTCCTGATGTTATTGAAGGACCGTCATGATATATAATTGCTGCAGTTACAAAAGTCCTTCCTGATATTGACAACTGTGAAGCCACAAAATTTTTAATTAAAGTTGTCAATTTTGTTTCATCAGGCCTACATCGTTGGAACATTAAAATGACATACTGGCCATATGTTCGTATAAATAATGTTGACAACATTTCAGACTTACATTGGCTACACTCCATGTTGTGATCAGCTGCTTTTACTAGCTTATTAAAGGACACTGATTTACTGTCTGGCAAAGTTAAATATATAAATCTTTCTGAGTCTACACTAGTAGTACTTGATACCCTACAGTTCTCGCAGTCATGCTGCCATTGATAAGAAAGCCCAAACAGGTGATCTATATCTACACCTTCAGCATGCAATACATCAAGCATATACATTAAAAACTCCTGACAATCTTGCTGAATATTTTGAGAGAATTGTGTTTGCCCTGAACATCTGTCTAACAGATTTCGAATTTCAGACACACTTTCTATTTTTGTTCTATCAGTGCTACATTTCTCTAACACAGAATTCAACAAACTGCAAAATCTTTGATCCGAATTGACCACAATCTCTTCTTTTACATTTTCTAGAGAAAAGACAACATTAACCACTACATTAGCATAGCAGTTGACACCAGAACTGTTTTCAAATTGAAAACCAACAACATCTTCAACAGAATCCTTTTTCTTTCTGCTTATAATTTCAGGTTCATCGACTTTTCGTCTTTTTGCTACAACCTCCCTACTATTGGTCACATTTCTTCGTTTCCGGCCTACCACACGTTTCTCAAACAAAGGATATTGAGGCAAATGTGGCGCATACTCTCTTCTTAACCTATTGTATTCCTTAACACAATCTAGATCCGCACAAATGTTTGTGACATCACACTCAATCAAGTACAATCCCGATAAAGTTCTAACTCGTGACAATGCCACATATGCCATACCCTCCTTGAACACAGAACTGCCAATATTCACCAATGCACTGTCTACACTTAAACCTTGCGATTTATGGATTGTCACCGCATATGCCAAGCAAACAGGAAACTGCTTACGGCGAACATATAAGTCTTTTACAAGCAAAAATCTAGCAGAGCAACGACCAATTAGCTGTACTTCCTCAATGCCATCAAATTTAATTTTTAAAAATTCAATTCCATCTCTATTTCTGTATTTCACAAAATCAACAACATTACCCATTGATCTATTTACCAGGCCTCTTTCAACATGTAAATTCCTTCTTAAACTTATACGGCAGTTTAAGCACACATTCAGAGTCTTTTCAAAACCTGCAGTTTTAGATATAGTCTTCTCTAATGAATCCAATTTTGTTTTCAAATTCTCAGACAACATAATTGTTGATCCCATATGCTCTACTCTGTCAATAGCTTCCAGTTTCACAATCTCTTGGTTTTCTAAATGCAACATTTTGTTGTTGAAGATGGCACATTCTGCAAGAGTTGGCATCAAACATATTCCAGATTTCTTCTCAGTAATTTTCTGAAAAATATTCTCAGGCACAACGTCTTGTTCTGGATATAAATTTGACAGCAATCGTGCATGTAAAGCTTCTTTCCCATGCTCGGTCACTTTTCCAATTCTAACATCTTGTAGAATATTCTTGTAATCTTCATCCTTCGCCTGACGCATATTTTCATGCAGTTCAGCATAATTGAAGTTTAACCATATGCTCCCTAGGCACTTCCTGGTATCTTCATGCGTGAGCATTTTGAACACAGGTTGTCCTTTCACTGGTGTCAGCTGCAGAAGATCTCCGAAAACAATGATGTGTTTGCCACCAAATAACACATCATACTCTGTTTTAAGAACTTCTTGCATTCTCAAATGCACAAAGGCAAGCATGACATTGGAAACCATGCTTACTTCATCAATGATAAGAAGTTTCATTTTCCTCAAGACTCTTGAAACTTCACAACAAGCATCTCCAGATAACTTGTGGTATTGTAATTTGTTATCATGCTCCACTGGCAGCATCAATAGACGATGCAAAGTAATACCTTTAATGTTATGTGCTGCCAGTCCAGTTGGAGCGGTGACAACACAAGACAGCGATGACTCAGTCCTTTCCTGCAAATAACATGAAATTGCTTTAATGAGGAAACTTTTTCCAGTTCCCGCTTCTCCACTCACGTACAGTCGGACAGGCTTCAACGACGTACATGAGCACTCTTTCTTCTCATGACTTAATCCATGATCAATTTGCTTGGTAACTTCGTCATATATTTTCCTCTGCTCAACGTTGAGTTGTCTTTCCAAGTCTTCTAAGTTAACCACATCCTCCTGAGCATGTGCCATGGCTCTTTCCACTTCATTCATGGCAGTGGCAGCTTCATTTTCGATAACAGGTCCTCCTAGTGGATCCTGACTCAATGAAACAGAACTCTGACTGTCCTGAGAACTGTCTCTGGCAATCTCGGCTGCAATCGTTGCTTCCTGCTCGATTTCCGCATTCAACATTTCAAGATATTTGGGAAAAGCAGGACATTCTATGGTCTCCTTGGCGGCAGTGAAAGAGTCTTCGTAACAGAGGAAATCTCCAAGCAGTTCCTCTTCTGCACGCCAAGGCTTAAAAAGTTGCAAAAGTGCTAAATAGAAAAACTCCTTTTTTTCAGGAGATTCGCCACTCAATTTTCGATGGTTTACCAAGTGGCATTTTCTTTGCTTGACCAGACAACCCTCACTTCCAATTACAGCATACACTCCTTTATCAATATCTTCTTTGATGTTCCTCTTGAATATGTAATTTTGTAGAACCTCATACAGACAAACATTCTCGAGGTGACTGCTTCGATTTGGATAATATGTATCCATAATGTTGGTCTTCAAAATATCGGTACTGTTTGGCTCCTTTTCCGCCAAATACTCAATTTCCCGCACAGGTTTCAGAACTCGATTACGCGTTGCAGCAAGACCAAGACTCGCCCAAACGATACTCCTAGATTTGGCATAGAGACTTGCTGAAGACAACCGGTCAGAACATTCGTAAGCTCCGATTTCTCGATGCGACAACAGCTTCAGACTGAAACTGTACAACTTCTTACTGAGGCTCTTTTCATGGGAAATGTCCTCCCACATATCCTTCAATTCTGTCTTTTCATTTTTGGTGATGTAAGATGTCACATACCGAGCCACAGCCATACAGTTATCAGCCACAAACTGTATATCCATGTTAGCATTCCACATGGACAAAATCACTGGGTTGTAGTCGTTGATGTACTTGGACTCTTCGTTCCTTTTCAAATTGTATGTGTTTTTAGGTGCTTTCTTCATCACATTATGTCGCAGCGAAGACATCAAACTGTTCACTCTTCCTTTAGAAATCACCGGTCGTGGAAAGGCAAAACGACATTTGGTGTAGAACTTGTCCTTGTTTCTGAATTTATGACGACAGTACTTTCCGCAATGATGGCTTTGGAAGCGTAGAACTTGTTCTCTTAGGCTTTTGTCCTCCTTTGCGTTTGGAACAGCACATGTAGAATACTGTTGTATGAAACTCATCACTAAGTCTTCTGGATCTGTTCCAAACTTAGGTGCATCCTTGATCCACAGCAGCATATGTATATGAGGAGCACCTCTTGCTTGGTACTCCTTTCTCCAGAAGAAATCCAACACCTCTCCAAGAGGTGGATTCTTCTTATTCATGATGAAAGACATCATAGCTTCAAATCTATGATTGAAGTACCTGCATACATTCACTGGATCCAAAGAGCACAGTTCTCCGGGTGTCTTGAATTCGATGTTTTCAATGTTTCCATTTGCCTCTCGTAGAAATTCAAGTAAGTCTTCCCAGCCATACTCGGCACAGCTCAGAGTGAGGAACCATGTGGGAGTTCCTAAGTTCCTCAGCATACATTTTAAATCACCATGACGACGGTACCAGTACTCATTAGTACCACGCTGACACGCCATGAGATTAATCAGGTGACAATCCAAAATACTGTCTTGGACATTGACTTTATCCATAAAGTCACTTGCCGAGATGTTTTGCATCTGTATACCACTTTTCAAGATGTGGTTCACTGCATATGACAGTCCAGACAGATCGCTTTCAAACAGGAGATGAAACAAATAGGGAATGCATTGTCGAAACCTAGCATCTTCTGCATACAATAGTAAAGTCCGGTATTCAGAAGCAGGAATTTGATGAGGTCGCTCATCATATCTTCCTCCTTGACCTGTTGGAAATAGCTGTGGGAAACACCGAGCTTCCAAACTTTCCTCCCAAACACTAATGGGACTCCCTTTGGCTTGTTTCATTTGAAACAACTCAATAGCATTCCCCATGACTTCTTTGGAATGCAAAGGATGAACACTATAATGTTCATATATTTCTTCACTTTTAGAGGGTTCTACTTTCTCAATTTGACCAGCACACAAATCGCTATCCTCTTCCTCACTTACTTCCTCTTCTGCAACATATACATTCTTATAGTACTTATTATTTTTTTTCAAATACAATGTTGCCTTTTTGACTTTCCTAACATCTACTAAATCTTGCCATATTTTCTTATTCTTTGTCGGAACCCCATTAACTAAGATAACCAGAGGTTCCTCTTCCACTTTTTCTACTCCAATTGTGTTAATGTTTTTCTTCAAATCTAGAGGCAAATAAACAACTCTTCCCTTTAATCCTCTCTGTAAATCTGATGGAGGCAATTTCCCTGTCTTTGGCTCCATTCTTACAATAGCCTGAAAGGGATGGATACTTTGAATCAAAATAGATTCATAAGTATTTAAATCCTTCAATTCAGAAGGAATCTCAACCAATTCCAGATTATTATGAACCGCTCTTGCAGGCATCTGGTTTTGATTTAATTTATTACAACAATAAGTACACACACGTTGATCCAATCCCAAATCAAAACAATTTTCTACCATCAAGTATGTTGCGAAATCCTTCCATTCACTATTATTTTCCCTTTCACTTTTTGCATATAAATCCACTAACTTAGTCTGATGCTTATAATAAGTGCGTCGACAACACACACAAGTGAAATTAGGCCTCTCACTTGATTTCACCTGAAACGTGGCAATTTCCTTCTGAAAATTATCTGTACTGGAAACCTGTACACTATCTTCCACATTACCCTCTTCTTCTGGGTCAATTTCAACATTCTCCTCTTTACTTCCAAAGTAACAAAACTCAATTTCTTCACACATATTCTTCACATCTATTTCAGAACCATGCAAAAGAGCAGCGCATAATTGTTTAAGCATAACTGCTGGACTCTTAGCATAATACAACATTCTAACTAATTTCCTCACTTTATTATGATGCACTGCTAGCATCCTGAAATTATGAAAAACACTCTGGCATACTCTCCTGGAAAGACAAGCCAGTGAATGACCATGCAAATCTGTCACTTCTCTCACTCTGCAAGGATCCAATTCTTGCAACAACTTCATTTTCTGCTTCAAACTTTTCTTATTAAATGTCCGTACAAAATCACAAAGCAAATTGATGGAATCCTGTCGCACACTGCAAATACTACTACACTTCCAGGTGTACACAGGTCCCTTAGGACGTCTTCCTAAAACCTCATTACCTAACACCTCTTCTGTCTCTGTTGTCACAAGTTTTTCTTTTTCAACTGGACAACCATCTTTCACCTCATAAGCTCGACCATTGGTATCAACTGCATGCACCAAATCACTATCCTGGAAATAACTCTCCTCATTAAAAAATGCCTCACAACTTGAACTATGCATCCATTCTCCTGAAAAAACTTCACAAAAATTACTACGATTAACTGTTCTCTTCCATCTACTATTTGTTTTGAAATCATAAATTGCCTTGTTTAGCTTCCTAATTCTATTGATTATCAAAATAAATAACTTTCGTTTAATTTCGAATGCCTGATCAATAACTTTCTCAACTTTTTTTTTCTCTTATAAAAAACCACTTTCTGTTGACCTTTCTTAATATTTTTTAACAAATTGCCAATTATCCTGTTGCGGAACATTCGTTTACGAATGTCCCTAAACTGTTGTTTCCTTCTACTATCATGCACAGAGTTATCTCTTGCTCTAGCAGTAACATTTTTGATTGGCCTTTCCTTTCCGTTTAAATTGCTTCTCTTTTTCTGGACTAAAACATTTTCTGTAGTACTACTTTTTTTTTTACAAATGTTTCTTATGAATGATTTCGTGGTCCTACCCGGTGCTTTCTTGGTGACTTGACGATTTTTCATTGTAGAGGACTGCTGCATTAATTGATGAACCTGCTGTCTTTGACGTTTTGTAGCCTTTCTGATTCTATCCTTAGACGGCATTCTCAAAATTTGAAATGATCTGCAGTTGAATCTGTGGTAAAATATAATAAAAAATGTTATTAACCACTATTACCAAACAGTAAATCAATAACAGTCATCAAAAACTTAACACACTAATTGACATTTTTACATAGAATATTTTTTAGTGCTTTGGCAAATTTAGAATACACAAATAGCAGAAAAGAAATGGAATTCTTCTTCATTTTACCTGTCCTGTTTTATATGTGAATCTGATCGAATTTTATGAGCATATTTTAATATTTTATTGAAGACACTACACATAACCTGTTTTTGAAGGTGTGTTTAATTTAAAATTAAACAGTTTACATTTTTACTTTTCATTTATTGTAAATTTTAAAAATAAATGTTTATAGTTCCATAGGCTCAAGCAGGTCAGCTTCCCACCCTATGTCATACAATTCTGACAAATCGGCATCCTCATCATGTTCTTCATCATCCTCAGGATTTAAATCATCCAAGGGATCTACTTCCACTGATGTTTCAATCACAATTTCAATGATAATGTCGAGATCAACAGATTGATCATTATCACTCATGCTTGATGTTGTCGTTATCTTTAAAGAAAGAGAACAACAATGAGATGTTGCAGAGTAAGAGACAAATCTCAGAGACTATAATAGTAAAATTGTTTAACAAGAGTAACATTTTGCAGCTATTATTTAGCCATGTCCAGTGATGCTGAGGAGGTGAGGCCTATGTCCAAGTTTTCAGTGAACAGGACTCATCTCTTCTTAACCTTGGATAACCCTCACCGACTCTGTGTCCCCTGCTCATACTTAAATGTAAAGGGGCAGATTTATGTTAACTGGCGCATCCCCACGGATGCACCAGTTAATGTGCACCGCTGCTCTGCCACCCATAGTGTGCCGCATTTACAATGTGGAGCACCATTGAGCAAAAACAGCACAGATGCGTCACGCATCTGTGCCGCAAAAGCAGCACATTGCAGGAATCACGTCATAAGCGCGACATGTCTACTGCAATGCACAGGAGGAAGCCTCACATTGCATGGTGCATCACTTCTTATGCCTGTTTCAAACAGGCGTAAGGATTTGATTCAGCAATGCTATAAAGCTGACTCCGTGAAATCTTCTAAATTTCACTGTGTTAGTTTTACAGGGCTTTCATGCAAATTAATGCATACCTTGCAACAAAACACCTATATGAAAACTGACGCAGGTTTCATGTGGCACAGGACTTTACAGCATGACACATCTGCCTAGATGCATCAAGTTGTAAATATGTCGCCACATAGCAAATCTTTTGCACCGCCGCTGCGTCACAAAAGTGACGCACAGTGACGCAAAAGAGGCATACACCTATCATAAATCTGTCCCTAACATTTTAAATGATTGATTCAGGATGACGATAAGGTGTGGCCTATCCAGAGGTTTGTTTAAGGTGAGGCCTACTCAGGGTTGCAGATGAAATTTACGCTTGTTGAAGAGTACAGAGGAGATAATACATCTGAAGGCCTACCAATGAAGTAAGTCATGTCCACTTCACTCTTGAACAAATGCCATACCTCTTCTGTGTCCGTGGACAGGCCTAAACCTCATCTGCACAATGTCATTCGTAAACTTAGGAAACACAGGTGATGTAATTGAAAAATGTGGAGTTTCTTTTCCTCATTTCACAATCACATCACCTGTGTTTCCTTTGCTTAGGTATCTCATAGTGCAGATGGACTCTAGCATATCAAAGAGTACACATAAGTTGAGCAGTGTATACAACAATTTTGACATTTACAGAAGATTCAGCTTCTTATCTTGTTGGAGATGAAATGAGTCCTGTCTTGCAACATGGTGCATCTTTTGCATCACTGCTGCATCGGTTTCATGTGGCATGGGACTTTACAGCATGACACATCTGCCTAGATGCATCAAGTTGTAAATATGTCGCCACATAGCAAATCTTTTGCACCGCCGCTGCGTCACAAAAGTGACGCACAGTGACGCAAAAGAGTCATACACCTATCATAAATCTGTCCCTAACATTTTAAATGATTGATTCAGGATGACGATAAGGTGTGGCCTATCCAGAGGTTTGTTTAAGGTGAGGCCTACTCAGGGTTGCAGATGAAATTTACGCTTGTTGAAGAACACAGAGGAGATAATACATGTGAAAGCCTACCAATGAAGTAAGTCATGTCCACTTCACTCTTGAACAAAGGCCAGACCTCTTCTGTGTCCGTGGACAGACCTAAACCTCATCTGCACAATGTCATTCGTAAACTTAGAAAACACAGGTGATGTAATTGAAAAATATGCAATTTCTTTTAATCATTTCACAATCACATCACCTGTGTTTCCTTTGCTTAGGTATCTCATAGTGCAGATGGAGTCTAGCATATCAAAGACTACGCAGAAGGTGAGAACTGTATGGAACATGGCTATGTAAGTCAAATAATCAAAATCTAAATTTGCCAAGCACACATGGGGGCGTATTTACAAGGACCTTGCACCACAGGGAAAGGTCTTAAATTAAAATGGGAAAAATAACATCAGAGAGACTCAAAGGCCTTATAAATATGCCCCAAGCAACCTATGAAGCTCTAGCATTACATATCAAGAAACCTAATTGATTTCAAAAATCATTTTTGAACACATCATCTAAATCAATTATATACCTACATTCATCAGGAAGTGACTTAAAATGCCCTAAGACACATGAAAGCGTTTTTTTAAGCCCTTGCTCCATTTTTAGATCACTTTTAACATGGCTATGTAAGTCAAATAATCAAGATCTAAATTTGCCAAACACAGATGGGGGCGTATTTACAAGGACCTTGCACCACAGGGAAAGGTCTTAAATTAAAATGGGAAAAATAACATCAGAGAGACACAAAGGCCTTATAAATATGCCCCAAGCAACCTATGAAGCTCTAGCATTACATATCAAGAAACCTAATTGATTTCAAAAATCGTTTTTAAACACATCATCTAAATCAATTATATACCTACATTCATCGGGAAGTGACTTAAAATGCCCTAAGACACATGAAAGCGTTTTTTTAAGCCCTTGCTCCATTTTTAGATCACTTTTAACATGGCTATGTAAGTCAAATAATCAAGATCTAAATTTGCCAAGCACAGATGGGGGCGTATTTACAAGGACCTTGCACCACAGGGAAAGGTCTTAAATTAAAATGGGAAAAATAACATCAGAGAGACACAAAGGCCTTATAAATATGCCCCAAGCAACCTATGAAGCTCTAGCAGTACATATCAAGAAACCTAATTGATTTCATAAATCGTTTTTAAACACATCATCTAAATAAATTAAATACCTACATTCAAGGGGAAATGACTTAAAATGGCCTAAGACACATGAAAGCGTTTTTTTAAGGCCCTTGCAACATTTTTGGGTCACTTTTAACATGGCTATGTTAGTCAAAGAATTAAAATCAAAATTTGCCAAGCACAGATGGGGGCATATTTACAAGGACCTTGCACCACAGAGAAAGGTCTTAAATTAAAATGTGAAAAATAACATCAGAGAGACTCAAAGGCCTTATAAATATGCCCCAAGCAACCTATGAATCTCTAGCAGTACATATCCAGAAACCTAATTGCTTTCTTAAATCTTTTTTAAACACAACATCTAAATCAATTATATACCTACATTCATGAGGAAGTGAGTTAAAATACCCTAAGACACATGAAAGCATTTTTGTAAGACCCTTGCACTATTTTAGCGTCACTTTTAACATTGCTATGTAACACAAAGAAACAAAATCTATTTGTAAAACACTTGACACAAATCAAAATTTTAAATACACAACTTTCTTCATAATGTTCTCCCTAAACCATACTATTCTCTATCTCAATTAAATGAATCTTTTCTCACCTTAGCAAATACTTTATGAGTTTCAAAACAGTCTCAGAAACACACCAAATTGTCTTTAGCAGAGCAAAAGGTATGCACTCCAGAGTCTGCAGCTATAAAAAGCACAGAAAAGCTGTAATTCATCACACATATCTCTCATGTCACCCAATCAAAACTCTTCCCTCACTTTTTTCAAATCAACACCCTTCCCCCCTCTGCCCTTTCTGCCTTTTTTCCATAGCAACCACCTCCTGAAAGACCTCTCATGTTTGCAAGTTCACACAACAATGTTTCAATTGAACTCTGAACTCTCAGTACACCTGCATATCCAGTGCAATCTTTCATAAAATGATTTTTTTTGACCATTCAAATTACATCTTTCAAAGAACTCATCCATGCACCCTAACTTTCTGTTTTCAGCAATCAAAATCCACCAATCACTGCTACTGCTTCATTAACACAGAAACTCCACAGTTTTTTTCATTTTAAACTCTTATTTTTTCAACTCCCATTTCATTGCCACACTTCATCTGACTGCAGCAGAACCTCCTCTCACCATGTTTTCTGTCTGGATTGTTGGACATAGTTACATCTACTGGGCTCAGAGGTATGCTGATAACAGAAATTTACCTAACCTCAATTTACAAGATGTGGAAATTAAGTGGTTTGGCCACAGAGGATTAAAATGTCACCAATTGATACCATTGGTGAAAACCTTTATGCATTTGCCTAAACCTGACCTGTTAATTGTGCACTGTGGAGGAAATGACTTGGGCACTTTGACTGGGGTAGGTCTGGAAATGCTTTTAAAGGACACCTTTGAGCAATTGATGGCACTTTTTCCTCAAACTGCCTTGGTATATTCAAATATATGCCAAAGACAGAAATGGAGGTGGTCGAACCAATTTTGTCCACAAATTGAGAAATCGAGGAAGCATGTAAACAAATCTGTTTCAGCTTACATGAGAGACCATGGAATGGGCTCCATCTACAACAATAACTTACGTTACTACATGCAAGATATCTACAGAGGAGATGGAGTTCACTTCTCAGATGAAGGGAACAGATTTTTCATTCTGAATTTAAAAATGTGCATTGGTACCTACTTATAAGTACCTAAATGTACCATAAACCCAAAAGCTCTTCTCAGAGCTACCCTACATCTGATCACTCACAATTATTATTTTACTCTAACTTTTTTCACTAATTTTCAACAAAGTACGCTCCCCGGAGCGCTACCCGGTACGCGAACCGGAAGCTAACCGCGTGAAATTTAAAAAAAAAAATTGAAAACATCTTCAGATAGTTATATACTATCCCTCTGTAAGAGTTAGACATTGAGAAAGGCTTGTTTATTATAATTATGGATTGATTTAGGTTTCTGTGGTATTATTATGAATTTACATAGGCTTTCTCACAGGCACTTTTTAATAGTACTACTTCATGCCTCAAAAGTACCTGTCTGAACTTAAACCCAACAGTGCCCTATCTCTACTGATATATTTATTTTTTATTCAAATTTCAGCACAAAAATGCAAGGAGAACAGAACGTTTCCTTTGAAATTGTCCTAGACATGAACAATGAGGAAATAATTGAACCCATTGACTTGGAATTCATGGATGAATCACGAGACCATGAACTTCTACAATGTGTAGAATCTGTGGATCATTTACTTCATTATGATGACGGTCAAATGTGGGAAGTTTTGTTCACACATCAAGAGGACATATCGGACAGTCAAATGTTAGACGTTCTATTAAATTTTGAAAAAGAATCAGAAAAATAAAATTATATTTAATATTAAAAAATTGTTTGAGTCTTTAATCATTTTTATATGTAATTCATAAACTAGTACCAAATTGATTATAATGTAAAGTCAGACTTATAGTATACTGTGCACAATTCCAAAAATAAATTAATATTTAATAATCATTAATACTGCTACTTAAATAATAAAAAAAAAAAAAAAACAACAAAAAGAACAATCAATAAACATACAATATTTCAAAATATCATAGTCTATCATTCTTTTTTCCTTATAGTACGCTCCCCGGACCGCTTCCCGGTGCGCGAACCGGACGCTACTCACGCAAAAAAAAAAAAACATATTTTTTTTTTTTGTCCCGCGGGGCCCTTTTAAAGCCTCCACATCAAACCTAGGGGGTCAGGGAGGATCTACTATGCCCCCTTATGGTCATTTCCCCCTTTGTTTTGGCCTCCTCTTGTCTCTCGATCCTACCGAGAGACAAGATTGGGGCCGCTCCGGACTGTTTAGAATGTTGACAGACACCGGAGAGCCAATCAGCTTCGCTTCGCGAAGTTCCGTTACGCGTCAAGTACGCGAACCGGGGCGCTGCCCGGAGCGCGCTTACAGATATATATATTTTTTTGAACGTTAATTTCTCAAAATTTACTGGAGCACATATATTGAGACCTAGCAAAGGCACATCGGGCTAACAGTCCCTACAATTTTGCCAAGTTTGGTGGAAATCCATTCAGCCGTTCGGGCTAAAAGTGAGGCCAACCGCCCTATGGAAATTAACATGGGAAAAACGCGTTTTGGGACCCCCCTTTTTTCTCGGCCCCCCCTTGACGAAACCCCCCCAAATTTTCAGGGGTTGCTTAGAAACAAAATGTTCAATTTTCCTGAAAACTTCAGCCAATTCCGTCCACAAACGCCAAAGTTATTAGACATAGAATATTCAAAAATCCCATAGAGAAAAAATCCTAACTATATATACCTACTGGCGACCGCCAGTAGGTAATATATATATATATATATATATATATATATATATATATATATATATATATATATATATATATATATATATCAAAAACACACGGATGGCGTTCTTCTGCCGCTTCCACAGCGGGCGCTCGACAGGGTCGCCAAACCTTTAAATGTTCAAGTCCTGGCGTTACCCTCATACAAAAAGACACCAGAGTCGAGGCCCTTATCAAGTATTCAGTGCTCAGGTTTATTTGGCAAAACAAATAGCCCCTACGCGTTTCGAGGTAAGCCTACCTCTTGCTCACGTGAAAACAATGGAGGGGGTCCTCTTAGCCCGCCTACCACTGGGGACCGCCATCTTCCCGGAGCTAAAACAAATGATGCAGGAGGTGCTGCATGGGCCCCCTGGAGGACCCATCAATGTCCCTGTAAACTGCCACCCTTGCCCCCAGGGTCAACTCCTGCTACCTCCCGAGGTGTCCACCCTCAGGAGGTAGCTGTTTGCATTTGCTTTGTGGGAGATGACAGCTCCCAACAAGCAAAAGCAAACATTACTCAGCTTTCTGCAAGTCAGAGACGTCAAACAGCTCTGGGTTGCTGAAATCGGAGTTTTCATCTGTTTATATGCATGCAAATATTTGTGCAGAGAAACACATTAAAACATTGCTCTAACAGACAGAGCGCTGTCTTTCATCAGCAACCCTGAATGTCACAGCAGTGCCAGCTACCAGAGGAGGGACGGCAGGGACTGCGGGGGGGCCTCAAAGCTCCCCTGCGGTCCCTGTGTACAGAAAGAGGTCAGAAATAAGCAGAAAGAGGCTGAATATAGGTCAGAAAGTAGCAAGATAATGGTGAGAAAAGAGCAGCAAGAGGCTGAATAAAGGTCAAAAAGAGGGAGCATAAAGGTCAACAATGAGCAGAAAGAGGCTAAATTAAGGTGAGAAAAGAGCAAGAGGCAGAATAGAGGTCAGAAACTAGCAGAAATATGCAGAACAGAGGTCAGAAACAAGCAGCAAGAGGAAGAGTAGAGGTCAGAAATGAGCTGAAAGAAACAGAATAAAGGTCAGAAATGAGGAGCAAGAGGCATAATAAAGGTGAGAAACGAGCAAAAGGAGGAAGAGTACAGGTCAGAAATAAGCAGCAAGATGCAGAAAAAAGGTAAGAAATGAGCAGCATGAGGCTGAATAGAGGTCAGAAAGGAGCAGAGAGAGGGAGAATAGAGGTTAAAAATGAGCAGCAAGAGGCAGAATAAAGGCCAGCAACAAGCAGAAATATGCAAAATAGAGATCAGGAATGAGCAGAAAGGTCTGAATAAAGGTCACAAATGAGCAGAAAGTGCAAAATAGAGGTCAGAACTGACCAGCAACAGGCAGAATAAAGGTCAGAAATGAGCAGAAAGAGGCAAAATAAAGGTTAGGTTAGAAACGAGCAGAAAGATGGAGAATAAAAGTCAGAACCAAGATGCATTAGGCAGAATAAAGATCAGAATCGGGCTTGCTGAGTGTAGGAATGTAAGATCGGCTTCTTATGGTTACCCCCACTTTTTGCTTGATGTCACACTGCTTTTGACTAGTCTGTCTGGCATCCTTCTAATCAGGACCCGGTCTATCCTCTTTCTCCCTAAACTGTTATGGTATGTACTTCGGTACACTCCCGATTAGATACTGGGATACCCTTGTCAGTCTCTAGTATATGGTACGCATGTACCCAGGGCTAAGGTGCCCCAGAGGATTCCCATCGGCTGAAGCATGTATTATGCCACCCATGAGAGGTCATGCAAAATGGAACTACAGACCTACCATAGCATCCTGTGTAAGTCGGTGCATGCACTACTTACTTTTGATATAGGGCCACTGGTTTTAAAACTTATAAGTCACCCCTATAGCAAGCTGAAAAGATGATTGTCAGACGTTGAAGAGATGTAGATTCAAAATAGTTTATTCCAGGATACAGATAGCCGCCCCCAGCTGGCACAGCCCAGGCACATCAGCAGCAACTGAACTCCCAAGAACCTATCATGACCAACACTCTATATGACATCACTGACTGATGTCACAAGCTACTATAAACAACTCATCACCACACCTCCCCCCTTAATAACTAAAAAACAAAAACAAAAAAAAACTAACTAACCAGGAAAGGACAGAAAGGAGAATACAAGATTGCATAAACTTCAAACAAACTTCATTAATTCTATTCATTTGACTAAACATAATCTCTTAAATATCGTGGTCTATTATGTATTCTTGTACTCATTCTTGTGTTACTATTTCCTTCCAAAACCTTGTTGTTACTTTTAACAACTTCAGAAGAAAAACATGGATCTTTAGCAACACGAGAAGTGCTCCACCAATTTCCATTTGACAATTTGACTGCATTTTTACGATTATCAACAATCTGTTGTGAATCTAAAAATTTTGACAAACCTTTTCTTACAGAAACAGGATTCTTAATTCTAACCCAATCACCAATACAAAGTTTGTGGGGTATTTTTCTTGTAGCAGTCTCACAATTTTTTGAACACATTTCCGTAAACTTAATATTGGCAGAATCCCACATGCACTTCATGTCACAATCGTGATGGAATGATTTCACCATCCAGAAACTTGTGAAGGAGCTTTTCTTCCCCACATAAGTTCAAATGGACTAAACCTAGTGCTGACATGAGGTGAAGTGCGATATGACCATATTAAATCCTTCACAGCTTGAAATACACAGGATCCTGACCTAAAAGCTGCTTGTACACATTCCACCACAACTCTATTGAACCTCTCTGTTTTGCCATTGCTCTGTTGGTGGTAAAGTGGGGTTCTGGTGTGCTTAATTCCGCAAGACCTTAGAAAAGAATTCATTTCTTCAGAAACAAATTGCACACCGTTGTCAGTGAGAATCTCTTCGGGATAACCTTCTCTGAGAAAAATTGAATTCAGACAGTTAATTACACTTTTCGAATTAGGAATGTTAATAGGTTCAACTTCAACCCATCTAGACAAATGATCTATGAGGACCAGAAAATAGTTTGAATTGGAAGGAAGAACGCGAAATGGTCCCAAAAAATCCATGCCCAATTTCTGCCAGGCTCTTTCAGGAGGAGAAACAGAAGAACTAGTTACACCTTCAAGTATCAGTACCATATCACTGGTATTACATCGTGAACATTGTTTCACTAGATCATCTATCTGGGTATCCATTCTAGGCCACCAAAAATCCATTCTAACTTTTCTCTTGGTAATAGTGGAGCCAAGATGACCAGAGTGTGAAGCTAACACAATTCGTTCACGATAACATGAAGGCGGTACAAGTTTATTGCCTCCAACTACTTTTCCACCCTACACTGAAAGCTCATCATTTACTTTCCAAAACATTTGTAGTTCTGGAGAAAGACATTTTTCTTTTGGCCATCCTTTTTTGATTAGAGAAACAACTTCTTTGAATATAGAATCCTTATTAACTTCTATTACCCAGCTATCTTCTGCAAAAGACAAACTATCTTGACTTATGTGAGCTACAAAACATTCTTCTACTTCAGTCTCCCATTCCTGCTCTTCAGCATTTTGAATAGGTAGTCTAGATAAACAGTCGGCCTTAGTATTTTTTCCACCAGGAATGTATTCTACACTGAATGTATATTCTAAATGCTTTGTAGATAATCTAGCTAAACGAGCTGTAGTGTGTTTTGCATTCTTTCCAGATAGAATGTCAATTAGGGGTTGATGATCAGTTTTAAGAATAAATGATCTGCCCCATAGATAAGACTTAAATTTTTCAAAGCTCCAAACACAAGCTAAAAGCTCTTTTTCGACAACTGAATATTTTTGCTCAACAGGACGAAGGGTCCTGGATGCGAAACCTACTGTGTGCTCTCTTCCTTCAGAATACTGTGATAAAACAGCACCTAATCCATATTCACAAGTGTCGACTGTAACAACTGTCTGTTTACCTTCTACAAAAGCCTGTAAAGCAGAAGCTTTGACAATATGGTGTTTAATAGACTGAAATGCTTTCTCACATTCCACAGACCATGTGTATACACTTCCTTTTTTTAATAATTCCCTGAAACATTCTGTGGTTTTGGCAAAGTCCTTCATGAATTTCGCATAGAACTCACAGAGACCAAGAAAGGACATAAGTTGTTCTTTGTTCTGTGGAGTGGGGGCCTCTACAATACTTCTTATTAGACCGGGCCTAGGTTTGATGCCTTCCTCAGAAATATTGTGACCAAGATATTCAATCTCCTTTACTTTAAAAATACATTTACTTTTCTGTAAAGTAACTCCTCTATTTTCTAGAGTGTTAAAAACTTGGTTGATGACAAAATCATGATCACTTTCAGTCTTGGTAAAAATAAGAATATCATCTTGAAAGACTACTACATTGGGGTTGTTAATAAACATTTCAGTCATGAGTCTCTGAAAAACAGCGGCCGCCGAAGCTAGACCAAAAGAAAGCCTGCAGAACTGAAAAACTCCATAAGGAGTGACAAAAGCAGTAAGGTGTCTGGACTGAGGATGCAGTTCAACCTGATGATAGGCTGCTTTAAGATCCAGTTTTGTGAACCACGAAGATGACCCAACTTTAGCAATGAGATCTTCAATGCGAGGAAGAGGAAATCCATCAACCCAGATGGCTTTGTTGAGTCTCCTCAAATCCACACACATCCTCAAATCCCCAGACCTCTTTTTAGCCAAAACGATGGGAGAAAGCCAGAGGTTGGACTCAACTTTTTCAATAATTCCCTGATCACGTAACGTTTGTAAATGTTTCGAAAGATCATTCCTAATGCTTAGAGGAACATTGCGTAATTTGTGTTTAACGGGGCTAACATTTTCTTTGACTTTAATAAAATGTTGGAAATTAGTGATTTTACCCAGGCAATCCTCAAAAATGTTGCTAAATTTATGTTCCCAAACACTGGGCATATGGGGATTGGACATTAGGTTGAAGTTCTTCATGGAAAAAATCGAATTCTGGTTTTTATCTTGGTCAATCACGACTGGATTAGCTTGACCAGGTTCGATGGTCAAGCGAAATTCAGCTTGATGCAAAAGACCAAGAACATTTATACCCTTTTTTGCGACATATACCTTACCTTTGATAGTTACTCCTAATACAATAATGTTGGCCCAAAAATAACCTAACAATTCAATTTTACTGCCTTCCAAAGCCACAGTAAGAACATCTGGTGGTAATAAACTTTTATCTTTCCAAAGCTTAAAAAACTTTTCCTGAGAAACAATAGTGATACGTGCTCCGGTATCAACAAGAAGCTGAATATGACTAGTTTCAATAAGAACATCACCTTCAGGATCAGGAACATGCAATGTTTCTTCTTTGTCGGTATATTGTTTGACTACAACAACATATTCCTGATTAGTAACAGAGCCGCCCCAGCTGGCACAGCCCAGGCACATCAGCAGCAACTGAACTCCCAAGAACCTATCATGACCAACACTCTATATGACATCACTGACTGGTGTCACAAGCTACTATAAACAACACATCACCACACAAGCCTTTATAATCCTGTGGACAGGGTGCTTGGTTCTAAGTGAGAGGGTTCCCCTGCATGAGGAGAACACCCCTGCAGCCAACGGAGTCCATTCTCCCAGGTTGCCAGTGAAGCTGCAACATACACATAGAGGGGCATTATGCGACTGTGTGATGACCAACTCTGAAATGGCTGAAACAAACCCTATCGTGTTTGGTTAAAAACATGTTGGAATCATAACCCCACAATGGTAACTGGTGTGGGAGGTATGATTCCACCCCTCAGAAGTGTCCTTCGTGGGGTCCCTAGTGTTCCTAGTACCAACCTTCTAACTCCGGACAGCACAAAATGGTTGCTGCCGACCAGAGATACATTTCTACCCTTCTGCTGCTGAGCCAAGCTTGAGCAGGGGAAGGCAGAAGAATAGGCATCCTGTCACAGGGAGGTCTGTCCACCTCCCAGATAGGGCGTAGTGTATTAGGGCTGGGTGGGTGCACTTGCCAGCCACTGTAAGTCTGCTTGAGGGGTCCTTTTGGTGTCCCTGTGCATAGTCCAGTTCAAAACCAGTCCTAGGAGCCATAGGCTCCCGCTCTGGCACGAAACTGGACGAAGGACATGGGAGTAACCTCCCCCATGTCCAAACCCTGGGAGGGTTCCATGAATCTTTCCAACCCTCTCCCATGGGTACTTGAGTGCTTATCTGACTGTAGGTCCTTAGATTTGTCATGGACAAGCTTCTAAAATGAAACGACTGCACTTCAACCGTCTGGGCACCCTGGACTTCACTGGACTTCGTTTGGGCCTGACTTCATCTCCCTCTCAGTCTGCTGCATCATCTGTGCCTTTGCACCATACAGGATCCGTGAAAGACCTGTGGAGCATCAAACACAACTGAAGATAACCTCCCTTGGAGTGAAGGAGTTACTCCCCTGCATTTGCAGATACCTCAACACTGCTGACCGGTCTGCTGATCCCATGCTCCTATGGACTCTGAAGGGTCAAGCAACACAGGAGGTGGGTTTCTATGTCCCTTGAGGCCCGAGCTGCCCTCTTACTGAGTTTGAGGCCAGTATCCCTCATGGTGGCTGCAATACCTGAACCCCTGTGCACCGCGTTAATTTGCAAGTCCATGTGCTTGCTGGCAATTCTTTAACAAGTGCATTAGACTTTAAGTAACCCCAACCTCTGCCACCATTTCCTACCAAGATCTTTGACCTCCTCACACCAAGTGCTCCGTGGCCTGTCATTTGGTGAAATTGCTTGAGGTCCTCTAGCGACTCCTGTGCCTCTGGCCTGTGGGTCAAATTTCCTTTTCTTGGGCTCCCCTGGTTGCTCCAGGCGTGCCCTGACTCCCCTTGCTGTGGTGAGTCCCCTGGGCCTTGCTGGACCGAACTGTACACTTTGTTGACTTCCTGCGTGGGTTGCTGTTGGCAAGGCTTGTTGGTGCTCCTGCCGAGCACCGACCCCTCAGCACTCGACATCCTTTGTGGGACAGCTTGCATCCAGCTCCTAATCATCCTCAACATCACCTAGTCCCCCAGCTTCAGAGTCAAGAGCACCGTCAACCATCCTGAAGCACCCGACATCGGTGGGCATTCGTCTACCGAGCCCCTGGTCACTCTCAAGTGACCCGGACTCTGTCCCCTCTGCTTTCTGGTACTCTTCAACAAGGATCGATGTTTGGATTCCAATGGACATTCTTCTCCCTTCCAGCAGCGGCTCTTCTTCAAAGTCCTCCATTGGGTTCTATGGCGGTTTCCAAAGCCACTTCACACCTATGAACCCGACTTCCTTGAGTTAGGTAACTTGGATACTTCAGTATCCACGGGTGGGGTGGCTCTCCATCCTTCTGTCTTCCAAGGGGCTTCTTTGTAGTCTGCTGGGAAGGGTCTTTAACCTATACAACTGCAACTGCAACTTTCCCCTAGAGTTGTACGGAACACGCAGTCGTGTTCCCACACTGCACCCATCCTCCATGGGGTCCCTATCTACTCACCTTGAGTGGTTTCTTGGGGTCACAGCAATTCTACGTTCTCTCGACATCATCCTGACTCAATTTGTGGTCCTTATACCACTTTCTTAATATATGGTTTGGTTCCCCCCGGGCCCACTGTGTATAAGTGCTATTTACTGTCATTTCTTTGCTTACATATTGTGTGCTTTGTGTATATATCTGTGTAGGAGACACTGGAATGTATTAGAGAGTATTATATAATAAATACATTTTTTTCTCATGTTTACATGATTTCTACGCTGGTTGATCAGACAGCGATACACTGGTCGCACACAGAATATTGTAACTATTTAATCGCAGTCTACCACATTGGTGTGCATCTACCCCCCACTCCAGTATCTTTTTTCCTGACCTGGTATTTAGCAACCTATTGACAGAATGTCATAAAACGACATTTCCAAACATACAGAGAATTGCGCAGATACTTTCGCCTTCACTGAGAGCGAATCACAAAGAATTTACGCTTTAATTAATGACGCGGAGACTGACAGCTCCAGCACTGGCAACGTTCAAAGTAATATCAAACAACTATTATATGTTACCAAGAAAGAGATTAACCAGCTCCAACGCGTACTCACTAGCACTCTCATCAAGTATCATCGAGTGCAACGCATCCCTTTGAAACCTTCCCTCTGCAAAAACAACTCTGAATTTGTTGAAAAATGGTACACCATCCTAAATATTGTGGCCAGAGCAGTCCTCTGAATAGCATCGCTGCTCGGAAACTACAATTCCCATGGGGGCCTTACGCGTAACGTACGATGCGGCAACAGGCGGCCCATAAGGAAGCAGCAGAACCCGTCATCGCATCGGAAATTCTTCCGCCATAGATCCTGCTGTGTCAAGGACGTCTGGGAGGAGAGGTCTGGTGAGAGTGCACTAGCACCAACTCTTGTTTTTCGTTTCATTGTTCTGGCGATACCTCCTCCGTTGGTGTGCGGCTACTCATGCGGAGGAGGATTGGCGCCTGAGTCATTTGGACCAGCATTTTCGGCCAGCAGATAAGCACGTCCTCCGTTGGTGAGCTTCCTGCTTGTGCGGAGGACGGTTCAGAGACCTGTAGTGCCTTTGCCCTGGTATTGTTGGGCGGGGGCATTAGGGTGGACAGAGTCCCTCATGGAAGCTCGAGAAGCTTCTAAGTTTATTTAACTATTACAAAGCTCTTTTACTCATTCCTATCTAGGACGGCTAATTCTTACATAGTCTTCGCTGAATGTGATACTGACATTGGTTACATGTGCACATCGATCTTTTGGACCTTGCTCAGTTAGTGAAGTAACTTATATAGCAAGTTGATTTCTTTTGGTGTTTCTAAATCATTGTTGCTGGGAAGCTAATGTGCTAGCAATCAGTTAATATTCATGTGTTGTCCTGGCTCTATTTTAACAGGGGTACTAGGAGTGGTATGGGGCTACGCTCTATCCCTTTGAGGAGAACTGGAGTTTAGGAAAGGGTATGTCTCTAGCAAGTTGTTATTTAGTATCATTGGTGTCGTAACTCTGCTTTCCACACTAAGGGTACATGTTCAATGTGTGTTTTCTTTTCTGTTTTATATCCACTACAGCTATAGCACAACACATAGTGTTACCATACAGAAGGCCCGTCATATATTGAAGTATCTTCTTCTACAGGTGTCGTTCTTTTATGTTACAGCTTGTGTTCTATGACATTATCTATAGGGATAATATGATTGTGTTTGTCATTCAGATCTCCCTCTCTGCTGTTCCCTTCCTTTCCTTCCCCCGCTTGATCCTTCCATTGACATGTACCATTACGGCTATTAAGGCTTGGTTAGATCGAGAGGTGGGCCATTCCGAGCATCAAACCGAAACTGAGGATCAACAAAGTAACACCATCAATTATAAATTGGGGAGGTGTACAATTGGGTGGAAATGTATGCAAGTAGATGCCAAAATCGACCCTCCTATCAAATTTCAGACACAGAAACTTCATCTACAGACGGTGAGTCTAGCACCAGCGGTAGTATATTGAATATACCACAAGGTGCAGCAAATTTACCTTTACAATCAACCAGTAATCAACAGACAAACGTTACTTCTGCCCAGGTTTCTTTTTTAGGACTAGGCCAAGCCACCCTAGTCGAACCCGACGGAGTAAACACTGGAACAGAAACAAGAACAAATCTCACGTCATCCAAGAGAGTAACGAGGAGTCACAGAACCTAACAGCACAAGAGCTAGTCATCAACATCGCCTCTCTCTCATTCGACCAAGTGGAAATCACCACCCTCCAAAAAGGCACTTCTTTTGTCCCACTTGTCTAACCCACTCAGAAATTAAGTTAGCCTATTCAACTTTATGCGCATGCTTCAACTTAAACATTTCTTCAGTAATGTGATGGACAATCAACCTCGCCATGAAACAGAAACCCTCAAAGGATTAAAATTGAAGAGTAGCTTTATGCCACTAGTGAGCCATAAAATTCTCGATTTGTTTGAAATACTGATCAAACAAGACCCTTCATAAATGTTCTATTGAAAAAGATCTAAATGTTGTAATCTTACTTTCAAAGAACGGGGAATTTTGGAGAAAATCGCCAACAATCCAGCTATCACCTGCAGTAGAGCAGACAAGGGAGGTGCACTTGTGATCATGGATTCAAGTTGCTATAAACAGAACATCCAGGAACATATTTGAGATCCTTTAACCTACATGAAGTTGGGCAGGAATCCCGTAGAGGAATTTAAAAACACCCTCAAAAATATCTTGGACACTGCAGTCATGAATTGGAACATTACTGAAGGCGACAAACAATTCTTACTATTGGATAATCCAAGGAGCCCTAGGATATACATGTTGCCGAAAATTCATAAAAATGCACCACGCCCCTTTCAGACCCATAGTATCGATGCTGGGGACCATCCATGTACTGGTCGGGAAGCATTTGGATAAGCATCTTCAACAATTGGTGCAACAAATGTCTACATATATCAAGGATAAAAATGACTTCCTGCTAAAGATCTGCTCCATCAACATGGAGGACACCCAAACCTTGCTACTATGCACCATTGACGTCAAGTCATCATACACATCCATCCCTTATGAGATGGGAATGGACACCGTTGAGTACTTTCTAAATCCGAGTGAATTTGATCAGTATCTTAAGATTTTCTTGCTTGAATTTTTTTTTACACTATTCATACAACAAAAAAAGCGACCCATATGTCCTTGTAAACTGGGTATTAATGCTAAGCAAAAGAAAAGTCACCTTTGAAACACTCCATGCACCACCGTTAGGTTATGGTCACTCCACTGGGGTTCACTAAAATCACCATATACTGTACATATTGTATATATTTTGAAAAAGTGCCTTTCTCCTCATTCATTTTTGTGGTACTTTTTGTAATTTCTGTGATTATGAAATAAATAACGCTTACTTCAGGCTGAAGTAAGTTAGATTGGTATATTGTCGTGTGGGCTTTATACAACTTTAAATAATTACGAATCATTTGGAAGATCGTATCCTATATTATTGTTTTAGCTTCTTGATTAACTCAAGCAAGATATGACTGTCTTGCATAAATGTATAATGTATTTCAAATGAGTTCCTTGTGAAAATGTTTCATTTTATACTATACCATAGTTTCTTCATATATGAGAAGGATTACTTTCTTCAATTGAACAGAACATCTATGGCTATTGGGCAGATCCGTGCCATGCTAACTTGCCTAATTTGTCTCACAACAACGGTACTACATGCCCCATCAGACATTGCTGCAACATGTGATTGGATAAGTTGCTGCAGGGACATGTTGGTAATAAAAATCGGTGAGTGACTGTTGTGATTGTCAGTGTGGTTTGTAAAGTGACCAATGAAGAATGGGCCTTTGTGCCTTGAAACGCGTTGGCGAAATTAAATGAATAATTCCTGGTGAGCTGTACTTTATGCCGGAGGCTTGGGGCGATGTTGAGTGCTTTCTAAATGCTTACAGGCATTTTTGTTGATACATTGATTGCACGGCTGGTCCCTGCCGTGATGGAGGCACCATTTTGCATCAGGAGAGGCTGGGAGAGGAACTTATCTTCTCCGTGCAGCACATCGCTTCAAAATTGATTGAACAGCTCGTCATGAAGATTCCATTCTTACTTAGAAGAAAATATGCTGGTAAATCATGAACTTTCACTGAACTTACTCAAAGTAAATAATTTGGCTCACAACAATGGGACTACATGCCCCATCAGACATTGCAGCAACATGTGATTGGATAAGTTGCTGCAGGGACATGTTGGTAATAAAAACTGGCGAGTGACTGTTGCGAGGGTCAGTGTGGTTTGTAAAGCTGCCCATGAAGAAAGGGCCATTGTGCCTTGAAACGCGTTGACAAAATTAAAAGAATATTTGGAATAATCCCTGGCGAGCTGTACTTTATGCCGGAGGCTTGGGACGATGTCAGTGCTTTCTAAATGCTTACAGGTGTTTTTATTGATCCATATGTATGTATGTATGTATATATATATATATATATATATATATATATATATATATGCATTGGTAACATAAAACTGTATATAATGTAGAATAAATATTTTCATAATTATATTTGAGCTGTATATTAATGGTAATAAATGAAATATATAAAAAATGCTATCTTGTAAAATAAATATTTGTATTAATTATGTTGCACTGTATATATTTATATAAATAGAAACATCTATATGTAGTATTAGATATTAGTGAAATATACTTAATTTACATTCAAGCACATGCGTGCCATAAACAAAAAAGACATCCATTACCCTATTGCCAGACATTTCAAGCTTTTACATCAGTTCTCAGCTAAGTTACTTTGTATTGGAACAAGTCCATACTGGTTCCAGATGAGGGAATAGAACTTTACTCCTCCATAAACGTGAATCCAGGTGGATAATTGAACTCGAAACCAAGTACCCGCAGGGTCATAGTCTGGATGAGGAATTAAGCTCACATTTACGCTATGACTGACACATGTCCTTTTGTGTGCTCTGAACTGTTCTGATTGCAACATTCTGTATTCTACTGTTTATGCTTGCATGTTTTAACTCATTGGTACTGACTATGAGGTAATAGTTTGACTTGCTTAGATTTTAATATCACTTTTCTTTTTTCTCTTTACACAGGAGAAAAGAAAGGGTTGCCTCTGTTGCGGACTGTCTCATCCATTCTGGTTACCCTACCCTTTTCTTCCCCGTCCTGTGGGTCTATCTCAGATAAGATTTTCTATCTTCACGTATATTTTTTACTTTGGGCACTTTCTTCTTATCAGGAAGATTGTTTAGGCTGCTGTTGGGTATGATTCTAGGTACTGTTGACTTGTCGAGTCGGCCTGCCAGTGATGCCATGGTCTCAAAGTGTATATGTCTATGCACAATTATTGTATCATTGCCCTCCATATAACAAATAACTGCTGCCTTGTATTTAACTGTTGATTGCGGCTGCGAACTAATTCATACAAGTATGTATATTGACACTATGCCGCATTTACCTTGTGTGTTAAGATAAGGTCACTATGCGCGTTCACTGCTTGCACATTTTCTTAGGGAAATAAGTATATGGTACCCTGCCGCTTATTATGTTGATTTTTGCTGATTATCTGGCACGGAAATCCCCTTACTCAACTATGCAATGATTATGATTTTGCAGTCTCCACCGCCATTTTACATGTATAGAGCACTATAGCCGTTTTATTTATAATACATTTGGATTTGGAAGCATGTAACCTGCCTAAGCAGCGCTGCCATCATCGCGCTAGACATGCGATCATGTTGGTAGCTATGTACGTGTGTATGCACTTTGTGCTGCACGTTGTTTTTACAGCATTACAAGGCATGATACTGTGATTTTAAACAGAATACATTGGTTTATAATCATGTGGTTTATGAATATATGTTAACATAAGATCATTTACACCCCTTTGGAATGAATTTCACTGTACAAGATACACTTAGAAATGGCCGCTGTGGTTCCCGCCACCACTTGTCAATCAATAGTCCTTTCTTTGTATCAGTACCTATGTAATGCCTTCCTGAAATCTGTGTTACTTTGTGTGATCAAGACAGCTTGGCTGTCGAAACGCGTAGCCTTCCTGAATAAACTCTGGGTTATATTCTGAGCGCGAGTCCTTCTTTGAAGAAGATTGCTGTGCGTTTTATATATATATACATAAAACACACAGCAAGTGAAATATATTTAATTTACATTATAATAAATGTATATATTAAAATATCTAACATTTACTACTTTAACTTATATTTATATGAAGAAAAGTGATATTTGTGTCTCTTTTTGGACGATATTAGTGTCAACGATCTTTTTTCTGACATTTTAATACTTACCATTTTAGGTATAGTAGCATGATATTGTTGTAAACATTATTTTTCAGTCTATATTTTTGTCAACAATATTGTTTACCACGATAGTGTGTCAGTGATCCAATAACAAGTACCACTGAGCCGGTTTACAAGACAAAAGTGTTATTCAGTCCCAACAAACATTTTATGGTTCTACTTTGCCCTAAGGATTAAAACCCTTTTTTTCTTCTCTGAGATTATTTGAATGTATATAGTTTGTTCCCAATTTTTACTACAGCCTTGTGTACCTTGCTTTATTTTAGCTTCTTTTTAATCCAAGTTGCCCTTTTCCTGCATATTTGGTTATTTAATTTCTCTTTTATTTACAGTTTATTTCACAATTCCACACGTCTGCTTTGCTCTATTTTGTTTTTACCTATTTTGTGGGGATACAGGGTTTTTAATGGGGCGATGTCCTTAACGATCTCTGTTGCAGTTGCGTGCTTCCCAAGTGCCTATCTTGTTTTATGGGCTGAACAAATATTAAAACTGTATTTTTGAAAGTACAACCTGATCACAATCCTGTTCAATCTTGTGACGGGAAGGCAAAATAAACGGTTGCCCTTTTCATTATAAATGAAATGTTTGCATTAACACTTTTATTTACACATGTAATCATGCACACTTCTGATTGAATGCAAGGCAGTAACTCAAGCATCGAAGCCTACTGACACATTATAATGTACAGAAAAAGAAATGGAAGCCAAACCTGAGGATTGAATTATGGAGGCACAATTCATTCAGGACTAGCTTGTTATTTATGTTATCCCCATTACTTTATTATAGGCGTAAAGATGGTGATTTATGTTTCATTTGCCAAAAGTGCAATGATCTGCGTGGTAAACAGTATGTGCAGGGCAGTCAGCAGAATCCTGCCAATGAGAATAATTCACATGACACTGTGAATCAACATAAATTTGAAAAAATAAATATTTCAATTCATCAGTGCTCATATCACCATGAAATACCAACATTCTATATTGTATATTTTACATACATGTCCACGTATATCTAAATAATTGTTTTCAGTGAAAGCTCACAGTTAGGGTTCTTTTGAAAGCATTGCTGTTTTAAGAGAGAATTTTGTAACCCACTTAAAGGGATACTACCAGAAAATAAATACAGTCCTTAATATATTACTGCAAAAAAAATCATGGCTAGAATATCGACTCGAAAAAAATCATGAAGTAGTTATATTTTGGTAAGTACAGATTTACTATACTTAACTGCATATCTATATACGTTTATAATATATATAGCTTGAAGGTACGTAAATATGGAGTTAAGAGTGGGAAATATTTATAGTACATATATTTAACTTCACAATATTTTGTAAGGCAACGCTTTGGCTACCATACTTTGTAGGACAATGTTTTTGTGCATGCTCGTCTGATATACAACCTCCCAAAATATTCAGTGGAAGGGACTATTAGAGGCAGTCCATATGTGTGGACAAATAAGTTAAAATCTGCAAAAGGTTTTTCAAATGTCGTGTTTTTTACACCAACATCGAAAAGGATTATAAATGTTCATCAAACTGCACTTACTGTATTTATTTTTAACATTCTTAAATGTCTAAATGGTTAGTTAAAGAGGATAGTTTTTAATCCTCACAGATTGCTCCTCAGCTTCAGTGTGTGTGTCATTGTGTTAAAGTCTCTGTCTCACTCAAACATTTATCACCCGAGTTATAAGCATGCATTCATTTATTTCTCACTTAGCGCAAATCTCACCAGGGTAGGGTAGTACTTTGCGTGAAACCAGAGATTGCAATACATCATTTTGAAAGAAATTGACATTACATTACATTAGGTAAAGGTGCAGAGTTATAAGCCAACTTAGAATTTGGCAGATGGGTTTTTACTCCGTCATGGCCACAGAGTAAAGTACTACATAACTTTGAAAGAATCCCCGCCTGCCAAATTCTGAGCTGTCTGCCACCCAGTGGCATCTCTAGCATTGCCAGGAACTACCATCACTGTTGTTCCTAACAATGCATTGTAAGTTTTATGGACTCTGACCTGCGAACTGAAACAAAAAATGCTCCCTGTGAGAAGGGAGTGGCGCATTTGAGGGGGCACAGCCTCATGCCTAGAAGTACATAACAGGCACTTTTGCCCCGCTCCTTTTTCAAACACCCTCCTCTCCCCAAAAAAGCTTCCTGAGGCTGGTGCTGATGTGCTAGGTGTTTTCACACCCATTAATGGATGTCAGCATTTCAACTCTCTGAAAACAATCCACTGTTGGCAGTGGTTTTTAGAACATTTTCCATGCCACTGTGTGATATCAGCTCCTCGCCGGGTGGGCATGTGAAGGGAGCCGATATTGTGTGTCTCACGGTGGCACCATGTGAGTTGGTGGGTCTGGGGAAGGCTCTGTCAACATGACTGCGCCACACTGAAAACTAACACATTTTTTAATGCTCCAAAATAAAAATCTAGAGAGGGATTTCATTTTGGAAAATAAAAAAACACAGTGCCCAAGAAGGGGGCATTTTCCAATTTTCACTGCCCCTTACTGCCAGTTATCTGGCGGTAGTAGATAGTGAGAACTGTGTTTGCCCTCTCTAAATCAGGCAGGTGGAAACATGACCAAACCTCCAATGGCCATTACTCCATTGGGCTGCAGAGGTTAATGTCGGCTGAGCAAACGGAGCAGTAGTCAGCATAATGCAGGTCCGCCCATCTCTAAATGAGGCAGTCAGAGCTTCAGTTTGGCGGAAATGGGACTCTGTCACTGTTGTGATGGAATACCCTCTCCACCAAACTTGAAACTGGCTCCTCAGTCTTTATGGTAGATTCAGAGCCTTTGCAGAAAGAGAAAAGGTTGGTATTGAGACAGAAAACCTTAGGTAAGTAGCTATTCTTTATCTTAGTGCCAGGATAACAGCACCATCAGACACATTTCCTCGTTAGCCCTTTATTTAAGTTATACACTAAATGGCACACATTCTTACTGCATTCAGTTATAGTGGATAGTAAGCTTATAGGATAGGACTATAACTGTAGTTACAGGTTATGGACTTTAGTTGGGATTCAGCATTTCATGGCTTGCTTCGGAATTCTCAGTGGCCTCCTTCAGGTATTGCCTCATCTTGGCTCTAAGGGTTAACATCTAGTCAACAATATATTGTGTGGGTCTTTTGTGAACTTTCTCCACCCCATCCTTCACATGTCTAAAAGTCCTCTAAGAGGGGGGCCAAACTGGAGCTCAAGGGGTTGATGCCCACTTCCTTCTGTGGCACTTCCCTGTAGGCAAAAAGAAGGCATAGTAACAGGACATCCCACTTACATCTCAGAGGCTCTAACAGGCCCATAACCATGCCTTTGAGGATCTTTTTGGATCTCTTGGTGGTGGATATGGTGTGGAGAACTTGTAGGTTACCACACACTCATCCCACATGGCCATCATGTAAGCAGACATGACACTGGCTGCCCTGTCGGACACAACTTCCTTCGGGGAACCCATACAGGGTAAGGTCCCAATCAGTGGCCTGGCCACAAGAGATACAGGCACTGACCTCAGGGTTATGGCTTCAGGGTACCGAGTAGCATGATCCATCAAGACCAGATTAAATCTGTCTCATAAGGCTATATTAGGATCCAGAGGCTCAATAATATCTACACCCACCCTCTATTAGCGTACTCCCACCACAGAGAAGGGATGCAGGGGAGCCTTACGTTTTGCCTCTGACTTAGCACTGGCCTGGCAGGTGACATAGGACCTATATAATGCTTCTGATTTAGTCCTCATCAGGGGCCAATAAAAGTGGATGACTAGGTGGTCAAAGGTTTTTGTCTGCCCCAGATGTCCTGCTAGGTGGATCTCAGAAGCCAACTCCAGTAGGAAGGCCCTACAGGACGGGGCAACCACCAAAACTCTGGTTTACTCAGGCTCTTGGACATTAAGGCCACTATACAGGTGGCCATTCTCCCAATAAATATGGCGATCACCAGAGGTACCACCATTGATCTGGGCTTTGTCTGCCACAGTAGGCCCTTAACAGTGGGGTACTCCTTCT
The DNA here is from genome assembly GCF_964261635.1 of Lissotriton helveticus. Lineage (NCBI taxonomy): Eukaryota > Metazoa > Chordata > Amphibia > Caudata > Salamandridae > Lissotriton > Lissotriton helveticus. The sequence continues at coordinate 434,930,406 of NC_136073.1, forward strand.
GTGTCTTGCAGAACGCTCCCTGGAATGGTCATCCTGCAGCTTGCCACTCATCTAGCACAGGCAGGTCTCCCAGGGCAGCAATATCTTCCCTGTAGGCTCCTGGATCAGCTTCCTCTTGGACTGTAGGAACGTCTGGTGCAGGTTTCCCTTCCCCGTGCCAGTTGTCGTCCTGGCAGACACATGGGCTGTTGGTTTCAGATCCTTCTGACTACCCTGAAGGGCTGCCGTGGCCATACCCATAAGCACTCACTCAGGCAATCCCAACAACCCCAGATGTGACTTGACCTTTACCTCCATCCAGATGGCATGCATCTAGTAATTTCACAGCAGACAGTATTTTATAGGAATGGCTGGACTCACACTTCCTCTCAGCAACCCAGAAACCCCAGCCCATTCTAGGTGCATCAAGACCACATGATAGTGCTTACTTTGTTGTCTGCTGCCACAACCTGAAGGACTACATCAGGGATAACGTGCTCAGAAGACACCAAATGACACCTCACAGTAGCCATGCTGACTCATGTGTCATACAGTGCATCCACCCCCTGCCCATTCATTGGGAGCCACTGTTTGTACTTATTAGAGTTGTCAGGCATGTGAGCTGGACCCACTATCTATCATCCAAGGACACTAGGGTAACCTCTAGTACCTCCCAAACTAACCTGTGCGACCTCTTTCCCTTGCAGTACACCGGCAATACCCAGTGTTGACTCACCAGTGTGAAACTGTTTCTTTTTAGAGTAGATGGCATCTCCTCTTTTGAGTTCTGACTGGAAATATTCAAAGTAACTGGGCAGGAAAGGCATTTGAGGTTTCTTCCTAATATCCCACCCCACTTCTTGTAGTCAGAAGATGAATAGGATTCCTTTCCCTGGAAATTATTTTGGGGCCTTTAGAGAATTCCCTTTGTTTTTTAATGTTCCTTCATCCTACTGTTTAGGGGGACCCGGTCAACCTTTTGGTTGGTACCCCTGGTACTCTTTGGGACACTCTTGTGTTGATTCAGAGGTCAGCTTCTTTCCTAAGCTCTCTGGGCACAGTGAGCCTGTTGTCTCCCAATGGCTGGCACAACTCTGTAAAGCCCCTAAGGGAGGGACAAGAAGACTGGTTTGTTCCTTTTGGGGTGGGGGTGTGGCCAATGCCAGAGTGTATTACCTACGCCCCTGTCTTTACACCCAAATGCAAAATGCCTGCGGTCCAGTGGCTTGGAGCATCCACCAATTGGGACAAACTTCTTATCTGTACCGAGGGCAGAAAGACACAATTGGGTGGAGGTGTGGTTCAATGCCCGGGTAGGTCACCACCTCCTTTTGTCTGTTTTGGCACCATTTTGAAATCCTTGTTGTTTACTGTGCTTTCTGTCCAGTGGGCAGATTGGGATGAATGCCGTTAGAAGGGTGGGGAGAGCACAGGCCCATGTCCAAGAGCTCCGTTCCCCCAAAACAATCCTGCATATGCAGTCCCTGTTGCCTAGAGGTCTTTTTGCCCTCCGGGGGTAGCAAATTGGGGATAATTGCACCCATCCACCTCCTGGGGGAAACTATTGACCCCTTTTTGGAATGGGGGGCATCACCATGTTCATGTTGGGCAGCACCCAAACCTATTTTTTTCCCTGGTCTCTAGAGAGCTTTTTTGTCCCTCTGGAGAAAGATTGGGGTAATAAACCCCATCCACCCTCCTGGGGGACAGAAAGACTCTTGCCATGTCTATTAGGGCATGGCATGACCTTGCAGCAGCCCCCACCATTAAATGTTTATTGAAAAATTCCCTGCTGACTAGTGGACTTTGTGCCCCGTCACCCGGGGTTGGGGGGTTGATTGGGGTTATTCACCTTCATCCTCCTCCCAAGAGAGAAAGAAAAACTGTCTACCTTTATGAAGAACCAGAATAACCCACTTACTGGGTCTCAGCGGCGGAGGAACCGCCCAGGTCTTCCATACCCTTCATATGTAGTAAAAGGAGACACAGGAGCCTTCGTCTGCAGGAGGAACCCAGATTTATTCAAATAGCCCGGGCTATGGAACAGAGTCCCAAGCTCGTTAGAAACAAGACAGAGGAGGCTGCTGCTTTACTCCGCAGCTTACAAGCCTTTTATACTTTTTCATTCCAGTCTTTTGGCTGTTAGTCCATTGTTCAATCAGGGCAGTGTTTGCAGTTGATAACCAGATCCAGACGATGTTTGCAGTTGGTGAACTGGTCAAGGCTTGGTACTCAAATCATTGTTCACCCAGCTTGATCAAAGCACGGTCATTCAGGTCATTATTCGATCAGCTTGATCAAAGCTTGGTCATTCAAACCATTGTCCAATCACCCTGATCAAGGCCCAGCAGTCAGACCATTGTCCAGATACCTGATCATGGTGTCAAGGATGTTTACCAGGCAGGGAGCAGGAGATGCGTGAGTGTCTCATGGCTTTCTGTCGAACTGCAAGGAACAGGGGGGTTGGGTGTGCCACAGTTCCTGGGCTGAAATGCAGGCTGCAAGATGATTTTTGTCGTGTCAGTTAGAATTTCCTCAGGCATCAGCAGAAACGACCAGATAGGTTGTGTGGAAGTGTTTGACACGAAATGGCAATGAAAAAACAATGGAGTCCCGGTACAAATGATACCGATCAGAAAAACACTTTTCCTCAGCCCCTCCTTTTGCCATTGAGTGGCAAATACTTTAAGAAATGTCAATGTGCATAAGGCCATCGGTTTCTTGTTAGAGCATCATCATCATATTGGTGTTGTGAATGTTAGAGGGTGGATGCTTGATGGTCTGGACACACATTGCACAGAGCACAGGCAGGCACTGAAAGCACAAACAGCAGGAGACCAGGACAGTTACTCCCAAGGCAAGGAGGATGAGGACCCTCCACCCCCACTGGGAAAGGAGGCTCCAGATCGAGCCTGTGAGGGACCAGTTGACTTCATCCAGATACATTTCGGAAGAAAGGTGATGCAGACATTGGATGGCATCGTATACTGTAGGTGTGTTGTCTGGGATGTACACGCAGCAGCTGGAACTGATCAATTTACACACACCACCACGATCAGCAAGGATGACGTCTAGGACCATGCGGTTCTGAAGCGTTATAAAGTGGTCCGCCTGTAGCTCTGCAGTGATGTTGGAGAGGGCACCAGCTATTACTGTGATGGTGGCTTCAAGGACCCTGGTGAGTCCTCGTACAGCCCGACTGTTTGCCATGGGGCCCCAGAATGGAAGGAAACCTTTAAAGAAGTCCCCGGTTTCCTGGTCTGCTGTATCCTCGGCTGATATGACGCCCCTACATGAGCGACGCTGAGCTCCCTTCATCAACAGGTGGTAACCCCCATGGAGAGAATACGTTGGTGGAAGGAGGAAGGCCATATAGCAGGTACCAGACCAGTTACTGGGGAGCCAAGTGTAGGCGGCAGTCCCACAGATGAAATAGGTGTTGGAGGATGCCACCAGCTTCGGAGGAGATGTAGAGTTTAAAGCTTTTGTTATATCACAAGTACTGGTACCAACTTCCTTAGTCCCTAGGCCATGGATCCAGACACGGCCTTGCACATTTATGACATTCACAGTGTCTCGTTCTTCGGGCGGTATCCTTCTTGTGCGGAATCTGGAAAATGTTCGTTGAGTGGTTCAGTTGAATACTACCATCTCACCGAGTTCATCAGGTGATAGTAGCGATGTGGATGAGCTGGTCGGACAAAAAGGAGCATTGGTATGGCCAGATCTGTTCTGCCAGAAGTCATCCCGAAATGTTCCAAGGGCAGAATTGGCAGTACCATTGACAGTGTAGGCCTCCTGTATCAACATCCACCATGCAAGACAAGACCCAGAGATGGAAAAGGGGTAGGGAAAGAATGGGACAGGGTGTATCATGGAATGCGGCATCAGTCCACAAACCCAGCAGTTGGAAGTGTTCATGATCAGTTGATGGTGATGCAACATTTGGATGAAGGTGTTATTGAAGAATTCTGCACGGCGGGGTAATTTGTGGGCTGGTAGCGTGTAATACTGGTGCTCTGCAGGAGTCGGGGTTGGGGTTGGTGAGGTAACAGGATGGTAGATTAGTAACAGCCAACCAAGGATAGACAGGATGAGGGAGACAAACAGCGTCACCACGGTGGCCATGAAGCATTTACTATGTCGGAGACTGACATATTGTTTCTGGATTCGGGTGTTTTGGACGGCAGCCGTTGTGCTAAGTCAGGGACCTCTAGTGGCTGTCTGTGATTGCTGGTTGCTTCACTGGCCGCAGGTGCCAAGAGCCCTATGGCATACCTTAGTCTGACACACCAGCACTACTCTCAGCCGGGGAGATCACAGCCCTACAGCCTGTAGGTACTTGGCGAAGTCAAGGGCAAGCCTTCCCTCGGGGGCGCAAGTTATATCGGTTGGAAGTAGGGACAGTATGGTCGGGAAACAATTGTTCTTGATGTTGAGCAGAGTAAAGGGAGGGTTCCACCCTTCCTTTCAGTACGATGTCACTCTCTGCTTCCGTACTCACAACCCTGATGAAGCTAACTTAAACATATCAAACCCACATATGAATTGAATGTCATCAGACCACAAACTAGGCAAACATGTAACTACACCTAAAAGCCACCAAGGCAATAGACAACATTCGGCACACACATCTATTCACATAATGCTCCACACAGATCCATACTAGGGACAAACTAGCCATTTCTAATACAATGCATCAAAATATATTATTCAACTCCAAACTCACTAGCTTATATTCCGTTGGACTAGCCACTAAACAATCACAAAACACAACCAAGTCCAATATTAACAGACCACTTTGATTTAGGTCAGCTAAAGTCCTCAATTCTTAAAGCCTATCAGAACCATACCAACAGTAGATATGCACTATAAAAATACACTTAACCTGAAATACTTGTTAGTATATTTTGTTTGTTTTAGCATCCACACAATTTATAGAACAACATCATTCAACAGTAGAGTGCTCAGTGTAAATTAGTGAGTGATTGTCTGCATTTGTTAACTGCACTTGCATAATTAGTTGCCTCTAATTAACTGTCATTGTATTTTCCTCAGATAGATGTATGGATGAATTGATCTTATACAGAAAGCACTGATACTTAAATTGATACACTTTACAAGTTTGCTTAGCAGCAGGACATTGTCTGGCACACTATTGCAATAAAACTGATTTTTGAGCACTTTTTATGCTGCATTATTTTGAAAAAATCCAATGGACATTTTACCCAGCAACATATTGTATAGTCTGGTTTTCGATCTCAGGCTTGCAATATTAAAAGCTAGTATGTATATTGTTGATTTTAATGACAAAAGTGGCTGAATTGGTCACTCAGCACCTGGGGTGGTGCAGCAGCCCTGCTCTTTAAAATCGGTAGCCTGGAGGGTGTCTACATTGCAATTGACTCTCTTCCCCAGTCATATGAGTTTCTCAGAGGCCAGATACGTGAACATTCTTCTCTTTGTGTCCACCACACATAACTACTCTGGCACTGTCTGCCTTTTTCTTAATACTGATGCTGGAGAAGAGACACTGGAGCTAATAATATGCCATATAATGCCTCTTTCCTTCTTTCTTCTTCTGCTTCCTGTCTCCAACCACCTGTTATCTTTCCCAGTCGTCCTCTTTACTCTTGCACAAGGTAAACATACAAGTCTTGTTCTTAGTACAATCACATATCTCTCCAAAAAGTAAAACTAGAGAACTGGAGGGGTGTCCAACCAAGATGGTTACCAGGGCATGAATCCCTGTGCTTTCATCGGGGCTTCCAGATTCTGTCTCCAGTCTTCTATTTTATGACCGATCAAAACATATGCATGACACCCCTGAAAGGCTGCAGGCACCCTGAACCCAAATTGAAATCAGTGCAAGCAGGAGCACCACCGATCCTTACCCAACGTTGCCCAAACCCAGCCAGTTGACAAGAAGAAAAAGAGGACAAAACGTTCAAGGAGTGAGGGGCGCCATTGCCTTAGTTGAGATTAATGGTCTGGAGAGTGCTGGGTTGAGCACCAGGCGATGCAGCAGAGAAGAACATAAAGCCCATGGAAGGTCTGTGGCTCCTGGCAAATGGAAAGAGTGGAGGCAGCGGGGAACCATGCCAGGAAGAAAACAGAGTAGGCCAGAAGTCACTACAAATGGCACATGGCCATGGGAATACAGAATCCAACATGGCACCCATGAAGAGTCGAAGAGTGGAAAAAATGCCTAGTTGAGGTAAAGATTCAAGTGTGACCTGAAGCAACTCCCACAAGTGTTAGATGATGAGGGGAAGAAGGATACATGTATGGCATGGCAATGCATGGGGAGTCTTGGCCAGGAGAATGCACAAGGAGTGAAAAACTCACTATTCAAGGGAGGCCTCAACATCAGTGAATGCAAGGAGAAATGAGTGTGCCACACAATTTCTTGAGGCTCTGTGTAATAGGGTACATTGAATAAGCCTTACTCTGTTGTTTTACTGGAAGAGTCCTAGAAGCAATCATAAAGGCCCCTAATAACCTATACTGAAATACTCCCATATAGCTTGTACCCCTGGCCTCCAACAGAATGATCACAAAGCCTAGATGGAAGTTGGGAACCCTTTCAAATTGACATAGAAACCAATGCAAAAGTCCTGCATTGTGCAACCAATTAAACACCTTCAGGAAAAGGTGGCCGACTTTTTCTCCACAATAGATGTTTAGCCTGATACATTCCCGCCCTGACACTCCAGCACTGAAACTGGTGTATCACAAGTGGCTTTTTGAATATGACACTCATCAAATAGGACCTTTTGCATAGCTTACACACCCTTAATGCTCAATTAAAAGAAAGAAGAAGGTAGAACATAGTTAAAGGTCTATCAGAGGTCAAAGCTCACATCAGCACATATCTTGCCACCATGCAGAGAGACAACCGCTTGGTGGGGTCTGTGCTCATAGAAGGCAAAGCTAAAATTAAAAAAATAGGAAACACATAAACAACATTTAAAACAAACTTGACAACACTTGGGCACCAGACTGGAAGTTGGATGCTAAGTGTGAAGTACTTGAAAACTGGTTGCAATGATCTAACATACACATTAGAGGTCTAGCAGAGAAAGCAGAGGTCCGCTATCTTGAAACTTTCCTGCAGGAGCTGTTTACTTCAATAATGGGGACTAACAGCAAAACAGTGCATGTGGAAAGAGCCCACTGTGTGGGCCCAAGACCAGTTGAAGAAATCAAGAGGGCCAGAGATATGCTAGTTAACTTACATGGTTTCAAAGAACAAGAAAGAAATTTAGCAAGCAACACAAGGTACATAAAACTTCTCTTAAAGAGCTCTGAGTGGGTTCTACACTACGTCATAGCACCAGCACAACTTTGCAATGATGAGAACAATTTTGTCCAATAATAGAGACAATAAGAAGTGAACGCATTAGATATCTTTGGACTTACTCTTGTTATCTCTCTTTTGACTACGCAAATAAAACTCATCACGTCATGGAGATGCAAAGGTCTGCACAGCTATTGGGATTCCAACTTCACAATGATGCCAAGGAGACTGATCATCATACACATGAACTAGATTAAGCTGAAATAATCCTCCTTATGTTAGCTTGAAAGAAGACTGACTAAGGCCCAATTATAGAAAATTACCCGGAAAAACCACAGAAACAGAAACTAGGGCAAAGGGGTGGGGGCAATCTACATTACTGCACAGTGATTATCCATGGGCGTTCTATCTAATTAAGCAATCATGATGCCACATCCATGGTAAGTGGCCTGTGAAAATAAAGAGAGACTAGTACTATAAGCCAAAGGTGCCCCAGAGACAAAGCACAGCACTGTGTATAGTATATTAATATTCGAAATGGATAATAGTATGGATGAAGGACAATATAAGGACGGAGGGGTGCATGAACAATGTGGCAAAGTGGCTAGTTCTTTTCTGGTTCACTGTGATCTGCTTCACAGAACTGTGGATTATGTGTTGGACTGCCCTACACAAACACATTCATATCAATGAAAACTGGGTAATATTAATTTTAGACTTGTCTAGGTTTGCAGGGGGTGGGTAACATGATTATCTAGGGCACCCTTCCATCATGATAAAGAGAAGTTTTAATTGAGATTGCAAATTACATCCCATAGGAAGCTCACCAGAGATTTCCGGGTTGGTCAAAAAGGGTTTAACCAACGTTATAATCCCAAATGACCTAAGTAATAAATGGGCTTTCACTGAACACTAAAGACCTTCTCTGTCCCAAAAACTGAACAAAAAATGTAGAACTACGTGAAAGAGGGAGACTAAAATATGACAGCTTTACAAGACGAATACCCTATGAAACATAAATTAAACCCTATTGTCTTTTGATCCTCAGCAAGTACCAATGGAGCGGTTTTGTTTTTCCACTGATCTGTAGGGTACACGTCCCAATACCAGCAACTCCAACAGAGATGGGAGATAAGTAATGATATCTCGCCACATTCATAACAGACCTCTTAAGGTTGACACAATATTTATCCCCAATACATAGCAATTCATTTTGTAACGCCTATATGTAATTTGCAACTGGAGATTTAATCCTCCTAGGCAATTTCGTCTGATACCTATACACAGATAGATTAAATTCCAACTCACCAGGCTCAGGTGCCTTCTCAAAGTTAGCAAAAACACAGTAAAACTTGTGGCTTGTGAGGACAACATATAGATCAAAATTCCTTTTTTCATGTTCAGTGCTCCTACACCAGGATAGGTTATGTCATAGTGAGCAACTCTCTAATGCAGAGCGTAGATAACACCAAGATAACTAGATATGAGGCAACTGTATAGGTATGATGACCGCTGTCAAAAAGATGAGGTGCAAGGAGTGAGAACTCCTAGAGCAGGAAATACTAAAACCAAAAAGACCACAAGGAAGCACACGGCAGCCCAGCAAATACAAGTAATGACTTTTAGAAGCAAGCTTAACACAATTTCAACCAACACAGCAGATGTTATATTACTGTGCTTGCAAAATACTCATACGATGTTATCAAAGTGAGGAATCATTTGTTTAAGCAACTAAAGCACAAACCAGAGGATAATTTTGTAGGCAACATTATTCAACCCAATAGCCGCTTAGTTAAGACAGAAAGCTCGAATCATCCCATTACTACTACTACAAAATCCTGTACTCACCTAATCTCCTAGTTGAAAATAAACACATATCTAGTATCTAATCCCTCCCAAACTTTTCCTCAAACAAGAAAAATATCTATTAGAACAGGCCTTATTGAAATGGAAGTTCCTGGCAACAATCAAACAACTTAAAACTGTGCAAAACATAGGCCAGATGGATACACATGTAGTTTTTATACATAATTTGTTTTACTATTGGCCCTACACATAACCGACCACTATAATGTAATAGTGGAGACAGAGAGTTACCCCAGCCTTGGGAAAGGCTAAGATCACCTTAAGGTCCAACCTCAAGGAAAGATAGCAAACTGTGCCAATCATACAGACCAATGTATTTCTCAACATAAATGCAAAAAAGCATACAAAAATACTCCACCTGATTGAAGAGTAAGAAAGAAAGTAATTCTCTCAATCAAGGTTTCATTGGATGCTGGAAAAACTTTTGCCCGGTGGATTGTGGTTTCATAGGAAGATCTTGGAGAGATTCAGCTTTAGGGCAAACTTTATAGCAGTGGTAGTGTGAGATTGCCAAATTCGCGCATCAAGAATATTACTCAAGGTGATACACTCATACCCCTTTGAATTGGGGAAGGGTGCCCTTTTTCCTTCTTCTCTTTATGCTAAGCAAGGAACCATTTGCTGTGAAGATAAGGGAAGAAAAAAATAAAAGGCATTACTTTGGGCCGGAAGAACATAAAATAACGTTATTTGTGGGCAATTTCCTATTCTCCCTGACAGGCATAGCTTACAGCTGCAAATTCAACAAACAGAATATGAAAAAGTGGCTTGACTCAAAATCAGTCTCACAAAATCAGATATCCTCACTCTCACACTCTTACTTACTGCAATGGGAAATCTATCAACCCCCTCCCCTTTTAAATGGACAAGTAGATTTATTGAATATTTTGAAGAACAGAAAACACCCAATGCAGCAAACCTCCACAGGGTAAACTACCAATAACAACTGACAACCCTTCATAATTACTATAAAGGATGGGCACCAGTATTTCTATCGATGTAAAGTTCAAGTTTAAGTTTCTTTTCAAACAAGTGCTTAATTAATTAATACATTTGCACTAAAATACATTCATAAAAACAATGGTTTAAACAAGGAATTATTGTGAAAAATGGAGGTATACAAATGTAAACAATAAAGGTTGTGCATAAGAGTCAGTTTTCAGGAATTAGTGTGCCGGCTTGAAATCTTAAGTCAATTTTAAAGTGGTTATTGTTCTGAACTTGTCCTTGCTGTGGCAAAGCTGTGCTAGACAGGGTATTTTTGCTGTTTGATGAAGTGGCGTTGCAATCTGGATTGTGTGCGAGTGAGGACGTGATGTTCATGCTCATCCATACCTTGGTTAGCCCCTGAGGAGCATATCAGTGATAAGTCAACAAAAGTGCTTTTTGTGCCTGCTAATCCTTCATGGAACAAGACTGTGTCAGTCAGAGATTTTTCAGTTCTTGATAAAATGGAAGTGCAGCCAGGGTTTTGGGCGATCAGGGACTTGGTGCTTGTGCGCCTCCTTGAGTTCGTTGGTGACTTATTATGTGCCACTTGTGGTCGCGGAGGGGCGGCTAAGCTTACGTAGATCAATTCTGGAAGCGTGGGACCATAGGTGTTATGCTATCAGTTAGGCAATTAAGTTTCTTGCCTAATCTGTTCAGGTATTTTGTCAGTCTGCAATTGAGCTGTATATCCGAAGAGTTGAAGCAGGCTATGATTGCTGGTCTACAGCGGTGTAATCAATGTGATGAAGGGTAAATGCAGTAAAAATTGAATGTCTTGCCAATGTTCTTGTACCTCTTCTAAGCCCTTCCATGTATGTTCCCCACAGACTTCTTTACTGAACTCAAAAGAATGACACTAAACTTCATATGGCAAGGCAACAGAGCCAGGCTATCTTAGAAGGAGTTATGTCTCCCTAAATCAGAAGGTGGATTGGCCATTCCAACGTTCTACTCTATAATGCGGTGGTCCAAATACAAGTTATAGCAGATTGGTCAGTAAAACTATTTGAGTTAACATGGCTAAAACAATAGCAGGCAGGACAATATGGGATGTTATGTGGACACTCAAAGGGGATAGAGAGCTCAATATATACATTAGCACCTCCATCAGCAAAAAGCTATCAATAAGGGAAACACTCATAAAAATCTCAATCTGACTACCTTTTCTTCGCCCTGCAACCCCATACATCATAACCCAGCTTTCATCCAAGCCCTAGAACAGTGTTCCGTAGACAAATGTAAACAGAAAGGTAGCCTAGCAAAGTCTAATATGTTTCATAACTCATGTGAGAGGAATGCAATCTAGAGGAATGGGAATGTTTCCACTATGCACAGTTAAGGCACTGGGTGTTGCACCCTGAGATTCAGGAAGCAATCACCAGAGAACTGACCAGATAGACAAAATAGTGCAACTGTCCAAAGGCATGCTCAAAGGGCCCAAATACTAACCTATTCAGCCTATATCCAGTACTTCTCCCAGGATTAAACACCCCAACAGGGCACACTAGAATACTATCCTCACAAAAGAAACTGAGGATAAACAGTGGGGGACTCCATGGCATGATGCGAATACAAACATCAGCAGTTTTCTGGGAAAAGAAGTCCACTAAAAAAGTTATAATGGATTGGTATTTATATAAAGTCAAGTTGCACAAGTTCTACTCACACACACTCTGCGGGCATGGATGTGTGGAAAAGGGTGATCTTAAGCATACTCTAGGGTAAAGTCCTTGATGCAATGCAGGGAATACTGGGCTGCCCAATACCCACTGACATCTCTTTTGTCTTACGAGGTCTGCTTTCTCTTGTTCTCAAGTACCAAACCAAAGCAGACTGTTGTGGAATTGCCTGGTACCGGTGAAACTAAAATAGTTGCACACTGTAGAATACAAGGAACTTCCTCTGGCACATGAGACTCAGGATTTTACTAGCGATGGAGGAGCTACAAATAGACTTTCTGAAATTTACACTCATTTTAAAGAAATATGGAGTCCACTGCTCCAGTAGCTATCAACAGACAATCCAAAGTTTTTGTGTCCGACCTATCTCAGGGTGCTAAACAAGTTTCGGTACTGAAACGGTGGTGGAAATACAGGGCCCATCATAGGGAGAAAAATCTAGAAGGCTCAAAAAATATAGATTAGGGAAACCGGAAAGGGGGAGAGACATGTCTAACTTGACGAAAACTCACTCTCCTTCCAGCTCAAGATACTACTAGATTTTGCAGCTCAAATAAGAGGCTACTCCGTAGAGTTATTTTTTTTTTACTTGTTGGAAGGGGGAGGTGAATTGCCAATCTCTGTTATTTACTGTAGAAAATTGCAATGACTGCCCATGTATGCATTACTATGTTATAATGTCTTTAGAAGCATAAGGCATGTATTCAAAACCTTTTGGAAAACATGTTACAAAAAGGAAAAGCAAGCACAACCCACATGTAGATGATTAAAGTGCCAGTCTTTGAAAACTGACACATTTCGATAGTTTTCAAGAAGCTGTCATGGGCGTCATGCTCTGGTGCAAGCCCATAGTTTCGTACCTTGTGGGCCATACTGTGCAGTGCCCAGCATAGGGCTTCAGCAGATGTAGAAGCGCCACCCAAATCCCCTGGGGAAAAAGAACCATCCCAAGCCTACAGCCGACATTCAAACAAATATTAACTATGGGATTTGGTGAGGTGTTCAAATGGTATCTACCTGCTATGCAAACAATGAGCCTACATCGCCACCGAGAAGACAGCAATTCCCCAAAAACAACCAACATAAATCCAGCATGCCCAAGACAAAGTCCATAACAAAGCTCCAAGCATAAAGAAAACATCCCCTAGCAAAACGTGGGTCTTAAAAACTATTTTAGGTGTGAGGTGAAGGAGCAAAGAGGTGGTGTCACAAAAAATATGCATTGGCAAAGTGAATATGTTTCGGTAATGCCCAGCTATTGGCTTTGTCAACGTCTTTTAGCTATGTTGTCTAGCAGCACATCTGCTGTTCAGCATGGCTGAAAGTTACTAAAAGCTGAGAATCACAGGATGTTGAGCCCCCCATGTTGAGTTTAATGTTCTTAACCTCCTAACACAACGAAGTACTATCATGTGGCCTGCGCTGGCCGCATCATAGGATTTTTTTCAGTGACTTTCAGCCATGCTGAACTGCAAATATGCTGCTAGACATCATGACTAAACGACATTCACATTGACAAGGCCAATAGCTTGGCATTGCTGAGATCTATTGGCTTTTCCAATGCTTGTTCGGTGTTGGCAGGGTGTTGCTGAGCAAATATGCAAGTGGTAGAGAGAAAGAGTTGAGGAGCTTTGAAGTGAAGTGAGAGTGTGACATAACAGCCAGAGCTGCCGACAGGGGAACTGGGGAATGAGGTTTGAATCTTGGGGTAGGCTGAACAATTTGTGATTCTGGTCAATCACAAAGGCTCCCCCAACTCAGGGGAGCCGGGAAAATTGCGACAAACCATGGCCTGGCCCTAGGGGTGGGTCGAAAGCCACCACAGGCTTGGGGTAGGGTCATGACTGGATTGGTTATCCAGTGGCAGCCTCGGAAGCCCTTGAATGCTTCTGGGGGCATGGAGGTGCGGCGTCGGCCCTGCCCATAAAAGATGGCACGAGGCAGGCAGCGGGTCTCTTTCCCACTCACCGCCTTACAACAGGATAAGTTAACCCTCGCTGCGCGAATGCAAGTTTAACCCGCCCACCATCTCCAGAGCAAGGGCACCAGATGGGGGAGTGTTCAAGTGTTTTGGGGAAGTTCTGGAAGATTCTTCAGTTATTGCTATATGACAATGTTGGGCGATAGTAGAAGGGATCTTGTGCATTGCATGATGATGGTTTTGTTCTGTTTAACTACGTTTTCCCTTGATATGATAATGTGAGGCATTTGTAACGGTTTGGATCTGTCGTTTCTCTTACAGGTATTAATAATGTGTTGTATTTATTGTGTTGTGGCGAGTAAGGTCATGATTGGTTGGACAGTTCGGATCTACATAAGGCATCCTTTTAGACCAAACTAACAGCGGTGTCACAGGACTCTCCAGGGAGTGCTGGCAGTAAGTCAAAGGAGGTTGTAGGGGTGGGGTGGTTGGGGCGGTCACTGACATCTGGTCCTTACCTGGCAACCACCCGTCCAGGTGCACTGGGCGCAAGTTAGCTCTCGCTCTTGTGGGGGAGGAATTTCGGTGTAGGAGGTGTTGGGTTACAGTGCATAAAATGTATGCAATGTGTTTTTGTATATAAATGTAAATAGGTACGACTGGGGGTCTTTCAACCTCTTACACAAAGAAAGTAATTGATGGTCTTGTTAGTGTCATTCGAATTTCAGGTGTTGTGCAGGCTGTGATGGGTAGAGGGTGGGCTTGTTCTCAGGGGACAATGGTGACTGCCTGGCCAAAATCATTTTTGCTTCCCTGTGCCTACGCCAATGAATGTTTCATTGTGTAATGTAACTGGTGAGCACTGATAGCGCTTCAACACCATCGGCTGGTGTTAGCACTATGGCAAGATGGAGGACAGAACAAGCGCTCCAATATCGTCAAATCGTGCAAAAAAAAGCAACAGCAATGTGGAAGGTAACGGGGGGGACGGGTCAAGCAGGGAAGCAGGAGTGGAGGGGAAGATGGGCAAGTAATAATGAAAAAAAAAACCTTAATTGAGACAGGATCAGTGACAAAAATGAATGTGTTGTGTATTGTAACTGGTGAGCACTTAAAGCGCTCCAATACCATTGGCTTGTGTTCACGCTATGGCAAGACAGACGACGGAGCAAGTGCTCCAATACCATTGCATCATGCACATTTGTTTTCAAAATGCTGTTTGTGTTTAACAACTTCTTAAGAAATGCATTTGTTTACGTGCACGCGTATGCATTTTAGTAGTATGTGTGTATGTGTACATGGGAGACGGCCTGAAAACACAAATACTGCTTTGGAGTGCTTGAAAAAAGAAATAGATCCGCAAACCAGGAGCAGTGTAAGTAGACATGTACTTTCTCCATGCACTATGGGAAGGCCAATCTCAAGAAGAGGGCATGACGCCTGCATGCCATAATGAATGGCATCAAAGAAAATGAGAGCTATACTGAAGTTTACCAATGGTAGTAGATAGGTGGCCTGTAAGCCTACAGGCAGAACACAACACATCTCTTCGAGACAGCTCATGCGTTGTGTAGATGAGGCCTAATTAGGAGACCAATTGACCCCTAAATTTGGCTTTTAAGCTTGATGTCCTATCCGAGGGTGCCCACACCCCAATATGCCCTTCACCCATTCACACTCCAGTTCCTCCAGAAGGTACATTTCATAGGCAACTTGTTCCTAGATGTGCAGGCCATTACTATACTGCCACTTCTGCTGCCAGAGGCCAATGCTACCTTTTCCAACTCTCAAGATGGGAGTCAGCACGGCTAAATGTCCCAGCATGCTTAGTGCCGTTTTATGAACATCCAGGACTTGCTTAAAACACTCTCAGGAAATCACGCCTTTTGGCAGCTATGATTCTGGATTTTGTAATCATAAAAGCAAAACAATAAGTACCAGAATGCAGAGGAAAATAAAAGCAAGGAAAATAATAGCACTGGCAAAATATTTCTGGTAGAGCATGCTAATAGCTTCCAAGTGCCTCCAAGTGAAGTGGGACATATAGTGCCAGGACTGTAAGTTAATTCATAGTCACTATTGATCTTTACCTAGTAGCAAAAATTCACTAAAGTCCTAAAGTTACTAGAAGACTGAATCAATGTCATTGAAACCTTGTTCTGGACATGAAGAAAATCTGCCAACCCTATGAATAGAAAAACATGGTTGGTTTGCATTGGTGGCTTTTAATGCAGAAGCACTAGGATTCTGGTACTTGTAGTTTCACTTTTTACAAACGTAAGCAGGAGCTCAAAATTTCCCCTGAAACTTTGCAGCTATGAAAATCGGAACTGGCGCTGTTGGCTGAAAACCCGACTCGTTGCAGGGTTCATATATGTCGTGGAGAGCATTTGACAGCAATGAACAACCCTGAAACATGTCTATGCAGTATTCACCACAAAAGACTAAGGGGCAGATTTACAAGCCCCTTGCGCCACTTTTGCGTCACTTTTAACATGGGGAAAGTGTCGTAAAAGTGGCGCCAGGGGCTTGTAAATCTGCCCCTAAATGTTGAGACTGTTGCATCGCCATTTTTTTAAAGTACCAAACGCCACACACATTTTGCCGGCTGTTTTTTTGTTTAGGTTGAACCGATGCCCCTCATTTCCCCCTCCCAGCAACAGAACAAACCTGTGTTCTTACTGAATGGCATGGAGTGAAAGGGAATGTTTCCAAACAACGCGACTATCTTTCAGTCCTTTGCTCAAAAGGCAGATATTCACAGTTTTGTAACACACACTTCCCGGCCTCGCTTTCCAAAACAACAAAAAAATGATAACATTACGTTTTTTTGTTCAAATAAGTTAATGGGTTTCTCTGCCAGAAATAAAGCGCCTCTTAGCATAACAAAGCTTTTCATAGCTTACTAATGGCTCCCTGTCACTGGCCCTGAGAACTGTTATCACCGCGCCGGCCCCTTCACACGGGCCTTTCAAACATCACTGTTTCACTTAATTCTTTCACCTCCTCCAGTTCAAATGCAATAAAAGCCTTTCACTGGCTGACAACTAGAAAGGCAGAACAGCCTCCAACTGCTGTATAATTCAGGAGGGCTCTTTCTCATTTTAATTGGGTGCCTAATTGGAATGTTTATGAGACCGACGGTGGCTTGGGATGAAAAGGCAGGGTGAGCAATTATGGGCTCAGCATTCCTATGCAGCCGAGTTAATAGTGAAAAAAAAACAGAAAGTCAAAGTTCATTGGAATGCCATGTTGTTCTCAAAGCAATACCTTGATTTAAAACAATGTAATCGCACAAGTCACAAATTATGTCAAGCTGCGCCGGCCCAGAAGCGAGTTTAAACTTTTTTTCTCGAAGACCAGAGCCGCTTTTTGATGTTAGCATAAAGCAAAGGACGGAAGCCGAGCTGGTCCTGCTCAAATATATATTCGCACTCTCTCTCCTTCAGGCTGCAGATAAGATTGTAAAGCAGACCAGCTAGATGGACTTGATTAATTCTCTAGAACAAAGCTTTGTCTTCCTCGGAAGGATGAATGACTCATTCAAAAAGATGAGGTCACCCGAGTCAATGCAATAAGGTTTCTGATATTCACATGAAAGCCAATTTTCTCGAGCAAGGAAAGGTTCTAATGATTGTTTAAGGTATTTCCAGTTCACCTTCATAAGGGCTCTCCTTCTTTCATATGTGCATCGTTCAGTAAAATACAATTTATAGACATGAGATCACATAAATAATACTCTCTGAATCTTACTAGTGGTCTGAAGTAATCTTTACTTTTAGCTCAAGAATGGAAGGCAGGCAAGAGGCATGCTTAATATCATTTCTACAGAAATGCATGAATAATATTAAATAGTGACACAAGAATATTTGTAATTTTTGA
Organism: Lissotriton helveticus; assembly: GCF_964261635.1. Classification (NCBI taxonomy): domain Eukaryota; kingdom Metazoa; phylum Chordata; class Amphibia; order Caudata; family Salamandridae; genus Lissotriton; species Lissotriton helveticus. Next base: position 434,948,023 of record NC_136073.1, read on the forward strand.
AACGCTGGAAGCAATAACGCCAGTGTTGTTAATTTAGAGTCTCTGTAGGAAATGCATTTTGTGTTTCCTTAACAACTTTGGTGCTGTTTGGTAAACCTTCATGTAACGTTCCCAAATTGAATACGTTAATTCATGTATGTTGGGTCTATCATGACACTTTTCATGTTGGGCTGTTAGGGAGGGTTCAAGAAGACGGGGATAGGAAGGCCATAAAAAGTGCATTTTCCCATTTTAATTACAATAGGAAGATTTGGGTCTGGACATAAAGGGGTTACCCACAGAATATATCAGAGTATGTTAGACCATTAATATACAGAGGATTTACAGATTAGACCTGCAAATCCAAAATTTAAAAAAATGTGAATTCCATTAGCCGTGGAAGATTTTTCAGATCAGCAGATCCAGACAAGGATCCGCAGATCCAAAAGGATTTAAATGGCTGATCCCAACATCAGGAAAAAATGTTGCAGCTGCAATTAGAGGAATCGAAGACTTGGTCCCCTCATCCTAAATAGAATATGAAAAGGTACATTAGGGGACAGGGTGAGCACACCCTGACCCCAGGCCCATGTGCGGTGCAGTTAAAATTAAAAATATATATTTTTGTGTGGATCCGCACATCCCAACAACGTACCACTCTCGGGATCTGCCAACCCTCTGCAGATCAAAAACAAGCCTCCATGCCATGGCATAATACAAACTTCATTCGCTAGTGCCAAATCTGCGTCTCCGTTACATATCCACTATGATGAAAAAGGAAATGAAACTAGGACCCAGAGGCCCTCGGTTTGGACTCCACCCTCTCACAAACTCAACCGAGTCAATGACAAAACAAGTATTGCTTAGGATAACGGGTCATGTTTGTTCAAAAGAAACCACAAACATAACTTTTCAGCTTAGCAAAGCTGATCTATGTTACATAATCAAAAACAATGCATATTACAAAAAACCAACATAGGCATCCTATGCAAAAACAACATTGTGATGAATAAAAAGATTTAATACTAAAAACAAAATTGTGTACAGGGGTATACAATTTGGCAATAACCATATTTACAAAGAGGTATTGGGATTCCCCCCCCCCAAAAAAAAATAGCAGGGGCTCCCCCAACTCAGGGGAGCCTTGCATATTTTGCATATGCTGGTGAGCAGGGGCCCGAACTGCAACTTTTTGGTAGAGATTGGGGTGGGATTGGCCAGCTGGGGGGCAACACCCGAAAACACTGGAGTGCTTCCAGGGTCGTTCCCAACAGTATGGCAGCCCCACCCTTTAAAAGTCACCTTGCGGCGGCGTGCAGGTCTCTTTTCCTATTTGCCACTACAAATGATGCCGGAAGAGGAGCCTCACCTCCTTGGTACCCAACACATGTGCTTTCCCAGGCACACACACATGCACGCACCACTCCTGGGCCATCCTGTCATTTCTGCGAAGATGACTGTGAAGTCTACATTTATTTAATTCCTATAGTTCCTCTCGGAACATCCTCTCTGTCATGATAGCCTTAGGTCTTTTGAGGCTGGGATGTGAACTCGCTCTCTCCATCTCTCTAAAACTAAAATCTATTTTTTCTCCCGACTCTCTAGTTTTGTAACCCCAGTCCTTCATTGATTCTCGTTTTCACCGCATTCCTTCCTGTCTTCTGTCCAAAATCTTAGAGTGATAGTAGATTCTGTTTTCTTTCTTCCTTTGCTTTTGTTTTCAGCATTCCTACTGTCTGCTCAATATGGCCTTTTCTCGCTTTCCTTGCTTCAAAAATAGATACAGCTCTTATTTTCATCCGTCTGCAATGTTGCTCTTCTCTCTGGAATTCCTGCTTGTTTTCCTGCATCCAATTATATCTATATTATATTATATTATTATACTATTTTGGGTGTAGTATTGGTCCCCCAGAATTCTTCTCAGTTATATATTAGCACAATATGACTATATAAAAATACTACACCCAAAATAGTCATTATAAACTCATAACAGCCATTATATCAGGTAGGCATAATTTTAATACAGCCACCCTGTGCCTATATAAGTATATAATTCTGGGAGAACAAAAGTAAACCCATAATAATTTGACAACGAAGGGGGTGAATTTTATGTGAACATGGTTTAATAAGGCCGTGTGAATATGGTTTAATAAGGCCGTTTGACCATCGTCATCGGCCCAAGTTAGAAATTATAGCCAGAAAATTGTGAACTGATGGATTGTGTTAGTGCGACATTTTAGAATGGCGTGTGAATATCTTGCAATGAGTCCTCCTACTCTTTTGACAGCACAGAAGAGTAGATTGCGTTAGTTTGACATCCAAAGATGGCGAGGACAAAACCGTTTTAGTTAGTCCTCTGTTACTTTCGGTGTTCCGGGAAGGTTTTGGCGCAATGATTTCAATAGAACGGGATAGTATTTAAATGCACGCAGGGACTGTATGCGCTACCCACGAGGTTTTGAAGAATTGTTGAGCAAGCAGAGATTTTAAATCCCAGTGAGTGATGCAACACGTGGTGCGTTTGGGTTTAGTTTTTTTTTCCAGTGAAGCTGTTAACTACCGTATACGTTAGAGGGCTCATATTTTAAAAGAAGACATTATGCAGTGATGCATATTTGCGGGGAATGCTCTTTGCTTGATCTATCATAGTGGGCCACATATGAGTGCTAAAAGTTTTTTTTTTATTTCTCTGCCTAGTATTGGGACAAATGTAAATAGGAAGAAATTGGTTAGATAGGAAAGACGATGCACTCAAGTTTTAGATTATGCAACAATGCCTTCATTTTTTATCCGGTACAAAAGGGGGTGGTGATGGACGGAGCATCTGAACCAATCAAACACTCACACCCAGTCAAAAGATCTGGGTTTAATCCATCACCGTTCTTTAGCCCACTCTGCCACCCCAGTTCAGACATGGCCATATGCAAATCAGTCTGACCCTGTGCCTCATGGGAACAGTCCAGCCCGAACTGCCAAGCCATGCCTTCCCTGATCTGGACCGGAAACAAGCTTCCGAGGACCGGTTTCTGGCATTACAGCCGTCTTCAACCCGGCTTGCTTGAATCCAGTGGCAAAGTGATCAAGGGACTCACATCTGAGCATACCCTGCCACACTTATGGCGGCCAAAGCGGTACAAAAGGGGGTGGTGATGGACGGAGGATATGAACCAATCAAACACTCACACCCAGTCAAAAGATCTGGGTTTAATCCATCACCGTTCTTTAGCCCACTCTGCCACCCCAGTTCAGACATGGCCATATGCAAATCATTTTGTATCCAGCATGGGTCTCTTAATATAGAATCCATTTAGTGTCAGTTTATTCCAGGATTGACTTTTAACATTTTTTTATTGTCCTCATTTATGCAATCTTGTTGTGAAAGCAACAGGGTCACCTCTCGCAAGACGCCCTCGGAGATGAGGTGGGAGCCAAGCCTTGATACCAATAATTACCATGTAACATGAGTTAATTTGTCGCTGATCCAGCCCTTATAACACTCATGAGGTTCATGATTGCGTTGGTTAAATCATTGGACACCCCTTCCTATCCTACCGCCTATATAAGTCCCATAGATCCCAGTGCTTTGTACGCTTGCCTTCTCCTCTAGCTCTGTCTAGATTCCTGAATGTATCTACTGATCAAACCCAATCATCTACCTTCGGTGGGGAGGAAAGAATCCAATTTATACAAATTTCACGTCTAGCAATTAGCAAAAGTGTAAACAAAAGATGTTTCTGGTTCTTGGTTAAAAAAATGGGTTCATTGATATCCAATATACCAAAAATAATATTAAAAGTTCTTACCTTAATAATCGTGTTTAAGCTTTCATCAATAATCTTGCCAATTTTACTCCAGAATATATCTAGGTGATGACATGAGTGAAACATGTGGATATCATTTGCTTCCCTCTCACTACATTTCGGGCATTTCTTGATTACCTGGATGTTCATTTTTTTAACGTTTTCAGGGTTCCAGTACGATCTGTGCAAAGTAAACAAATGATTTTTCCTAAGAGGTGTAGAAATAATAATATGCCATAAAAAAGGGCAGGATACTTGCCAAGCTTGCTGCAAGTCGTGAGCCGGAAAGATCTTCTTCCATTTAAGGTCCGGAGTGTCATTATCGGCTTCCTTCTTCTCCACCAAAAGCCAATACCATTTCGATACTTCTTTCTTCCCATGGTCTTTATGAAGTTCGCCATCTAGGTTCCCAACATAGATAGAATTTGAACCTGGTTATTTCATCCTTCGTCCTCACCACTAACTCGTCCCAAGATTTTAGATCTCCCCACTTGATAAATCCAGCGCTTTTCAGTGGAAGTGCTAGTGTGTCTTTCAGACATTCGGGGGTACCTGGAGAATTCCATATTGGTGCTTGTGGGCTATGGTATGGATACTGTCACAGTTTCCTAATATCTGACCATAGTTTAAATGCTGATCTTGGCACCTTCAGCCTAATTTTTTTGAAGAACTTTTGATGTTCGAACTTATATCGGCAGTGGCCCTGTTTTGTCACTGCTTTCCAATAGGGGGGGTATGACTCATAGTCTTGGAAGAGGTGCCTTATATTCTTAAAATGGAAAGATTGATAGTAAGACATGAGATCCAAGCTAGCTATCCCGCCTCGGTTCTTTTTCTGGCTCAATTTCTTCCATGCTATCCTAACACTTTTAAATGCCCAAATGAAGGAGTTTATTTTGCCATGTTTTTTTTTAAACATCGTGAATCAAACTCCAGGGGGATCGTATTAAAAACAAAAGTGAATTTCGGAAGGATAGCCATTTCTATTACATTTGCTCTCCCCATGAATGTAAGAGATAAACAGTTCCAGGACTTCAATAATTTCCTCATCTCTTTAACTTTAATTTGCAAATTTGCCTGGGCTATGTCATCAATGCTCTTTAAGACTTGGATCCCGAAATATTAGATTTTCCCTTTGGAATCAATTTGGGGGGTAGGTATATTCCAATGCATTACCTCAGTTGTATGGTGATTTATTTGATATCCGAAGCAAACCATTCGTCTCTTAGGAGATGCGTTTCTTGTACTATAATGATAATGCAGTTCTGTAGTTTAAGGTATTCAAAACATTTTTGACGCCTCCCTCTTGTTCTTAGCCCGTTCACGTTCCAAGTCATTATCTTCAATTCGCCCATTGATTTCGAATTCCTTCCTACAGCTTATAACTCTTACCCTGTTTGCTATACAGTTTACATATAGGACAAACTTTTTTTTTTACTTTTTTTCCCACATGCTCTCCACCCAAAGAAATTACCAGTGTGCATAAAAAAAGAAAAAAGAAATTGTGTTTATCCCCCACCCCCCTGGAGAACCCTCCCCATTACCATTGAGCAATCCTAGTTGCCCAGTTTGAGGACCACGGTCAAAAGGCTACTTTTTCAAAACAGTAGGCTCAAATGTTACTTATCCCTACTGTAACTTTTAAATTTGAACCCCTCTTTAGCTGTTCTTTTTTTGCTGTTTTTGCGGCTCTGGTAGATACCACTGCTGCTGCAACTCCTTTGGTTTTCTGAGCCCCCTGTTTTCTGTTAGTATATTTGGGTGAGCGAGTGTCCTGTGGTGTGCTCTGAACCTCTATTTGCTCCTGTGGTTATTCAACAAGCGTGCCTAACAGTGCAGTGGCTTCCCCCCTGGACACGCCAGATTTGACTTTTGCGACGCATTTCCTGAGGTGTCTAGATTAATATTAGAGACTATGGGTACATAACTACCATCTATGCCCACTAATGGTGACACGGGTAGTTGTGAAGTAGAAAGGCCCCTCTTCTTGCTTCAACCCTTTTCCCTGTTAGTATTCATACATGCACCGAGCTTTACCTCATTACCTAAATAAGAAAAGCGGCTGTTCAAGCCAGTTTGATGCTTGTTGTTTAACTTATTTAGTCTAATCTGTTTGCTCTGCACCTTCTGTCTTCAACAAGACCAGGATTGATTATTGGACTATTTTTAACCTTTGTGAACAGAAGGAGAAAATATAAAATTACTGATACAATGTTTTTATAGGTGTAAACTCCTCTAAATAAAGATGAAAATATTTGAATGAAGAGGAAATAAACATTGCCCACAAGCAATTTAAATGATAATCGTGCTCCATCAAAAGAATTGTGACTTATTGATGAGGTATTAAATATACCCCATTATTATTCATTGATGGTTTTTACACACAAGAAAATCATGGTTACCAACTATTCCATCTATGTTATTTTACAGGGCAGCTTCTTGGGTTTTAATTGTAGCAGTTTTGATATTCAATTACAAGCTGAAAAAACCATAGTCAGAACACTGTGAGGTATGTGGCAACTTTTAGCATTCAAGTTTAGTATCATAGTGCTAATTTGAATAAATATTCAACATATTCTGGGTTGTTCTTATGAAATAGGAGACATTTGAAGTGAAGTCTAGGACCGTTTGGCCATTATAGATTTGGAAGAATTCACCTCATTTGATGTCCACACGTAGATACTACGGTGGGGTTTATGGCTTATTCCCATTATAAGAATATGTGGGAGTAAGTAATTGACTGCAAGTATATAAGCAACTGCCCCTTTATAAATGTTTTTTTTTTGTGCCAACAGTGGTAATGTCTCTCTGGATTCAATTGATATGGGTGGAAGCTATTTTTTTTAGCTCAAGACCTTTGGGAGATATACTTTGAGGATGAATGAGTTGATAAAAATGGTGCATGTTTTTTAACAACTTGGCATGAATGGATTTTAGATAACAGAGCTAATGGTCTTGTGTATGTATGCTTTTTTCATGGTAATGCTTTGGGTGTCTTAACTTGCTTGAAAATGCCCAATCTACACACACATATATATATATATATATATATATATATATATATATATCAAAACAAAACCCTTTCAGGCATAGAGTGACGCATAAATTATGCAAAAAAGAAGGAGAGAACTCTGGGTAGGTCTCAGTTTAGGTGGAAAGCAGCTCCTGTTAGAGCACTCTCAACACCAGCGACACTCTAGATCTGCTCACCTCAAATGTCTGTTTTTCTATCAAAGTTTTTAAGCATAGGATTAGACAGTGCTATCCATGCCGAGATAGAAAATGACAAAGTCTTTCGCCATTTCATTTTCTATCTCGGCATGGATAGCACTGTCTAATCCTATGCTTAAAAACTTTGATAGAAAAACAGACATTTGAGGTGAGCAGATCTAGAGTGTCGCTGGTGTTGAGAGTGCTCTAACAGGAGCTGCTTTCCACCTAAACTGAGACCTACCCAGAGTTCTCTCCTTCTTTTTTGCATAATTTATGCGTCACTCTATGCCTGAAAGGGTTTTGTTTTGACTTAATACTGGGTGCTCCCTTGTGTCTGGACAAAGCTATACCTCTCTGAAGAGCTCTAATTAGAGCGAAACACTGTGTCAGGGGTTGCTTTTAATCATTTCAGGTTGGCTTGAGTTGGTATTTTACCAATTCAAAGCTGTAATATTGTGCCTGGAGTGATAAATGGCTTTTGTTATTTGACAGCTCGGCAAGGACTGCACTGTACTAGTCCTATGCTTAAAGACTTTGCTGTTCAAATGGCGAAAGACTTTGTCATTTTCTATCTCGGCATGGATAGCACTGTCTAATCCTATGCTTAAAAACTTTGATAGAAAAACAGACATTTGAGGTGAGCAGATCTAGAGTGTCGCTGGTGTTGAGAGTGCTCTAACAGGAGCTGCTTTCCACCTAAACTGAGACCTACCCAGAGTTCTCTCCTTCTTTTTTGCATATATATATATATATATATATATATTCACTGAAAAAACCATATGTTTGACACCAGTTATAGTTAGCTGGAAATTTTACTGACATAAAACCATTGAAATTCCCACGTTATTTTGGACTCACTATAACTTGCGCGCCTGCAATGCACTGCTGATGACGTCACATATTACATCACTCATGACATGGTCAGTGACATCACTCATGACATCATGAGAAACTGCGACACTGACGAAGGATGTAAATCCGAAACGCGTTTGTCGATAAATAAACTACTGCTGAGCCAAGGAATCCTCGCGAGTGCTATTTCTTTCCTTACTACAAACTAAGGGAAAATTGGAGCCTGGTATTTTATCGCGGTGCGCCACCGCGTTATTGCACCCGACCGTAAAGTGCCCCGCTGATGGCGAATGGAGGAGAGTGATATATATATATATATATATATATATATATATATATATATATATATATATATGTATATGTATATATATATATATATATATTCACTGAAAAAACCATAGGTTATAGACCATATATAGTTAGGAATTAGCATTTAAAAAACCTTATTTTACTCACACAAAACCATTGAAATTCCATATATAGTTAGTTGCACTAACTATATATCGCGCACCCGCAATCCACTGCTGATCATGTCACATATTACATCATTCATGACATGGTCAGTGACATCACTGATGACATCACTGATGACATCTCAAATGACATCACTGATGACATCACTGATGACATCTCATTTGACATTACTGATCACATCACTGATGACATCATTCATGTGATAATACGATAAACCTCTTCAGACTCTAATATAACCTTAGATACACTCAGTGTAAACAGACACTCATAGACTGTCACTCATCCATGGAGTTACTCAGACACTTAGTCAGTCATGCAAAGAATCAATCACACCTCCATTTCCTCAACTATACAGTTATACACACCTTACTTATTCAAACATATACTAAAACATATTTACTCACTTATACAATCCTGGATACAAGTTCACAATGATCCATACAGCCACTCACACATTCACTGGCTCTTATGCACAGTTATTTATATATGGTAACTCTCACATGTACTGTGTTTTACATATGTACTTACTTTGACATGTAGCACTGAGATATCCATTCACTCACCAATACACTCATGCACACAGTCAACCGCCCATACAGCTGTTTCCACATGCACTTTTGAACCCATACATCCAGTCAATCAACTGCTCACACATCTATGCAGAGAGTCATACACCTCCCAGCCACCCACACACACACTCAGTCTCCCATACAAATGCTTGGGCAACCAATCAATAACCCATACAGTTAATCATATAGCTAATGATCAACACATGCAGCAGTTTACAGAACAACAGACATAATGATGCACAAATTAAGACAGTTTAGTCACTAACCCATGCACTCAGTGAGACACATTTAATCAGTCACTCATACAGTCAGCCATGCCCCTACTAAATCCTTCATCAAGACACTTATACATCCATTAATTCTTCAATATGTAAGACATATTTTAACTTTACAGAATTATACAGTCACTGGATGACGTCATCAGTGATGTCATCAGTGATGTCATTTGAGATGTCATCAGTGATGTCATCAGTGATGTCACTGACCATGTCATGAATGATGTAATATGTGACATGATCAGCAGTGGATTGCGGGTGCGCGATATATAGTTAGTGCAACTAACTATATATGGAATTTCAATGGTTTTGTGTGAGTAAAATAAGGTTTTTTAAATGCTAATTCCTAACTATATATGGTCTATAACCTATGGTTTTTTCAGTGAATTTTCAAGGTTTTGTAAATGCTAATTCCTAACTATATATGGTCTATAACCTATGGTTTTTTCAGTGAATTTTCAAGGTTTTGTAAATGCTAATTCCTAACTATATATGGTCCATAACCTATGGTTTTTTCTGTGAATTTCATTGGTTTTTTAACAGCTAATATCTGTAGCTGTAAAATGTATTCTTCTTTAAATCCAAAAATATATTTTATATGTTTATGAATAATTTTTTTTTAAAATATTTTTTTTTCTTCGTTCCCGCTTCGCAAATCGGGAAGCTTCCCGTTAGCTGACCTTGATGCCGCGAAATAGACCGCGAGCCGGTAAACGTTTCTTTACCGCAAGTGCCGCGTTACAAAACAACATCGTGACGCCTCCCGTCCGCATGACGTTTCACGTTGTCGCGTGATACGTCATATGACGTACTACGTTAGCGAACTGGTACGCGAAGCGAGTCGCAAAGCGCAGGTTTCTGGAAGCAAACCGGGAGGCCCTGCAAAGCGCTTAACGTAAACACAGCAAGTCATGTGACTTGGTAATAACACTTTTCATTGGTTCATTTCACTTTTGGTTTCCTAATGATGTAAGACTAGGTCATATAATCTAAAATGAACACTTTTGATTGGTTGAGAACTCTTGTTTTTCCCAAATTATGAAAATCCCTCCTTCTTTCCTCACTCTGACTTTCATCATTGTGAGAGAAAGACCCTTTGTGATCACTGAGCAATGGCTTCTTTAGTAGCTTCAGCTGGTGCTTCCCCACCACCTCCACCACATCCAAGGAAGAGTGGACCACCTGCTCAAGTTATAATTCAACAAGAAGAAGAAGAAGAGGAACAGGAGGACGAGCACGAAGAGAGGCAGTTTTTGCCTGAGCAGCCCAGGACGTCTCACCGGAAACAAAACTTCATTTGGCAATTTTTTAAAATTCCCAAAGGTCAGAAAAAAGTAAATGCAAGATACGTAACTTGCCTTATATGTCAAGATAGACTGTCCAGAGGGACCGACAAGAAATACAGTTTCGGAAACTACACAATGCATCGCCATATGACTAGGTGGCATCCTAACAACTACAGTGCTGCACAGTTTCGGAACGACCTAGATAATCTCCCTATTATGGCCAGAAGATCTGTTGTACCGGAAGTAACGGGACCAGAGGGCAGGGAGATGGTGCCAAATATACAAATGAGATTTGGTGATGTAAAACACATCTGCGTATTTTGCGATGGATTCATTTCCTACGGAGAAAAAAGCATCACTCTGATCAACAGAGCTATTGACAATCATGCTCATGTTTGTCCGAAACGCCCAAAATAATAAATACTTCTTTTTTTTGTTTTGTTGCTCCTGTTGAGCCCTTTACAATGAATCGTTTTCATTGCCCCCTCCAAGAAAAACCCCAAAAAATATAAAACTGTTCCGAAAAATTCAAAAACAGTAAAAAAATGTTCAGAAAAATAAAAAAAAAAGTTCTTTTCAGAACTACCTCCCCGTTATTAAAAAATTGGTACAATATTTGGAACTGTGCCAACCTCTATTTCTCTTAGTTCGCTTCCCAGTTCGCTCGCCGGTACGCGAACTGGAAGCGAACCAAAAACAGTAAGTATAAGGGAAGGAAACAGACACTTATGTTAAAAGAAAGACAGCTATAGGGGAGTAAACTAGAGATACTATTACCCGTAATCCACTGCTGATGATGTCACATATTACATCATTCATGACATGCTCAGTGACATCATCAGCAGAGGATTGCGGGTTTTTTGGCAACATGCCTTATCCACGGTTTAATAACGCTGCCTTTTGCTTTATATAAGTTTTCAAATTGTATGAAATATATACCAATAGGTCGTTATGAACCTTTAGGTAGTGCTTTTCTTCATGAGGTCTGGTCGCTTCCATACACATACAGATGTTTCAAAGATGATCAAGAAGTTTATCTGAATGGAGAGGAATGCACTGAGACGCCAGATCATTCACTAATGTGTAGGCACATACAGTTACACGGTTCATGCAACAAACACCGACCAAATATGGCTTGCGTGTTGCAAGGCACGCCAGTTCCTGCTATCATCCCCACGTCAAGTTGTTGGAAAATGGTAGTTATTTGATGCTCAATAATGAAGATTGTTCTGAGTTAATTAAAAGTATTCCTTTTATCGTAACAGTAAGTGAACGGGTTATTTGCTGCAGAAATGTTCTATTTCCTCCCACACATGAACATAGGGAGTTTTCAATCTGGCCACAAATACCAACCTTGGGACACGTTTCAACGGCATGGCAAGAATAAGAGCTCTTTTGTCTCAGAGAGAGGTGGCCTTGAGTTCGGCCCGTGAAACTTTCGTACTTCACATAGCGAACACCCGTACAGAGGTGCACACCCTTTTCAATTAAGATTTGCCTTTCAATTTCAGCAACATGTTTCCGACTATCTTTAACGCATCCTCCACAAAGTCCCTGGCGCACTTTTTTAAAGTTGTTACCAGTGGTCTCGTGACTTCATTTGAGAAAATCTTTGGAGTCATCCCTGCTTCCTTTCATTCCATTTTCTCCACTCTGGTTCGTGGATTGGCATTTTTACTTGCATTACCAGCGGACGCTCTTGTGCTTTTTTACATTTTTAAATATGGATGTCCCTCCTATGCAACCTCACACCCTGCAGCTGCTGACACTGTTCCGCAATCGCATGCTAGAATATTATGGCACAATGCCGTTGGCGATATTAAGCACGGCATATGGATTATCTTTTCGATTCTCCTACTTCACCTGTGTCCAGCCTGTATTTCACTGCCTGACCTGTGATTTCGATTGGGCCATTGATTTGTGTCTCTGCGGACCGGTTTCTCCTGACGTCGACTTTAATCAGCTGATGACTCCTATCATTACTCACGAGTTGGTTTGTCCTGGCGAAAGGATTATGGCTGTGGCATTGATGCATGGACTACTTGGTCCCTGGAATTTACTGGCGGCAGCACAGTCTTTCTTGGAACAGAGCTTTCTTGAAAACCCACCGAGCTGTCCTCTGATGGTGATAGAGGATCCGGTGCTGGGAGAGCACGTATGTTCTTTTCCGCTTTTAAATTGGATGGCTGAACTGTTTTCGGATGAAGACGGTGACTTCCTATTGGAGGCTGTTGCAGCTTATTTTGCATACACAGTTATGTCATAGACCTTTTTCATGTTTGATATGCTGAGTACTAGCATTTCATTGACAATTCATTGACTTATTTGTCAAGTTTTTATTATTTACCTTGCCTATTGGCTTAAGACTCGATAAAGTACTTGGCTGTTTTATTTTTCTTTAGCATTAAATTTTCCTAGTTTTTAATGCTTTACCTTGCGGACCGTCCACATATAAACTTGCAATCTGCTCTCATGAGATGGCACTTCTATTATCTTATTCAGTTCGTTTCCGGATCATGGGGAGGTGTCATCTAGGTCCTGGATATCTTTACACCGTGTTAAGTTAGCATGGGCTCATTACCGGTTTAAACGCCATTTTTCCTTTTTTGCAACTTCTGCACAAGACACTTAGTTGTTGCTTTAGCTTTCCACCTAGTAGTTCATCGTGGTTTACATGAGAATAATATGTTATTGGTCTACTATCTGCTTTACTTGTTAAACTATATCTGTACAGCGAGTGCTAAAGTTTCAAGAACAACACGATACAGAATTGTTATGAGGTCTGATCTCCACGACTTCATACTCATAACATAAGTGCAACTTCTGCCAATTCTGGGCATGAGGCGGGTTTTATATTGCTTTGCCGAACACACATACACAACAGTTGATGCGGTTCACATGAAGAGAGAGCTGGTGTATGCTGATGTGATTCCTTCAAATCTAAGACACTAAAGTATGGGCATGCCCTAAACCAACACAAAGAGACCTTCTTAGCAAATAATATAATATGTGTATTAGGGAGGGTGAGATATAAGCAGCCGCGGGCCGTGGAGGGAGTTACGATGGGGCAGGGAGGCGGGGAGGGGGAGAAGCAGGGTGGAGCCCTCTCTACCTTGCCCCTCCCCCTCCCCGCCTCCCTGCCCCACCGTAACTCCCTCCACGGCCCGCGGCTGCTTATAAGTGTTGCTAACTCTTATTCATTTACAGCATGTTAACATACTGTCACCATTCGCTTTTTATGTACTAGTAACTATGCTGGTAATTTTGCTACTGATAATATGTGTACTTGTATTCTCCACCCTGCTTCTCCCCCTCCCCGCCTCCCTGCCTCACCGTAACTCCCTCCACGGCCCGCGGCTGCTTATAAGTGTTGCTAACTCTTATTCATTTACAGCATGTTAACATACTATCACCATTCACTTTTTATGTACTAGTAACTATGCTGGTAATTTTGCTACTGATAATATGTGTACTTTTATTATCTAAGGTACTACGCCTGAGAAGACGGCATTAGTAAATAAACATTTCAAATACACATCTGTTCTTCTTAACTCCATGTTCTGGTTTCTAAGAAATCTATAACGACTGACTGTTCATGAGTTCCACGTATCCTGAGGTACTATAAGTTCATATTCTGGATTGTCTAAACATTGAGAGTTTGTTATATCCAATGTGACACTGTACCTAGCTTGCTAAGGAGTTTTTGATTACTAACGTGAGTTTTGGGACACCCTAATTCGCCGAGGTTCCAATCCTCTGTCCACAGTTCTGTGTGAGAACAGAAACCCTGCGACAGGGGCACCCCCGACCCTTGCTGGAGCTTCATCACACTTGCGATACAACTCCAGCAATGCATTCGCCGAGGTTCCAATCCTCTGCCCACAGTTCTGTGTGAGAACAGAAACCCTGCGACAGGGGCACCCCGACCCTTGCTGGAGCTTCATCACACTTGCGATACAACTCCAGCAATGCGCCACCTTTACGGCACAGATACATCACGCATCTGTGCTGTTTTTGCCCCATGATGCGCCGCATTGTAAATGCAGCACACCATAGGTGACGGAACAGCGGCACAGAATGACTAACACATCCCTGGTGATGCGCCAGTCATCATAAATGTATCCCTATGCTTCTTATCTTGTTAGAGATGAACCGCCATATGTATCATCAAAGTTTTTTGCATTTCCTAAATAGCGAACTTTAAGGAATAAATAGCGATTCTTTACCATTCCTAGTTTGCGATGAGCTATTTGCTAATTAGCCGAATGTAGCCCAATGAAGCCCAATGTAGCCCAATGTAGCCCAAAGATGGCCGCCAGACACACAAAAAAACAAATGTAGCCCAAATATCAGCCAGATGTAGCCCAACTATAGCCCAGTGACAGAATGACCAATCAGCTTCGCAAACCTCCGTTACGCGAAGCGGAGCGCTGTTACAGATATATATCTTTTTTTGAACGTTAATTTCTCAAAATCCACTGGAGCACATATATTGAGACCTAGCAAAGGCACATCGGGCTACCAGTCCCTAATATTTTGCCAAGTTTCGTGCAAATCCATTCAGCCGTTCGATTATTATTATTATTATTTTTTTTTGCCCCGCGGGGCCCTTTTAAAACCTCCACATCAAACCTAGGGGGTCAGCGAGGATCTACTATGCCCCCTTATAGTTATTTCCCCCTTTGTTTTGACCTCCTCTTGTCTCTCGATCCTACCGAGAGACAAGATGGCGGCCGCTACGGACTGTTTGGAATGTTGACAGACGCCGGAGAACCAATCAGCTTCGCTTCACAAAGCTCCGTTGCGCGAAAAGTCCGCGTCCTGGGCCGCTGCCCAGTCCGCTGTTACAGATATATATCTTTTTTTAAACGTTAATTTCTCAAAATCCACTGCAGCACATATATTGAGACCTACAAAAGGCACATCGGGCTACCAGTCCCTACAATTTTGCCAAGTTTCGTGCAAATCCATTCAGCCGTTCGGGCTAAAAGTGAGGCCAACCGCCCTATGGAAATTAACATGGGAAAAACGCGTTTTGGGACCCCCCTTTTTTCTCGGCCCCCCCTTGACGAACCCCCCCAAACTTTTCAGGGGCTGCTCAGAAACAAAATGTGCCATTTTCCTGAAAATTTCAGCCAATTCCGTCCACAAACGCCAAAGTTATTAGACATAGAATTTTCAAAAAACCCATAGAGAAAAAATCCTAACTATATATACCTACTGGCGACCGCCAGTAGGTAATATATATATATATATATATATACAATTCCTTTGTTTTTATCATATAGATTTTTAAGTTCCGGGATACAATTTAATTGAAAGCCTGAAGAAGGTGGTTTGGACCTTTTATGGCCACCGAAACGCTTCGCTTCTTGGTCTTATTAGACTGGTGTACATTTATTGATGTTTTTGCATAGTTTTTGTCAAATAGAGTTTTTAATTGTAAATGAATTATTAATGCTGATTTAATAAACTGCTATGTATTTTGTCCAATTATCATTTTGATGTATATTGTATAAAATATCCAGTCATGACATCATTTCTAACAATTGAAGTTTACTAACTCCAGTTTATGTATTAAATATACTTTTAATGTTTTTTAATGTTTTTGAACACACCAGGTGAATAAAGCATTCATATATTTGATTCTTTGTTTACTGTTACAGTTTTAATGTGAATAGGGTTGAGTGAGAAGTGACTGATTGAGTATGCTATTGTGGTTTCATAAAGGGAGCTTTTCTTCGACATAGTGTGAGTTTGTAGTGCAACCATGCATCACTGTGGTACTGCGCAAACACAAGTCTTAGCCTCACTGCTGACAACCAATGTTAGAAATGGGATTTCTGGTTGGCTAGGCCATTCGCCTAAGCCAGGCAGAAACCACCACTCTAGTCAGGGCAAGGGAGTTACACACCAAAGATAACCCCTGCTCAACCGCTTGGTAGCTTGACAGAGCAGTCATGCTTATCCCAGAGGCAATGTGTAAAGCGTTTGCGTAACACACACACACAGCAGTGACACACTAGGCACACCACAAAAGCAACTCCACACAAGGTTATGTAAAAATAGACTTTGTATTATCCATAAAACACATTAGAATGTAATCACATATATATACACTGTGCCACCTTGCACTTAGCATGACTTTACAGGGATTAAATACACTACAGGGACAATCGGGCAACTTTCATTACCTCACCACTCACAGTTAGTGAGACAACCAGTAATTACTGGTACGAGTGCACTTAGCATGAACCTTTACGCATGAAATATCATCAGCAGTGCATCAGTCCCATAACCCATCATGCTCCTCTTAGGCATAAACATAACTGCACAGTATGCCACATATTATAGCCACATCAGCAGTGCATGGTTATCACTTATCATGTGCACACATCACCTAATTGCATTGGGTCCCACCAAAACATAGGGGCGAAAATTAGGCAGTCTCATCCTCTGGGACCAGTTCTGAGCTTTCCCGCAATGACGTTTTCAAAGTAAGGGTTCTCCAAACTGTGTGTCCCTTCTGTGGACACAAGGCTTCCAACTAGCCCCCTAGGTGCAAATACAGCCAAAACAATGCCCCCAACAGGCCCGTAATGCAAGGAGGGTCGGGGTGCGACTCACCCTTGTCTCCTCTTTGGAGAATGCCCCCAACGTTGCAGCTGCCCACAACCCTGTGATGCAGCTGTGATAATACTAGGCAAAACAGGAAGCCTTGCAGGCCCTACTCACCGGGGCCTCCCTGTCTCCTCTGGCCTCTCTGGTCTCCCTGGGCCTCTCCCTCTGCCAGGCAAAGGGAGGCAGGAGGTGGTAGAATGGAGCCCACAAGTCTCTAGTCAAACAAAGGCAGCAGGGCTCCTCACTGGGTTCTCCTCGGTTTCTCATGGGGGAGCTCCAACTCGTTCTTGCTACCGGCCCTGCCCACACGGAAGCTCAGGCATCGTGCAGGGCTCTCCTCGTCAACACAGGAGCCCCACCCACAAACAGGCTACTCCTCTGCCTGACTTCCTTTTCTTCCTTCAGAGTCAACTCCTGTTGGCTCACCGTTCACGGCCATGGCCCTGCCCACACCTGGGCAGTCTCTGTCTGGCTTCCTGTTCACAGCGCTCGTTATGAGCAAAGTTGGAGCCCCCTCCTCAGGCTCTGGAAATGTAATAGGAATAGCACCTATCACTCTCTTTTTTTTTTTTTGCAGAGTTTTATATAGCACGAACTAGACCCGAACCGAATCAGGTATCAGAGCACTTTACATAGCACCAGTTACGTTACATGAGGACGGACACACATTCATTTTTTTTAGGCACAGGGAGATTAAGTGATTTGCCCAGAATCACAGGAGGTTGTTTTTTTGGCGTCGTTACCGAGACTCGAACCAAGATCCCCAGGTCCGAGGTCGAGCGCCCTAGCCTTTAGGCCAACCCCTCTCCCCTACTCTCTTTGGGTGTGCAGCACAGCGCTGAGGAGCACAGCTGTGACAAAGGGCTCCTCATGCTCTAGGGCAGTGTATCCAGCCCAGCCCTCACCACGAACAGCAGTGAGAAACCAAATAGGTTGTTTGTCACTACCAGGACATGCCAGGTAAGGCACATAGGGCTAGCTAGAGCCTACCTTAGGGGTGACTAATATGTAGTAAAAGGAGAGTCACAGATGTGGCAACCACTTTATATGCCACATAATTGCGGCACAGGCCCTGCAATAGTAGAGGCCTGAGACAGGTTTGAAAGGCTACTTTGGTGGGTGGCACAAGCAGCTCTGCAAGCCCACCAGTAGCATTTAATTTACTGGCCCTGGGTATATGAGATACCACTTTACAAGCGACTGATAGGTAAATTGAATACACCAAACAGGTGTAGACCAATCTTACCAAGTGTACCATGGAGAACACATGAACTTTAACACTGAACAGAAGTGATAAAGTGCCCAGAGTCCTAAAACCACCAACACCAGGTCAGAAGTAAAGATGAGGGCAGGTTGCCCTTATGGATGTCAGGCATCAACCCACATTTTCTGCTTAATTTGTATTACACTAATAATGAATAATAGTTTATTGTTCGCTACTAGTGTAGTAACAAATGGAGCACCAGGAGCTGCGAGAAATGCCCAGTGAAGATGATGTAACAATAAAATGTTTTTAAAAGGATGTTGTGTGCAAGTGTGATTGTGTGTGTGTGTGTTTGAGAACATGTGTCTGTACGTGTGTGTGCGTGAAAGTGAGTGAGAGTATGCTTGGGTCAATGATCAATAGTAAGTGAAAATTAGTGGGACTGAGTATAAGTAAGTGGGTATGAGTGAGTCAGAGTGAATGGGAATGAGTGTGATTGCAAGTCTGTGAGAGTGAGTGGAATGATCAACAATGAGAGTGAGTGAGCGTGACAGTCAGTGAGTAACAGTAGGTGAGAATGACTGAATCTAGAGTAAGTTTAAAGAGTGAGTGTTATAAATGGGGGTCTCTTGTTGCCAGAGGTAGGTTCCTTTGTCCAAATAGGGACCCTTGCTTCTAGTCAGGGTAAGGCAGATACACTCCTAAAATAACCCCCGCTCAACCCCTTGGTAGCTTGGCATGAGCACACAGGCTCATCTCAGAGGCAGTGTGTAAAGCATTTGTGAACCCAAACAGTAATACAGTGAAAACACTACAATGGACACCACACCAGTTTAAATTACAGGAAAATCAATAAAACACAGTTCTTCCAACTCAGTAGCTCCTCCTGTGCCTACCACGATACTGAATATGACAGAGTTTATTAATTCCAGCCGACCGCGTCAATACGGGCCAGCTAAAGTGTCAACAGACTCCGACACAGTACCTTTATTGTTGCGACCAACACGTCGTTCAGGGCAAATGCCGCGGTCGCATTGTGAAGTGGAGCGTTGAGGCAGGCGGTGTCCTCATGATGCGGTGCAGGCAGCGGCTCGTTGACGGAGTCGTTGAGACGAGATCTTGCGTTGAAGGGTGAGACGGTGCTCCCGGCGGTGCTGGCAGGTCACGGTTGGGCAACGGAGCGGGTCGATGTTTGGGTCGGGCAGCGACAGAGTCAGTGATGTCCTTAGAGCATCTAGCGAAGCTTTGCGGAGTGCGTTGCCCTCAGGACACGGTGCAAGCAGCGGCTCTTTGACAGAGTCGGTGAGACCAGGGTTGCATTGCGAAGCAAGGCATTGCTCTCGGCAGTGGTTTCAGGACACAGAATCCTGCGACGAACTCAATGACAGAGTTGCTTACCCTTTTTCTTCTGCGGAGACAATCAGAGATGGTGCCCACAGACACGGCGAGGTCTTTGCTGTTCCCGGGACAACTAGAACAGGGGGCAAGCTCAGTTCAAGCCCTTGGAGATATTTTGTTCAAGCAGAGGGACAAAGCAAGCAGCAAAGTCCTTTTCTCCTTTCCTTGGCAGCAAGTAGCCACTGCAGGCCAACCCCAGACGGCAAACAGCAAAGGGGCAGTATTCCTCCTCTTCTCCTTGGCAAAGGTTACTCTTGATTTCCCAGAAGTGTTCTAAAAGTCTGGGGTCTGGGCCCCTATTTTTATACACAAACATCCTTTGTTCAATGAAGGCAGAGAGTGTCTGTACCCAGCCAAAACCACTACGGTTCTCACTGGTGCAGCTTCCTGGCAGGAGGTGGAGACAGCATTGTTGAAGGCAGACCAGGCCCATTCAGGTGAAAGGAAATCTCCTCCCCCTACTGTAAATGCAGCCCAGGTCTATTCAGCCCAGCCCTGACTCATCAGTCTTCAGGAACCATTGCCCCTCTCCAGCCCCTGTCACCCAAAAGCCAGACATGAAATACACAAACCTAGCTGAGGCACACTGGATGGTTAGACAAGAAAATACCTACTTTCTAAAAGTGGTATTTTCAAACACAGAATGCAAAAATCACCCTCACTAAAAGATGCATTTTAACATTCTGACTCTGAGTTTAGGCATACTAAACTTTATTTTTCTACCTTGTTCCCAGGGCCAGTTATGTTTATAGGATGTTATAAACAAACTCCCCGTTCCGTCCTATGGGAACAGGTAGCCTTGCAATAGTGAAAAACAAAATTGGAAGGATTTAACTATCAGGACATACCACACAACCATTCACATACAATGCACCCTGCCCTGCATTTACTATAATGCTAAGGGGCAGAATGTGCTGGGAGGTGAAGCAGTGTGCTCCCACCCCTTGCTGTTGGAAAAGGCACCCTTGAGCCATTGAGCTGACGAGCTTGTGGAGATGCACCTGTGCGCCTGTGAGAGGTTCTGAGACCTGAAAGGATTGTGGTAGCTTGCTCAGCAACCCCAGGTTATTATTTTTTTTATCTCTACTGATGACGGATGATATCCAGAAACACGTGTCTAGAGATTTACAGCACTAACCTGCACCAACTTTGGTGGAATACTCAAGTAAAATGTCAAGTACGCATATACCATGCACTACATTTACCATAATGCTAAGGTGTGAACTGTGCTGGGAGGTGAAGCCGAAGAGGCTCCTTTGAGTCATTGAGCTGATGAGCTTGTGGAGATGAACCTGTGTGGAGACAGGTACTGAGACCTAAAAGGATTGTGGCAGCCTGCTCAGCAACCACAGAATAAATTTGTTTTTATCTCTACTGATGAGGGATGATATCCAGAAACAAGAGTTTAGAGATTTACAGCACTAACCTGCACCAACTTTGGTGGAATACGCCAGTAAGATATCAAGTAAGCATGTACCATGAACGGCATATACCATAATGCAAAGGCGCGAACTGTGCTGGGAGGTGAAGCAGCATGCTCCCACCCCTTCCTGTTTGAAAAGACTACATTGAGCCATTGAGCTGACGAGCTTGCGGAGATGCTCCTGTGCACCTGTGAGCGGTACTGAGACCTGAAAGGATTGTGGCAGCCTGCTCAGCAACCCCAGATTAAATTTATTTTTATCTCTACTGATGACGGATGATATTCAGAAACATGTGTCTAGAGTATTACAGCAGTAACCTGCACCAAGTCTGGTGGAATGCTCCAGCAAAATTTCAAGTAAGCATGTACCATGATCTGCATTTACCCTAATGCTAAGGGGTGAACTGTGCTGGGAAGTGAAGCAGTGTGCTCCCACCCCTTCCTGTCTGAAAAGGCTCCCTTGAACCATTGAGCTGACAAGCTTGTGGAGATGCACCTGTGCGCCTTTGAGAGGAACTGAGACCTGAAAGGATTGTGGCAGCCTGCTCAGCAACCCCAGATTAAATTCATTTTTTTCTCTACTGATGACGGATGATATCCAGAAACACGTGTCTAGAGATTTACAGCACTAACCTGCACTAACTTTGGTGGAATACTCCAGTAAAATTTCAAGTAAACATGTACCATGAATTGCATTTACCGTAATGCTAAGGGGTAAACTGTGCTGGGAGGTGAAGCAGTGTGCTCCCACCCCTTCCCATACAAAAAGGCTCCTTTGAGCCATTGAGCTGACAAGCTTGTGGAGATGCCCCTGTGTGGAGAGAGGTACTGAGACCTGAAAGGATTGTGGTGGCCTTCTCAGCAACCCCAGAATGCATTTGTTTTTATCTCTACTGATGAGGGATGATATCCAGGAACACATGTTTGGAGATTTACAGCATTAACCACCACCAACTTTGGTGGAATACTCCAGTAAGATATCAAGTAAGCATGTACCTTGAACTGCATATATCATAATGCTAAGGGGCGAACTGTGCTGCGAGGTGAAGCAGCGTGCTCCCACCCCTTCCTGTTTGAAAAGGCTCCATTGAGCCAATGAGCTGATGAGCTTGTGGAGATGCGCCTGTGCACCTGTGAGCGGTACTGAGACCTGAAAGGATTGTGGCAGCCTGCTCAGCAACCCCAAATTGAATTTGGTTTTATCTCTACTGATGACAGATGATATCCAGAAACACGTGTCTAGAGATTTACAGCACTAACCTGCACCAAGTCTTGTGGAATACTCAAGTAAAATTTCAAGTAAGCATGTACCATGAACTGCATTTACCGTAATGCTAAGGGGTAAACTGTGCTGGGAGGTGAAGCAGTGTGCTCCCACCCCTTCCTGTCTGAAAAGGCTCCCTTGAACCATTGAGCTGACAAGCTTGTGGAGATGCACCTGTGCGCCTGTGAGAGGAACTGAGACATGAAAGGATTGTGGCAGCCTGCTCAGCAACCCCAGATTAAATTAATTTTTTTCTCTACTGATGATGGATGATATCCAGAAACACGTGTCTAGAGATTTACAGCACTAACCTGCACCAACTTTGGTGGAATACTCCAGTAAAATTTCAAGTAAGCATGTATCATGAACTTCATTTACCATAATGCTAAGGGGTGAACTGTGCTAGGAGGTGAAGCAGATTGCTCCCGCCCCTTCTTGTTTGAAAAGGCTCCCTTGAGCCAATGCACTGGTGAGCTTCTGGAGATGCACCTGTGCACCTCTGAGAGGTACTGAGACCTGAAAGGATTTTGGCAGCCTGCTTTGCAACCCCAGATTCAATTTGTTTTTATCTCTACTGATGACGGATGATATCCAGAAACACGTGTCTAGAGATTTACAGCACTAACCTGCACCAACTTTGGGGGAATACTCCAGCATAATTTCAAGTAAGCATGTACCATGAATTGCATCTACCAGAATGCTAAGGGGCGAACTGTGCTGGGAGGAGAAGCAGTGTGCTCCCACCCCTTCTTGTTTGAAAAGGCTCCCTTGAGCCATTGAGCTGACGAGCTTGTGGAGATGCACCTGTGCGCCTGTGAGAGGTACTGAGACCTGAAAGGATTGTGGCAGCCTGCTCTGCAACCCCAGATTCAAATTGTTTTTTATCTCTACTGAAGACGGATGATATCCAGAAACACGTGTCTAGAGATTTACAGCACTAACCTGCACCAACTTTGGTGGAATACTCCAGTATAATTTCAAGTAAGCATGCATCATGAACTGCATGTATCATAATTCCAAGGGGTGAACTGTGCTGGGAGGTGAAGCAGTGTGCTCCCACCCCTTCCTGCCCACAGGGTACCTTGGGCCTACCTTGGGGGTGACTAATATGTAGATAAGGGAAGGGTTAGGGACTGGCAAGTGTGTGCACTTGCCAAGTCGACATGGCAGTCCCAGTCTCCACACAGGCTCTGCAATGGCAGGCCAGAGTTTAATTTTACAGGCTTCTTCTGTGCGTGGCAAAATCAGTGCTGCAGCCCAATAGCAGCATTTAATTTACAGGGCCTGGGCACACACAGTGCACTATACTAGGGTCTGACAAGTAAATCAAATATGCCAATAATGGAATCACTAATCCATAACAACAATTTACAAAGGGAGCACATGCACTTTGGCACTGAACAGCAGTGGCAAAGTGCCCAAAGCATCTAGATCGAAAAACGGAGCCCAACACACAGGAAAAACACAGGATGCAAAGGAAAATTGCAGGGGATACCCACAATGGTGCCAGGTCTAACATGTGTCCCCTCCAACTGAAATGTGGGGCAAACTACCCACCCTCTTGGGAGTTCTCTTCACTAAGGTGAATACATCTGTACAGACCTTCATCATTGGCGTGTTCTGTACCAGGGCGGTGTTCCACCATGAAGTTCATCCCTTGTAGGGAAATGGACCATCTCACAGGTTTGGATTCTCACCCCTCATTTGCATCAACCATCTGAGGGGCCTGTGATCTGTCTGAATCAGGAAGTGAGTCCCAAACAAGTATGGCCTCAGCTTCTTCAGCACCCAGACCACAGCAAATGCCTCACGCTCCCACTCCACCTGTTCCTGCAGAAGTAACCTTCTACTAACGAAGGCTACAGGTTGGTCTGGGCCCTCTTCATTGAGCTGTGAGAGCACAGCCCCCACACCATGATCTGAAGCATCTGTCTGCACAATGAATTCCCTTGAAAAGTTGTGTGCCTGAAGCACGGGTGCCGTGCACATGGCAGATTTCAGGACATCAAAAGCTTTCTGGCAGGCGTCAGTCCAGTACACTTTCTTGGTCTGCTTCCTGGAAGGCAGCTCTGTCAAGGGGGCAACAATGATGCCATACCCCTTTATAAATCTCCTGTAATATACTGTGAGTCCTAAAAAGGCTCTCACCTCTGTCTGGGTCTTGGGGGCTCCCAAACCAGAATGTTATCAATCTTGGGCTGAAGGAGCGCCACCTGGCCGCTTGCTACCTGATGTCCAAAGTATAACACAGAACCCTGTCCGATCTGGCCCTTACTCACCTTGATCATGATAACTGCCCTCTACTGAGCCTTCAACACTTCCCGGAGGTGGGGCAGATGTTCCTCCCAAGTGGCACTGAAAACTTTGATGTCATCTAGGTAGGCAGCACTGAAATCCTCCAGTCCAGCCAATACCTGGTTGACCAACCTCTGAAAGGTGGCAGGGGCATTCATCAACCCAAGGGGCATCACCCGGAATTGGTAGCACCCCTCTACCATCGAAAATACTGACCTCTCCTTAGCCCCGTCAGTTAAGGCCATCTGCTAGTAACCAGATTTTAAGTCATACGTTTTGAGTTACTGGGCAGCTCCCAACCGATCAATATCCTCATCAGCTCTGGGGATGGGGTGCACATCAGTCCTGGTGACCAAATTGAGCCCTCTGTAGTTCACGCAGAACTGGAGTTCTGGCGTGGCACTGGGTGCAGCAGCCTTTGGGACCAACACCACTGGACTGGCCCAAGGGCTGTTTGAGGGCTCAATCCCCCCTAGCTCTAACATCTTGGAGAGCTCCTCCTTGATGAAAGCCTTGACCTTGTCCGTCACTCTGTAAATTCTGTGCTTTACAGGAGGACTGTCCCCAGTGTATCAACATCATGGACATACCACTGAGTGACATGAGGGGTGAGGGAAAACAGAGCAGCAAACTGTCCCAACAGTTGGAGACAGTCACTCTGCTGTTCAGGAGTCAGGGCAGGGGAGAGTGATACACTGTTCACTGACCCATTGTGCTCCTTTGCAGACTGGATGTTCCGGAAAAGGCTCAGTCTCCTCTTCTATTCCAGCATCTGTTGCTAGGAGCGTGCCCACTTCAGACCTCTCCAAGTGGGGCGTCAGGAGGTTCACATGCAGGACCCACAAAGGGTTCCTAGGAGACGGCAGGTCCACCAAGTAAGTGACGTTACTCTTGAGCTCCACCACCTCAAATGGTCTGGTCCACTTATCCTGGAGCACACAAGGCTCCACGGGGGCCATGACCAAGACCTTCTGTCCAGGTTGAAATTTGGTCAAAGTGGCATTCGGATCATACCAACGTTTCATCTCCTCCTGGCTGGCTTCCAGGTTCACCTGAGCGAGTTGCCTGAAGTGCTTAGTCTGGTTTTTGAAGGCCAGCATGTAGCTATATATATCCTGGGGAGGATTACTGGGAGCTATCGCCCAACCTTCTTTCACCAGACTCAGAGGTCCTCTTACAGGATGGCCGTACAGCAACTCAACGGAACTGAACCCTAAAGGCTTCTGTGGTACCTCTCTGTATGCAAACAGAAGGCATGGTAAGAGGACTTCCGACTTACGCCTCATGGGTTCACCAAGACCCATAAACATGCCCATCAGGGTCCGGTTGAATCTCTCAACCAGCCCATTACCTTGTGAGTGATAAGGAGTGGTGAACTTGAATGTAACACCATACTCCTGCCACAGGGACTTCATATATTTGGATATAAAGTTGGTACCAAGGACTGGCACTACCTCTCTGGGGAACCCCACATGGGAGAAAATCCCCATCAAGGCACAGCCCACCACGAGGGCTGTCATAGTCTAGAGAGGGATGGCTTCCAGGTACGGGGTGGCACGGTCCAACAAGACCAGGATGAACCTGGTGCCCATGGCTGTCTTGGGATCCAGAGGCAATGTCAATACCCACCCTCTCAAAAGAGGTGCTGACCACAGAGAAAGGTTGGAGAGGAGCCTTATACTTCCTCCCACTCTTGCCACTTGCTTGGCAAGTCTGGCAAGACCTACAATGACTATCAGAGTGCATGCACATTTAGACGCAAGTAAAAGTGGGTGACAAGCCTTTCAAAGGTCTTGTCTTGCCTCAAATGCCCTACCAAAGGCAAATCATCAGCCAGACCAAGTAGAAAGGCTCTGAAGTGCTGGGGTACCACCAGCACACGGGCTGACCCAGGCTCAGCATCCTTAGAATCTATTCGATATACAGGAGACCATTCTGCCAATAAATCCAATGTGATCCAGACTGATCACCTGCTGCTTGGTTTGCAGCCTGCCGCTGTAAACCAACAAGAGAAGGGCACATCTGCTGCTCCTGGCAGAATTCTTCCCTGGAGGGGCCTCATTCCTGCTGGCAATGGGTCATCTCATGCAGGTCCCCCAGTTCAGCCACTTGTTCCCCTGTAGGCTCGAGGGCATCCCCCTCAGGGTTTGCCTCCACCGGGGCCATGGAAACTTCAGGGGCCAGTTTCCCGTGCCCCCTGCCTCTTCTCTTTCTGGCAGATACCTGGACCACTCTTTCAGGCTCCAGGTCCTCTTGAATGCCCTTACCGGCTGCCATGGACTGAATGGTCACACACGCACACTCAGGCAGACCCAACATCTCCAAATGAGACCTATGCTCCACCTTCGCCCAAGGGGAGCTCTCCAAATCATTGCCTAGCAGACAGTCAACAGGCATGGCTGGCCTCACAGCTACTTTCAAGGTACCTGAGACCCCCCCACTCAAAGGGAACCTGTACCACTTTGCAGAGGCACTCTGAATTGTCAGCGGCAACTACTGGGTAGAATGCGTTGAGAACCACCTGCTCTTCAGACACCAGCCAACAACTGACATCTGTCACACTGGCTCCGGTGGCTCTAAGAGCCTCCACCCTATGGCCATTGATGGTCACCCACTGCCTGTACTTTTTAGTGGTATCAGGCAGATGAGCACTTGGGACCATCTCACTGTCTCCTAAAGAGACCAGGGACATTTTGCGGGACCCCACCCATCTTGGGCACCCAACTCCTCCCCTAAGACTACGCTAGCCATCTGCCAGGGCGGTGTTCCAGTGGGTGCGGTGGCAACATTTTTGGGACACCTAGGATCCCCTTGGAAGTGGCCCACCTGATAACAACCATAAAATGCATTGGAAACCCTCTGAACAGGCCTACCTGTCGGGATCCATGGCTTCTTTTCAGTTGGAGGCTGGGAACGCTTACCTTGGTTCGCTTGGGGATTACTTTGGGCCCTTTTGGAACTCCTTCTTTTTACCCTTGTCCCCACCACTCTTCTGCTGGGACCCTGCCCACCTTTGGCGGAGTCTACCACATGACCCTTTTAAACCCTGGTGCTGACCCAGCGGTCCGCCTCCACAGCAAGTTTTCTGGGATCAGTCAGCTTACTGTCAATCAGGTGCTGACGTAGCTGTGGAAAACAATTATCTGACAAGTACTCCAAAGCAACCAAATCATAGAGCGCCTGCAAATCATTCACCTTCCTACCCTACACCCAATCATCCAGTGCTCTGCAAAAATAGGACACGTACTCCACCCAAGTGCTTGACACCAGCTTCTTGCAGTTCCTAAATTTCTGCCTATAAATTTCTGGGGTCAGACCATACATGGCTATCAAGGCTTCCTTCATGGGGGCATAAGACATCTGATCCTCAGGGGGCAAGTTCAGCAAGGTTTCCCTCCCTTCACTGACAAAGCGGCCCGACAACCCGCTCCCCAATCCTTCTCAGGGTCCCGGTGGGACCTCATCGCTACCTCGTAGGCCTCGAACCACTGCCCAATGCCCTCATGCCCCATAAAATACTTAACATCTTTGGGAATGTATACCTTTCCTTCTCCAGGCACTGATGGTGTGCAGACACCAGAGGGATTGATCTCTAAGCTCTTTGCTTTCAGATCCAACTCCCTCAACCCTCTCTCAGACTCTAAAAACATCCTCTTTTCCTCCATGGCCAATTTCTGCTTTTTCAACTTCTTATCTTCTATGTTACCCTCCTTCCCCTGCCTGAGCTTAGCAAGCTCGCACTCATGCACCCTCCAAATCCTTTGGAGACAGACCCCTTTGAGAAACACTGCTGTCATCCACGGAAGGTACCCTCCCTCCTGGTAAACTCAATTGCCTCTCCTGTTGCTCATCCACATTCTCTGTCTCCACCCAAGGCTCCTCATCCTGCCCACTGGCATGTCTGGATTCCAACCAGGCCTTTAGCGCCTTATGATATTTATCCTCCGGGTGAGGCTTTTTATTGAGACTTTACATTTTTTACAGATAGCTTTCAGTTGAGACACAGTGTAGCTTTCCACCCTATCTTCCTCAAATTCGATATCAATTGATGCAATGGATGTAGGCTTGGTCATGATGACAAAATTAGCAGTTCTTTACTTTGCAGAAAAAACAATCCAAGGGAAAAAGTTCAGTAAAAGTATGTGGTCACATAATGGTCTGCCCTATGCTAGTAGTGTATACACGTCACTGTATGTAAATCACAAATGCAAGTCCAGGATCCTCGCGGCTGACCACCAATGTTAAAAATGAGGGTCTCTAGTTGGCAAAGGTAGGTACCTTTGTCCAAATAGGGACCCTTGCTTCTAGTCAGGGTAAGAGGAACACACTCCTAAAATAACCCCTGATCACCCCCTTGGTAGCTTGGCACGAGCAGACAGGCTCAACTCAGAGGCAGTGTGTAAAGCGTTTGAGAACCCATACAGTGATACCGTGTAAACACTACAAATAGACACTACAGCAGTTTAGAAAAATAATAAATCTTTATGTAAACCAACAAGACCAAACACAATAGAAATCCAACATACATTACTCTTGAAAATTAACGCTTGTGCAAAATATCCTTTAAATTGCAGGAAAATCAATAAAACACAGTTCTACAGACTGAGTAGCTCCTCCTGGGATTACCATGGTACTGAATATGTCTAACAATTCCAGACGACTGCGTTGATACAGGCCAGCTAAAGTGTTGACAGACTCAGACACAGTACCTCTTTTGTTGCGACCAACATGTCGGTTGGGGCAAACGACACGGCCACGTTGTGAAGCGGATCATAGTGGCAGGCGGTGTCCTCACGATGCAGTGCAGGCAACAGCTCGTTGATGGAGTTGGTGAGACCAGGGCTTGCATTGAAGGGTGAGACGGTGGTCCCGGCAGTGCTGGCAGGTCACTGTGCGGCGACGGAGCGGGTCGATGTTCGGGTTGGGCAGCGGCGGAGTAGGTGATGTCCTTGAAGCATGTAGCAAAGTGCTGCAGAATGCGATGCCCTCAGGACGCAGTGCAAGCAGCGACTCATTGACAGAGTCATGAGACCAGGGTTGCATTGCGAAGCGAGGAATTGCTCTCGGCGGTGCTTTTAGGACACGGAATCCTGTGACGGACTCGATGACAAAGTCGGTTACCCTTTTTCATCTGCGGAGATGATCAGAGACGGTGCCTACAGACACGGTGAGGTCTTTGCTGTTCCTGAGACCTCTAGAACAGGGGAAAGCTCAGTTCAAGGCCTTGGCAATCTTTTCTTCATGCAGGGGGACAAAGCAAGCAGCACATTTCTTTTCTCCTTTCCTTGGCAGCAAGTAGCCACTGCAGGCCATCCCCAGACATCAAACAGCACCGGGGCGGTATTCCTCCTCAGCTTCTCCGTTTTTTTTCCTTGGCAAAGATTTCACATAATTTCCCAAAAGTGAGCTAAAAGTCTGGGGTCTCGCTCCCCCTTTTTCATACACAAAAATAATTTGTTCTCTGAAGGCAAAGAGTGTCTGTACCCAGTCAAAACCAGTTCTGTCCTCACTGGTGCAGCTTCCTGGCAGGAGGTTGAGACAGCATTGTTGAAGGCAGACCAGGCCCATTCAGGTGAAAGGAAATCTATCCCCCTACTTTAAATGCATCCCAGGTCTATTCAGCCCAGCCCTGACTCATCAGACTTTTAGAGCCGCTGTCCCTCTTCAGCCCTTGTCATCCAAAAGCAAGGCATGCAATACACAAACCTAGCAGAGGTACACTGGACGGTTAGGCAAGAAAAGACCTACTTTCTAAAAGTGGTATTTTCAAACACAGAATGTAAAAATCACCCTCACTCAAAGATGCATTTTAACATTCTGAGTTCAAGCACACTAAACTTTATATTTCTACCTTGTTCCCAGGGCCAGTTATGTATATTGGATGTTATAAACAAACCCCCCCATTCAGTCCTATTGGAACAGGTAGCCTTGCAATAATGAAAATCGAAATTGGCAGTATTTCGCTATCAGGACATGCCACACACATCAGGGCACGTCCTACTTTCACATACAATACACCCTGCCCACAGGGGTACCTTGGGCCTACCTTAGGGGTGACTAATAATTAGAAAAAGGAAGGTTTAGGGACTGGCAAGTGTGTACACTTGCCAAGTCGACAGGGCAGTCCCAGTCTGTACACGGGCTCTGCAATAGCAGGCCAGAGCTACATTTTACAGACTTCTTCTGTGGGTGTCACAAACAGTGTTGCAGCCCACTAGCAGCATTTGGTGTACAGGCCCTGGGCACACACACTACACTATACTAGGGTCTGACAAGTAAATCAAATATGCCAATCATGGAATCACTAATCCATAATAACAATTTATAAAGGGAGCACCTGCACTTTCGCACTGAACAGCAGTGACAAAGAGCCCTAAGCATCTAGACCAGCAAAATGGAGTCCAACACACAGCAAAAACACAGGATGCAAAGTAAAAAATGCCGGGGAGACCCACGCCAATTGTGCCAGGTCTCACAGTGAGAATGATTGAGAATTAGTGAATGCACAAGAGTGAAAACGTATGAGTGAGTGAGAGTAGGAATGAATGTGAGTGAGTGTGAATGAATGTGCAAGAATGAGTGAGTTATATTGTATGATTATAAGTAGAAGTAAGTGAGAATGAGAGAGCTAGAATGAGTGCAAGTAATTGTAATGCTGAGTGACCCAGAGTACAAATGAAAGGGAGGGAGTGCAAAGGAATTAAAATGGGTGCAAGAGAGTCAGTGAGAATGAATGAGTCAGTTGTGACTAGGTGGTATTGAGTGTGAATTAGAATGAGGTGTTATGCTTGTGCGTTTGCCTTTGGCCCTAGCATGTTAAAGTTAATTATTGGCTTACAGGGCCACCCATGGCAAAATACGGCACTGGCATACTGGAAAAAATTGTTAGCATGAGAAGTAACTGAGACAAAATATTGGCACTTGCGTACTGGAGATACATCTTGACATAATGGGCACCCATTATAAAACACTGGTACTGACATACCAGAGGTATTTCTTGGTGTATGGAGTACCACTAGAAAAATACTGGCAAAATGCCGGAGTGAGCTATTTGGAGAAAAAAACTATTTTGACATAAGGGTCACCTTTAGTACTTGGACAGCATTAATGGCAAAAGTCTGACGCTGGCATATTGTATGTAACTTTTGTTATAAGGAGGGACTCATAGCATACTAGGGCCATATGAGGGGCAGCCATGAGAAAATGCCGGGCCTTGCAGAATGGAGGTACGTTTTGCCATATGGGGCACCCATTGCAATTTTGAAAACAATGTGGTGAATTACGGGTGAGTGTCACGCTTTATTGGGTTGATACACCATGAAAGGACTTCAATACTACTTATTAGGTACTTTTTCAGAGCCTATGGCTTTAAAGCAAATTTATGTGTAAATTGTTCGTTTAAATGCCCTATTTGACTCCATTTTCCAACATTCTATGGGGGGGGGGGGGATAACACCCCTCCCAGAGCCCTCCTAGATGAGTGAGGTGTGGCTCTCTTGCTCCTAACAATAGAGGGAAATTATTATTACCCACCACTTTTTAAACATCATGCCAGCTGTTTAATAAAGGTAATATCTAAATGGACATTTGGATGTGTTGTGATATATTAATCATGCCTTTATTATGGAACTTTAGAAATCTCAATTATTATTATTATGATGTCTTCATGGTTAAGGTTGTGTGACACCACTTCATGGAGAATGTTCTGAGTCAAATGTCATACGATGCTATATGAGGTCCAAGGTTGTGTGATGTAATTTCCACTGCTACTGGAATTTTGGTCAACTGATGTCCATGGGTTCTTGCAGAAAATGCTGGCTCAGATTTGGTAAATATAGCTGGTAATGGTCAATGGAAATGAACACTTATTGGTCTGCAGAAATGTAAATTAAGGGGCATAGTTATTTTTTTGGCACAGGGCAGCACAGAACGTCACCTTGCTGCGCTTCTCGGCATCACAGAGAATGGGCAGGAATGCACCATATTTATCCAATACGGTGCATTCCTGTCCTTTTTCTTGGCGCTAGTGCCATTTTGGCAGCCTAGCTCCAAACTTGCCATCCTTGCACCAGGGTGCAAAGGTGCTTGTGTTGTAGGCAGAATTGTTTTTGTGTGCAAAAACAATCCTGAGGTTTTTTCCTCTTTCTATGTGTGCTGCCAAATGCAGCACACATAAAAAGAGGAAGAAAGAAGAAGAAATAAAGAAATTTATCATTGTTACGCCTCACCTGGCAAGGCATATCCTTTTTGGCGCATTCCCATGCCCACAAGGTATGGAAAATTGAGAATGCATCACAAACCATGGGAGCTACGTGGGAACACCCACGCAACGCCCGTGGAATGCCTACCCAGGGCAGGACAACGCAACACAGTGATTTGCGCTGCAATGTGTTTCTCCAGATTTTTGGAGCCACTCAAAGTGTCTTTCTGTAGCTTCAAAAACCTGGCTTACGGTTTGTGTTGCTCTTGCACCATGTTACATGGTGCAAGAGCGATG
Source organism: Lissotriton helveticus (assembly GCF_964261635.1). Classification (NCBI taxonomy): domain Eukaryota; kingdom Metazoa; phylum Chordata; class Amphibia; order Caudata; family Salamandridae; genus Lissotriton; species Lissotriton helveticus. Next base: position 434,981,173 of record NC_136073.1, read on the forward strand.
CAAATCGAGTCATAAATATGGCCCTGAGGCCCAGATTCTCAATGGTGTCAGGCAACGCAGAGCAGCACCCAAAGATGCTGTGCTGCTTTGTGTGACAGGGAGGGAGCAGGAGAGCGCCATATTCACATAGAAATGGCTCTCTCCTCCCCTCTTCCTATCAACAGTGCTGATTTCAGCTGCTGAGCGCAGTGCACACACCTTAGCGCCATAGCGCTAGTGTGTATGCATGAGTCCAGCATAGGTTTTGTTCAGGAAAGGTATCCTTCCTGAACAAAATACTGTGCTTAGACAAATGCAAAAGTGTTCCACTACTTTGTGTGTGTGCTGCCCAGTGCAGCACTCATTCAAAGTCAGAAAAGCCCAGAGTAATAAAAACATTACTCCCTTTAATGCCTGCTTTTCAGCTGCGTTAATTTTTGGCACTAAAGCCTTAATGCTGATGTTTGAGAATAGGGTTTAGCATCAAAAAGCATGGGTGGTAGCATGGGTAACCCCATTTACCACCCATGTAACGCCCCCTTGAAGCAAAGTAATGCAAAGCCGTTACTTTTCCATACAAACAACTCAAATACCAATTCGCGTTGGTTTGTGAATCCCAAAAAAGATTTAGCATCTCTCTAAACAGAGACTACATTTTGAGAACCTGGGCCTGAGTTTCTCTGAATCAGGGTGCACTATATCAAACCAAAATAAGCTATGCTTTATGCATATACTGTGCATACATTTTCAAAGTGCTCCTTTACTTAGAAATGGCTTTGAAAATCAGTATGGCTTTATTTTTCGGGCAAATATGCAAAATTAGACGTATAGTAAGAAATGTTATTTGCCGGTATCTCCCATTACTTTTTGACTTGAGACTGTATCTCATGTAAAAAGCACATTCATGCAAAATATTGTCGGGAGACAGGTGAGGTCTATCATCGACATTTTCTGGACGAAACTGTCTCCCGTGGACAAACATTACATGAAACTGAATGATGTGGAATTTTGAGAAATTATGCACATTTTGTCTCGAAAATGTTAGTCTCCAGGCCAAGCTTTTATGTGTTAGTATATGCTCATAGATGCACAAATGTGAAAAGACGGTTTCCATTGTCTCTGTGTAAATTGCCTTGTTTTCTACCTCCAATGACTTTGTCCTGCTTTCTATTTCCCTGGTTTACTTCTCTGTATGGCAACCGCACTGCAAGCTTAGGAACCAAAAATCAACATAATCAAAAGATTGGGGAATAAAAACAGGACACTAGGATAGGAAGCACATAAAGAGATAATCTATGCATATTTGTGTATGCCTGTGTATGTGAGCATTGGAACATTAAGGCCAGACTTAATAGCTTTACCAATACTCGTTATGAAATACAATATTTAAATAGATTTTACAATATAACATAAGCATAAAAGATTAACACTTAAATGTGAAACGTTCTTAATTGATGGGTATTGAGATCTATCGAAGTATCTGATTTTAATATCATATTGTGATATCAATTGAAGCATAATATTCCTATTTGTACAAAATGAAGGATGCTTATGTTTACCCCCCAGTGTAACGTTTTCTGCAGTATAGGCTCATTACACAGAGACATGCAAATAGGGAGTGCATTCAAATGCCCCTCAAGAAATCCCAGCAAACTCTCACGGCACTGTATCTAAGCTATTTAGCATCCCATTAAACAATATTCAAAATATAAATCAAAATTCATGGCGGTGAGTAATATCCCCGCCACAATTTATGGCATTTTAAAATAGGACAATTTCTTCAAATGCACAATAAATTTGGTTTTGTGGAATTGCACATGCCATCTTATCATGACAGTTGCTTTATCTACACAGTCCAGTGAAGCCTAGTCACTTTATATAATCTGAATTCACAAATCAACTGTCGTCTTCACTTCACTGATTCATGGCTGATGGGCCTTTCACAAGGTAGAAAAAAAAAACCTCTTCACGTTGACAAGGGCGATAAATGGAGAGGTGAGAGCTGTCTATCTATCCTGCTGCTCTGTTGTTCGGTCTGTGGTGATACATCTCAGTGCACGCTCATAAACCAACCCCTCTTCGACCTCTGTAGAATTATTGGAAACCAAGGAGAATTGATGGTGCCCACTCGGATAATAATGATGCGTAAAAACAATCTGATCCTAATTACCCTAAACAATGCCTCAGACGAATGATATATATTGTTACTGGCGTTACTTAGCAAGGAGACCCATGCAAATATATAGTTATTGCATAGCATGTTGCTTAGATAACTGCTAATTGAATTTCATTAGCAGTATTATATTTGTTTGTATTCTGCTTTTTTGGCTTGCATGACATCAGACATTCTGATTTGCGCCTGGGTGATTTTTTCGTCATGGGCTTGTGCACCTGCCGCTGGAGAAATACGGCCATCAAACGCAAAGCATTGTGGACTGGAAAATCGAATTGGGCACCAATAGGTTTTAGCAGCTGATTTAAGTGTACAGTTTGAATGTAGATTTCGTAGTGACCAGGAGTTTTTTTCAACACACATTTTACCAGGAAGTACTTTTAGGAAGGGAAAAAGCAAAGTTCTGTATTTTCCAGCTGTTAATGAGGGAATAAGGGCCTTATTACTACAGTATACCCTGCTCAGAATTTCATCACTCGCAACGAGAGAGTGTAACCATGCTGGGGAAAGAATGCACCCCATCTTATTTGTATTTCCATAGGCGATTTTACTTTACCCAAATACTGCAGCCTTCCTGATGGGGACTCCTCCCAGCCTTGGGAGCGAAGAAGGGTAACTAACTGTAATCCATCACCCTGATCATAAAGAAGGATTATAGGGTGAGGGAAGCAATCAAGTGAAGCTACTGAGTATGCCTACTAACACAGATACATGGATGACTGCATTAACCATGTATGCCATCACTTTCTTTTCTCTACAGACCACTGTATCACTCTTCAAATACCTAGACGTATTACAGACAGCCAGCATCAGTTTTGGGGGAATGGCATGGCTAAAATATGATGAAGAGTTCAGGGCAAGGAGGGGCTAGATTCATCAAAATCATGAGGGGAAGTAGATAATGAGTGATGGGTCCAGTGGATGACCCTGACTGGGTCCATCCCATTAGTGCACATGGGAGTTGGATTTTGCTACATACATCCTTTTCAAGCAGACCGACCTTGGAGGGAGGTTGGTGGAGACGTAACAGAGGGATAATCAGGTGGTGCTAAGAGCTCACCAGAGGGGCATGTTCCCAATTACCGTGTAAGTTCCAGCGTGAATGCTCAAAATTTAACAGGAAACCTCCTCTGGTCCATTGATTCAGAAGACTGGGGGCATGAGTCATTGTTTGAAGTGGTGATAAAGGGAGAGGGGTTGTGGGAAGGGAAATACTCCAGTTACTTTGGAAGTGATGGAAACCTGGCTGTGATCACACTGGGAAAGAGAGGGAACACACAGGATTTAATTTATTTTATTTTATTATTAGATTTGTAAGGCACAGCAGCTACCCAAAAAGGGTTTAGCGGCGCAGAAGTCGGATGAAGGTGGGCTTTCCGAAAGGATTTACAATGCCATACAATGGGCCAAAAAACATGGGCTATGCCCTAATCACCCAAGGCATCTGGGCAGAAGCAAACAGAATTAAAAAGAAAATGATGTCTGAAGATTGATACACAATAGTTATTTCAACTAGGGACAAATATATATTATTCCCCTGCGTGGGGGCCTCGTCCTCAATTCTAACTCATAAACCGTTCACCCACTCAAAGGAGTCTTCCTCAATTCTTTCGCATATCTTTTTAATCTATTTTTTATACAGATATATACAAATGTTTATACATTTTTAACACATTAAAAACTTAAAACACACAAAACACAATGGTCTAGCAAAGAGCACCCAAACCTTTCCGTAGCTATCCATTTTAACCCGGTTGCAATGAAATTCTTACTAGAAGAAGAGGAGGAGTCCAGTGAACTAAAATATGTATATAGGAACTTGACAAACACACACAATACATGGACTGAATAGAGGAGGAGTTTCCCTCTGTTTCTGTGTGTGTAAAGGATTACCTCCTCTCGGATTGCTTACATATATGTATTTCATTGCAACCGGGTTAAAAAGGATGGGCACAGACTAGGTTTAGTTGTTATTTGCTAGACCATTGTGTTTTGTATGTTTTACTTTTTTATGTGTTGAAAATTTATCAAAATGTGTACATATCCATATCAAAAAATAGATTTTATTTTATTTATTTATTTCAAAGGTGTTATATAGCGCTGGCTAGACCCGGAGGTATCAGAGCACTTTACTTGAGTATCAGACAATAATTGCAGGTTACATCTTTACAAAGGTTACACAATAATTAGAGAACGGCAACATAGTGACAAGTAAGGTTGAGACAAACAAAAAGGAACATATAGGTAAGGGAAAAAGCAGGCAAGGGGAGATATTCCGGGGGAGGGGGGGTAGGAGAAGGGGAAGTAGACAGAGAATGGTGGAGGAAAAGAGGAGGGGAGGGATAGAGACACAGGGGGAGGGTGACAGGAACTCAAACCGGTAGACGAGTCAAAGCTGCGCCCAAAGTCCAGTAAGCTGTGATCCCAGGGGGAGTGGTATCATTTCCCCATCTCTGTTGTGAGAGGCTCCGTAAGCACAGAGGACCCTCTCAGAGGGGTCTCTGAGACTCCAAGGCCTACTTACTGGATCCTTCCCCAAAAAGGGGATAGGGAGTGCTTTGGCAAGGGGTGCCATACCATACCTCAATTGTGAGTGGCTCCCTTGGCGCTGTGCACTCTCTCAGCGGGTACGCTGAGACTCCAGCGTATATATCTTGGATCTTTCCCCAACAAGGAGAGAAGGAGTGCTTAGTCAAAGGGCACAAAAGTACAGGGGGCTAGGCTGTGTAGCGGGCAAGGGGTAGTTTCAGTTGAGAGGGGATAGGAGCAAAGGAAGTAGACAAAGAACGAAAGAATGATGAATGGGAACAGATAGATAGGAGACAAGGAAAAAGCAGAGTAACAGAAATATGATGAGGGGGGTGGGCGAGAGCAGGGAGACGGGGAGATAAACTGTGCCCAAAGTCCGGCTGGGTAGGTGACGGTCAGGGGATGAACCAAGGCCGATCTCCTCAACAGCTGAACAGAGCAGCTCCACCGGGTGTCGGACATAGTGCTCGGACTCCGCTGTCAGGATGGAGATCAGGAGTATGCTCAGAGATTGGCATTGTGCGTTGATTAGGTGGTGGTCGCTTCCACCCCTCGTTCACCTCTGCTCCATTGCTGCCTCTTTGGTCTGTTTACTCTGCCCCAGGGTCCCAACAGGCGCTCCGATCCCAGGCACATTCTCTACCTAGTGACGGTAGCAGCGAAGAATTGCAAGACCTTCTTATTTGAGGCTCTTTTGGGTGGCATAAGGTGAGAGGTTTAGCTCCCTTCTCAATTCCGCTTGAAAATACCTTAGGGAAGACATAAGATCTTCCTTGTTGAGAGCCATGGCGGTCGTACCTTCGTCGCGGTCTAGAGGCCGGAGTTTTTCTGCTGGCGGTAAAAAGCTCAAGACCTTATTCGATGTTCTAGTTACCAACTTCTTCAGTGGCATAGAGGCTGACCTAGCCCGCTCTCCACTGTTTTGGCACTGGGAAGCTTGAGCGGGGGGACCAGGTTTTAATGTATCCCTTGGTTGTTGGCCGTCAAGGGAACTAGGCAATTGCGGGCTATCAGGGTCCTTGCTAGATCAGTCCTTACGAAGCAACAACTTCCCAGTGGATTAGTAGGAGGCGTGGAGCAGGATATATGTGCTAAGCCCCACTGCGTATTCAGGACTTTCAGAGGCTGGGTACACCATATATCCCAACGGCCCGAATGGCCTGCCCGGTTGCCCCACTGGCGGGGCTAGCTAAAGCGCCGCAGTGCTCAGTGCATAATCAGACCTGCGACATGTTGAAGTCACATCAGAGAGGTGACAGGAGAGAGGTGACAGGCAAGGCAGTAGCGAAGATGTGCAGCGTTCCCAGTGATAGCTAGAGCCTCCCCTATACCGCAAGGCACCACCTCTGTTGTGCGCAAACACACCTCAGGCAGCTACTGGGATTCAATATTAAGTCCTGCTCATTACAGAATCATTGGGGTAAGCGCTGCCAGCAGGGAGTAGTCGGCGGTAGAAGAAGGAGATGGAATGGTGCCCGTTACGAGTCTGGCTGCCATCTTAGGGTCAGGCACGTCTCTCTAATATGTCAGGAGGAAGAGCAGAGAACGCTTCGCCCGTCAGATGGGACACATTCGGGGTTTGCTGCCGTATTCCATGCATGTGCCTTTTAGAGAGTCCTCCGGTCGTCCGCTCCGCCCCGCCTGCACAGTTTCTCCTGGGACTGGGGCCGTCGTATCGCCGCCCCACCTGACGACCTCAATGGCATAACCCTCACCTCAGGTGTCGCAGTATCGCTGCGGTTGTCTGGGCGCATTTACGGCTGCCAGCGGTGAGGTCTCACCACCGGATTCTCCCCGCGTCATTTGGGAGAGTGGCGGCCGCCATTTGGTTTCCGTGGCTGCTGCAGATCACGTCAAATTTCTGCAGAAAGCATTGCTCTCCTTGTCTCACCCTGCTCTGAGCTACAGCGCGTTTTCCTTAATGCTTGCAATGCTACAATAGATTAAAAACATATATGAAAGAATTGAGGACGACTTAGTGAGTGGGTGAACTGTTTACGAGTTAGAATTGGGGACTAGGCCCTCACGCAGGGGAATAATATATTTTGTTACCTAGTTGAAATAACTGTTGTCTATCAATCCCCAGGCCTCATTTTCTTTTTGATTCTATAAAAGGGGCCAAGGCATACCTGCTGGGCTGCATAGTTGCAATCAGTTAAGTACATGACAGAGATAGTTCTGTTAAAGTTAACAAAGGAAGTTCAAGCAGGGTGCATTGCGGGCCCATTCTGGGGGGTTCTGATACAGGACCTTATCATATTACCACTGGAAGTGATCCTTGTGATTGTGAGTTAAGGCTAATCCATCATTTATCTTGGCTAGAAGGAACGTCCATAAATGACTACATTTAACAGACTGAAAGCTCAGTGCAGGGTTGGTGCTAAAATGAGCAAAGCAAATGTGAAACTGGGGTTTGTGTTAGTTCTACTTCACTAGAATGATTTTTCCCTGTTGAGGATTCAATTTGATGGCTGAATATATATCGACATAACTATGTCGATAGGCCACATGTGCAATTTCAATTTATTTATTTATTTTGTTATGGAACTCCTACTGAGGTCCACAGAAACACACCAACAGATTAAAAAGACACAAACTTTACATACAATACAAAATTCTTCCTTATACATTGCTGTACAATTTCTTATATCAAACATACGGAGAGATGTGCAAATAGTGCTATAAATACATGAAGCAATCAAATAACCAACAAATCAGGCAAAAAGTATCATAAATATATGATACTTTTTGCCTGCTTAAACCTCTTTTCTCTCCATTTTGACTTTCTTTTCAGACTCCATAGCATTGTGTCACTCTTGTGCTTATTGTTCCCATTGGCTTACTTTTACACTTCTTCTCTCATTGCCTTCTTCTTCTTTTCTGCCCCCCTCATTTAACCTATAGGCAGTTTTTCAACATGGTGCGTGGGGGACGGGGGAGTTGCTCCGACTTGAATTGCTTTTGTTCCTGTGTTTATTTTCACTATTGTTCAATAAAAAAAAACGATAAAAAACAAATAACCAACAAATCAATATTATGTCATGAAAATAGAATTAATGTTAAAGAATTTCCTTGTAAATAGACAGAAATGTTTTAAAAAATTGATATATCTTAAAACAAACCACTTTATTTGGAGGGAACAAAACCAAAGATTGTGCCTCCTGGGCAGAGTAAATATTAAATTTGATAAAAACTGGCTTTAAGGACACTCACCTGGCACTTTGCAGCTTTAAACATACAAATTAAACATGATTTAGATCTTGGATTTGCAACTGGCACAATTTTCAAATTATCTTCTCTCTTGGTGTTTTATCTCAGATACCAGTGACTTCTCTCAGAGGCAGCAAATTAAATCTCAGTAGGAGTATCAGCCTTCTAATCCCGTGAGGGATATTCCAAGTTAAATAAGGCTGTGGTTTATTCCCCAAGGCACTCCGACTGACCACCTCATTACTGGACCTGGACTGACTTGGGCAGCGTCTCTCACCAAACTGATAGGGGATCTCGACTTCTTTAAAAGCTGTTTCAATACAGATTTAGGCATAGGAGAAGCGGGGTTCACACTAAGACCGCATGTATCACTTGCACATACAAAAGACCTAAAAAAAGTTGATTGTTCTTTTAGCGTTCCAAAAATTTTTATTCTCAGGATAGCCCTAAGTGTACCCTCCTCCCTCCAATAGAGGGAGTCACCCCACCTAAGAACTGCTGCCAGGGATAACATGAAGGACAAGACTAATCCAAATTTAGGGCGCAGTAATTGTGGGGCTGCCAAATAGTTTAAATTGTAAATTTAACGCAGGATTCATCCTACCGCCCTATCGAAAGAGAGCCAATAATTCATGTCCAACACCTCAGCAGCATATATTAACGAGGGAGGGATTTTGACCTTAAAAACAGATAAAACATGGCCAAAATGGCGTCTCCCGCAAGTTTTATAGAATCTGTTTAATGCACTTGCCTGGGAGAGAGCTTTATTAACACAGTGTTTAATATGTTCCAAATCTCTGCCTGTTTTAGAAAAAACCTTCCCTAGCTATAGGTACGAATCAACCAGTTCCAGTTTTTCAGAACCAAGCATCCATTTTAGACATCTCTTTATTCTGAGCCCCTTCCTTGAAAAACCAAAATCTTGGTTTTTGCAATATTAATTTTCAAGAAGTGAGCCTCTGCATATTTACTTAGGGCATCCAGCCGACGTTGCAGGCCAATAGGCGTTAGATCCAATATTGCAACATCATCTGTATATAATAGAGAGCCAACGGGAATTGTACCAATTTTGGGGGCATCCCCCTTACAGAATTCAGAGCGCCGGGGAGATCGGCAATATACAAAGAAAATAAAAGTGGTGCTAATAGGCAACCCTGCTTGAGCCCATTGTGTGTTCTAATTTTACATGATAACCCCGCGAACCTCCCATCAGAACATAGCACCAGGTGTCTGTATGCAATTCCATAATCAGACCCAAAAGATGATGTGGTATGCCAAGGAGGATAAGCTTTCTCCACAGCATCTGGCGGTCTGCTTTGTCAAACGCCATGGAGGAAATCAATAAAAGCTGAATACATTGGGATACCTTGGGAGAAAACATATTTCTCTACGGTTACTGAACAACCGCTATGTTATCCAAGGTGCCATGGTTCTTTCTAAAACCAGCTTGTTCCGGTGGAAGAATATTCTGATCATCAACCCATTGTTGTAGATGACAGAATATGCTTTTTGCAAATAGTTTGTCTGAAGCATCCAGGAGGGCAATCTGTCTAAATCTAGCCGGCACCGTTTTCGGTCCTTTTTTATACAGGGGGACTATAATGCTGCCCTTCCAAGAAGGGGAATTTTATTAATAGAAAACAATATGTAAAAAAGTGACTCTAAAAAATCACCCCATGCTTCTGGCTCCTTTTTGATCAGTGCAATCGGGATTCCGTCCGGCCCTTGTGCACCGGAGGTTCTAGCATTCTTTATATAACTTACCACTTCCTCTCCTAACGGGGGCCACATTTGGTAAACTCAGTGGATGCGGGTTTAACCCCATCAGTCATCACAAGAGAAACTGGGCTATTATTTCCATATAATAGGGAGATGCAATTCACCTAGTCCTTTTCCGTAATCAGTATGGGTAGAGCCCTCTGCCTTGAATCGCAGTATTCCGTGATCAAGCCAATAATTTCTTGAGTCTTTGGCTCTTGCGGCTTCCCTCTGCCCTACCCACTTAGCATCAAGCTCCCTTCTTTTTTCACTGAGCATAAAACATCTTCTCACTCGCTTAAGGCGATTGATTTCCTGCTGCTGACCAGTGAGGAAATGTATCTGCTGTTCTTGGACAAGATGGTTAGTTGCTTGTTTTAAAGATATCTTACGGGACGTATCCTGTTTATACAGGCGAGGTTCAGAAGATGTAGAGCTTAAATTACAGAGCTTCTCAATTTGAGCCTCAAAGAAGGGTATAATATTGGAGTGAGTAAAACCCTGCTTTTCTAAGCCATCTTCACAAACAAGCCTACTTCAAAGATGTTTTTTTTTGTATCCAGAAGGACTGACCATTTGCTTTGTTAAAAGTGGCCATGCCCTGACCAGCATTCCCTGAATCGAATGTGGGTAGATCAAAAGCTACTGTCATACCCACTAACGGACAAAGACATTATCACAAGCCCCAAACATTTGATAACAAACAATCACATAGTCTAAAAGGCTCTGAGTGTGGTGGGAGTAAAAGGTAAAATGTGTTATTTTAGCACTCACCCATTTAGAATAACAATATCTAGGCTACTGATGCTATCAAGCAAAAGAACCCCCGATTATTTGTTTTTGCTTTATTTGGAAATAAAATCTCGGGAATGTGCCAGATTTCCTCTTTGTCCGTATTGGCATAAATCCCCAAAGTAGAGTTCCAAATTTTAGCATTTAAGTCTCCCACTAAAGTCACTAGGGGGCATTCTTCCCTGATAGCTATATCCTGAATAAAAGAGAAAAAATACATGCAAAAGATGATAAAAAAATTTCCCAGGGGGGACATACAAGTTTGACACAAAGAAGGAAGAGTACCTGCCAGAATCTCCCAGACACGCAAACTTCACACATATACAGTGGTTTGAAGGGTGGCAGAAGACCTTATTCCAGCTAATGGAATTCTTAAGCAAAATAGAGACCCCCCCACTAGAGTGTCCCTTTACCGAACGCTTAGCATAGCAAGAGTAAACAAAATAGCCATCACATTCAAACTTTTTACAGGACCATGTTTCTTGTAAGCATATAATGAAAGAGTTCATAATTTTCAAGGAATTCAGTTTTGTTTCATTGGGTCCCAGACCGGCCAAATTCCAAGACGAGAGTAGCCCACCCAGGCTACCTCAATGGAGCACTCCTTACTGCTTCTGGATGAGTGTTATTCAGAGCTCTTGCAACCCAATTCCACTGGCCGAATTCATCTTCTTTATCTGGAGTCTGAGAGGCAACTGCCATACTGGACACAACATTTATTGAACGCCCCCTCCAGTCCATGGAAACCACTATATCTTTGGAATTGCCCACAGAATACTCGGTATCGGGGGCCAAAGCATCTAGCACCACTGAATTAGTAGCTGTGGAAACTTTCAAATGATGTTATATCAAGCCCTCATTTAAGAAAATGCTCACAATACTTCAAAACCAAGTTGGCCACTATCAGGAAGCAAAAAGTGACCTTAAAATACGGAACAGTGTCATGTACATTAATCATCACCTTTAAAATATCCTTGCTTGCTATCAGCTTTAATGCCTCTAGTTCCAAGAATAAGCTAAGAATGTATCATCTGTTTACCAGAAAGAATTCATTATCAAATAGCCAGATAAAATCCACCATGGGAGATAAACCAGTCTGTACCCGCTAGCTTTCTTCGGAGCGTCTTTCCAGGGGATCCATAAACGGACCCTATCCGTAAAGCTGGCAACTTGTGTACCACCATGGTGTTGGATATGAGAGTATGAAACAGTATTGGGAGTTGGGGGCCTCAATATTTCTATCAGATGGAGATGAGATCCCTATATGGTTTCTATTCGGCCCAACCTGTGGAATAATTGGAGCCTGGGTCCCTCCCTCTAGGTTACCGTCCACCTTGGGATCAGTGGAGTCAATGGCCCCAGTCCCTGTCTGCAGTGAGGGGAACCCATAATCCATTTGCATTTCCCCTCCCAATTGATCTGCAAACTCATTAGAGGAGGGATGGATTACCTGGAGTGACTGCAACAACCGAGTTTGAGGAAATACTCCCAGTCCAGAGTCCCCCAAACTCCTAGTTAATGCCATAGGTGCTCTGAAGGATTCTCATGGGATGTATGACGTTACAACGCATACTTTTACCACGCATGCCTAAACAACTCGGTATTTACAACGAATACCTTTACAACGCATAGTGCTTTGGGGCGCTGGATAGTGAATAGTTTAATTTTCTATTCCAACTCCAGTCCCCGTGGATAGTAGGGAAGGTGTTGGATAGTAAATTAAATCTATTCCCTCTCCTAGAGCGCCCCTCAGCGCAATGCGTTGTAATAGTGTGCGTTGTAAAAGTTGCGTTGTAAAGGCACTGCGTGGTAAAAGTTGCGTTGTAAAGGATGTTTCCCATTCTCATGGGTTGCCATCTGCTAACGGTGTTTTATGGCCTCCCTTCTCCGTTATGAAATGGGTATCACTCTGGCTTTTCAAAATAGCAGCCGCAGTTCAGCACAACCAGCAACAGCCAGCTATTCAATTGTGCAGACAAGGATAACACTTATGGGCATTAAACTAGACTCAGGGGTCAAGGTGGCACACTTACTGTGAGGCAAACCAGTGACATTGAGAATCCTGTTGATTTAGGTGGTAGCAAAGAGAAAGTGTCACCATAAAAATTGCAGCAAGTCTGGTTCTTCTGAACTCTGTATGTAAGGTGCTGGCCCAAGGCAGAATATTTTGAAATCACATGGACTTGGCCATGAGAGGGGCATAGAACCTTCACCAAAGGATCATAATATCAGATGGGTGAGGCAAAACATGTTGATTTGGTGTGGATTTCTGTAGAATTATAATGCACTGACTATGAGGCTACAGACTGACTAATTACCCTAAACGTTGATTTTCTCTGACATGTCACATTTGGTCAGTTTTAGGCTTTAATGCAAGGGACATGTACGGAAAAGTGGCCGGAGGATAGAAAAGAGTAAAACACACCATTGCCTTTTTGGAATTCCTCCCCCTGTTTTTGGCAGTGAGATTGTGGCACAAGAGGATGGTGAACAGGACGATTACTTTTGTCATAGACAATGAAGCAGTAGTAGGGGTAATTAATAGGCGCTCAGCTATCAATCATTGTGTCCTCAGACTGCTAAGAGACCTGTGTTGGGTGTCTACACTGGTACATTGCTTTCTGTGCTCAAAACAAGCCATAGCTGGAGAACGGCACTGATTACGCACTTTCTTGGTTTCAGTGGTTGAAGTTCAATGAGCTGCCACCTGAATCTGACCAGCGAGAGAAGCAGTACAGAAAAACCATAGAATCTGACACAATAATACAGTTAAAGTATATATCGAAAAGCATCCCAGTATTTTTTCAACAGGAGAGCAAAGAGTATTTGAGACAGCCTTCGCAACATGGAAAAGTAACATGGTGAACTTTGGAACGGAGATGATTGAGAAACAGTTACCAGTGACTATCTAAGGGAAGCTGACTGGGATAGTCATCTTTGGAAAATGTTTCTGGGGAAATGGAATGAATGATGGATGGATGGAAAAAAGATGGGAGGAAGGGTGCCAGGATTGTTGGACCTTCTACCCGCTTGGCAGGCTCAGTCTGCGCTTTGTCTAATTTCTGTTGGATGAAACCAAGAAAAAAACCTCACAAAAGGCCACACTTGGAGGTATAGGTGGGAGAAAAGGATTTCCAAGATGGGCGCTGTTGAATAGCAGTCTAGTCGTTCCTCAAACACCTGATTGGAATCTCGGTGAAGCGGGCTCCCCCTAACGAGTGCGCTCTTCAGTGAGGGGATTCCAGTGTTCGGTTCAGTTCCTCATAGCTCCTCAAAAATCTATAATAATAAATAGTTATTGCCGTAATACTTAAATAACTCACCACGTCGCTTGTGCACGGCACGTAGTCTCGTCCTGCCACCTTGATTCCTCCTGGCGAGTCGGAGATGTCGTGGCGGCGGCTCAGGTTCGCGACTCCTCCCGCCTCAGAGCTCCGACGATATTAACCCTAGAAGCACAAGGAAAAAGAAGTATCATTCAGCTAAGTGAAAAAACTCTCGTTCTTAAAAACGATAAGACAAAAGTTGTGTATAGTTACTATTATGAATACCATTACTTAACTTGCTAATAACAGCAGTAACTACAGGAATCGTCAGTAAAGTATCAGAAGCACCTAGATTGAAGAAAAAAGAAATATAGTTATAACCTTTGATAACATATCTTTCAGAAAAATAAGTGACTGTGAATATTTGCTCTACTTAAGTAGCTTTTCTGGAATAGCGAATAAAAAGAAAATTACTAAGGAAATTAAAGAAGACATCTTAAAAAATAATTGGTAGGTAAAAAGAATCCCTGAAAGATAAATAATAAAAGTCAATGTACCTCAGGGAGGTGAATTAAATGTTGTCAGTGTGTATTGCAGACAAAAGACAAGAAGAAGAATACATAACAGGAGACTCTAAACAGTTAGAACACCCAAATAAAGAAGAGAGGCTAGTTCAAGAGGATTAGGGGTATATTAAGTAAGAGTATATATACATATATATCGAATACACTTCAATAGATAGAGTAGAGTAGATTAGGTTGCTAAGTAACTGTTTGTGTGTTAGCTTCCAGGTTTCTTCGGAAAATATCCACTACTTGGAGTGATAGAGGAAACTACTGGAAATCCAAAGGTCCAGAACCAGTCTCTTCTGTTGTATTATTTTATCCACTCCCCCGTCCCCCTTTGGGGTTAATTGGAGATGTGATTTATATTGGTCTCTGAGGAATCCTGGAGAGGGAGTTGGGAACTTTTGTCTTCTGCTCCTGTGCAAGTATTTGGTAAGAGTACTTAATAATAGTGGTCCCTGACAAAGGGCCTCAAGTGTAGACATTCTAGAGGACATTATGTGTCAGATGTGAATTGTGTGCGCGTCCTCTTAGAAGCAAAGATATTCCAAGACATTTTCTCTATCTTAATTTTTGGCACCTTGAGGGTGTCTGAGGTAGTGGAGTCAAGCAATTATCAAGGAATGAGACATGAGGAAGTAGCACATGAAGGGAATGATCTGTTCATTTAAGTATATAGGAGTAAGATGAACCCCAAGGGAAAGCCAGTCAAATATTTTGGGGAAATTGTGCAGTAAAGAGATTGTAGTGTATATTGAATATGTAGAATTGAGGGGTGCATAGTTAGAGCACATTTTAATGCGTGAAGATGGAAGTGGGTCGCCGGTCAAGCAGGTGTTAAGGGTGTTAAGAAAATGTTTGCAGGGAGAGGTTGCCCTCTGGATAAGTATGGGATGTACTAATTGAGGGTGGTGTTGTGACAGGAAATGAACTGGGATTGGGGAAATCTGTCTGACGAGTTTGGGCAGGAGGCGGTTGTCCAAGGTTTAAGGGTACGTACAGCTAGGAGGTTAACGAAGAGGGGATTGCTAATGGGGGACTTGTCTATTGGCAACATGTGGGAATGGCGAGGATCGGAAGAAACAGATCTGGATTAGTGGTCACTCCATATTGAAGAGGGCAGGGGACCATCCGAAACAGCAGGTTTATGGCCAGCAGCTGTATTGGATGACAAGAAGGTGGCATTCAGTCATGCAGCACAGAGAAGCCATGTGTTGAGACCAATTGTTGCCCACACTATGTAAGCTGAATGAGAATGGACCCCGACCACACATGATATTGATTGACCAGGGTGCAAAGACATGCTACAGCTAAAGGGACTGGAGCTATTTAAATTGATGAAAAGGACCTCAAAACAGTGCTGGATAAGTGGGAGTGTATGAGCATATTTTGGACCCAGTTGCTAACTAGGAGGTTAGCTGGGGACTTGAATGCCAGTGGCCTTAAACAGGATGCACAAATATGTTAATAGGGAGAGTTATATTTTTGGAAAGCCATGAATATTAGTGCACTTTTTCATGAGGATCGCCAATGCTGTTCAATCAAAGTACAGTACACTTATCCCTCCCTTTGTGGGGCCAGGATGTACCTGGTAAAACGAATGGAGGTTTGATGATCTTGTTGGGGCAGAAGGCAGCCAAGTGACGGGTGTGGAGAGAAAGAACACCAAGATTTGGAAATTTTCTGGTTATAGAGAGAGCTCATGTTAAGGCAGAGGGAGTGGAGGGAAGATTTAAGAGCTGAGAAATAGGAGGAAAGAACATCAGCAACATGGAAAACACAGACATCTGGATCTCATGTGAGCAGGCTGAGCAGGCTGAGCAGGCTGAAAAGAAAATTGATTTCTACTTTAGGAATAGAAGTTTTACTATTTATATCAGTGTTAAGGGTTTGGCGTCAATGAGGACCAGAGAGGTTAGACAGTAAGTGGAGAGCAATGTTTAAGGAAGGGGTTAGAGTTCAATTGTAAAAACGCCTTTTGTGAAATGAAGTGTCTATGGCTTAGTCAAAGGATGAGTAACTGCTATCTCAGCGTGCTTCTGAATAAAGACGCCTTATTCACGAATCAAACAACGTTGGCAGTCGGTCTTTCTCAAGGTGGGCCCCATGCGGTGGGGTAGTTTGACTTCACTACATGGGAGCACTGGGAAGTATGACAGGGATGGGAGGGCAAGTAATGTTGGTGGTTGTGTGGTCGCTACGTCATCATCATGTTCACACGTGCACAGAACTATTCAATCCCTCAGCGCAAGTGACATCCTACCTTCCACTCTTTGGACAATAAATAGGGGCTTAATTGGAAACAGAAAGGGCAAAAGTAGGGAACAGTGTGTATGTTGGCATGTACGTTTCTCACTGGAAGTAAACAGAAGAGAGAGCTCAGGCTAAGGTAAGAGGAGAGCATTCATTGTTTAACAGCAGAGAAATAGGGACAAAGAACATCAACAACAACAAAAATGGAGACAGCTTGGGCTTGGTGCAAGTAAGTTGGAAAGGAGTCGATTGAGATTTATCCTTGAGGAGTAGGACAGTTAATTATATATATTAGTAATAATGGTTTGACATTAATCAAGAGAAGGGAGCTTCAACATTTATGGGAAGGCAATGTTTTGGGGTAGGGGAATAGGATCTAGTTAATTGGTTTGCACAATTTAAAGGACATTTATCATGTCTGGCTTGACCAAAGGATGTGTAATTGGGAGATCTCCTTGCTTCTGAATAAATTGGTCATTTCCAGAAATTAGTGTCAGAGACATTTTAAGGCATGGGGAAAGTGGGCTCTGGCCTAGGGCCCTGCATTTCAGAGGCCTCCCTGTTAGAGAAATCTCTGTTCCACGGAGAGTCTTGCCTGTTGGCCTTGGATAGTTCTTAAACATATTGTTTTAATTACTGTTTTCCTTTAATGTATTTTTAATGTAGGTGATGAGTGAGAGTTTATTACAGACATTTTGCAGAGACATATATTTATGTTTCAAGTAACATCCATAAAAAAAAGTTTCTTTTAGGTGACAATAGGACATCACATATGAGAAAAAAGGGAGGGATTCACAGATAATGTTAGTGAGCTGCTGCTGTGTTATAATATTGAAAACTCATCACTATCCCTGAATATTAGATGTAAACACAATTTGAACTAGTGCTCCTGTGTACTATTAGTGACCTGGCCAAAGAGGATACAAAAGAGCTGAAACGGAATCATAAATTCAAAGATACTCCGGATGGGGTCCCAAAATATATTTTGGCCCAGGCCCCCAAAATCCTTAAGATGTCCTTGATTAATGTCAGTATTTTGTCTTTACTAATGCATATTAAAGCAGCAAATACTTGCCCTCTGGCTCGTCATGCTTAGTGAGCCTGGTCAGAAATGTGAGCATAGCACCTGTGCTCACTGTTTGTCACTCCTCTTTATCAAATGTCCTGATCATAAATTGTGATGTGCAGTATCAGAAACGTCACCAACATATCACCTGCACTCCTTATACTCAATGTAAAAATATTTAGTGTGTCAATGCATCTAAGTGTGGAACATTTAATAAACACTTTGTTATAAAATATAAATAGAGAACTAGAAGAAAGGTTAATTTATTCTTAAATTCCCGTCCAGGGTTTGTAAACTAATATTGTTGCGAGGGAGAAAAAGAGTAGAGAGGCGCACTCAATGAAGTCAGTAACACAAAAAGTCCATTAAATATGTAGATCTTCTGTTGTTTTCTTAAATGTATTCTTTATTTTCTTTCACATACAACGGCACAGCCAACGCGTTTCATTCCCAATTGTGCCTAGGGAATTTCATCAGGGCATATACTAAACAGTCAGGTTGATACGGTAGTCCTAGATGAGGTAGCTCTTAGAGAGCTGTTGTGAAGGATGATCGCAGTAGATCACAGCGTGTTCCTGAAAAACGCTTGCCGCTCAGGTCCGAGTGGAATGGTAGTTCGTATCCCCCGAGTTAGTTGAAAGTGCAGCTAAGGAAAGTCAAGGTGTATGTTGATCCTGGACCCCTTAAGGGAGCTGCAATGCGGGGGACGTTCAGCGCGCTCCGGGAGATAACCGGCGTGCATAGTACTTTGTCTTCGCGTTATTGCGGAACGGTACCTCTGATATGGTCCCCGTTCTCCACTGCTCCTCCTCATGGATTAATGGAATTGTTGCGAGGGAAGTATGGGAATTCAGTGTTGTCCAGCCAGCAAGTCGCAAATCTCATTCTGTGCGGTCTACTCTGCAACCGAGAGGTGGCGCTAGTGAGACGGAGGAGACGCCAGCATTCCAGTTCGCTCTGATCTCCCAGGTGGACACAGTGGACGCAGCGGCAGACTGCGACTGAGGTTCTCCGCGGCTTTTCGAGCCCGAGGGGGCGAAGGGCCGAGTGCCGAGCACCGAAGTGCCGGGAAGGGCGGCCTAAAGCGGCAACACGGCGAGAAACAGCGAAACGGCGAAAACGATGCAAGAGGGCAGGCAAGCAAGCGGTAAGAAACGGCAAAAGGGCGGCATCCTGGCATAGTGCTGCGCCCCTGCGCCCCAAGGCCCTAGCCCTTCTTTCCTGCCGCCGTAGCCGCTAGCCGCTGCTCCCCCGGCCCAGCCACTTCAGTATCACGGACACGGACACAGATAAACCCACTCCTTGCTCTCCCCCCGCCCATGGTAGCCGTCTCCTGCGGCAGTATCTGGCAGCACTTAGTAGCCTTGGGGGTAGGCTTGGTGGTTTTCCGTGCAGGGGGCCGCGCAGAAGCTCGGCGTTCCAGCTGGTGCGCCGGTGGGTGTGCCACCTGCGCTGCCTGAACCGCCTGAACCTCCTGAGCTGCCATTCTGTCGCACTGCTAAGAACAGCTAAGCACTTACCTACCCCTTGGGAAGTGCATGCGAACAAACACGCGGCAGGAGCCGCCAACTCCAACTCCAACACCGCATCGATCTGAAGAGTGGCCGAGAAAGTGCTGCAGCGCACTATCAGCCCTGCCAACCTTGCCAGCAGTGCATCTCCCCAGCAGTTCCGTCGTTGTGGGGGTCAGCGAGGGTTGGCATCAGCATCGGCCCGCCGGACAGCTGACGGCGGAGGGAGCAGGGTGCAGGCGGCCCGCCATGAGGTCCGGGAGGGAAAGAAAACCTCCAGTGACTCAGCCTAATAAACGGAAACGGAACAACACAAGCACATCAACAAGTCCAGTGCCACCCGGCACGACCAAGCTGACCAAGCTGACCCCCTGTGGAACAAATGCATCTGAAAACACAAAAGGGTACGAAACGTCGCTGGGAGGAGCTGACGAAGGACCCAGCAACCCACTTGATGGACAAGCAGAAGGACCAAGACCGGGAGCAGAGGACAGTCCCGTCTCAAAACCTGAAAAGACCGGAGATAATAAAACAAAAAGTAGCCCATCTCTATCTCCAAAACAAGGGAGGCGCAGGAGTCGCAAAAGAAAAAATAATAAACAATTAATTAAACTGTCAGGACAACAAAGTGAAACAAAATACAACTTTCAGCCAAAAATCTATATTAAATTCAATTTCCTAAAAAACCCAGGGAACGCAATCTATTCTTCAAATGATTCTGTTACCGGTCTCCAGTCCCCTCTGCAACCAGCCAGTGAGCCCAACGCCTGCCCCGCGACTACAGGCCACACCATAGCGGAAATCCACACGTCACCAATGCCAAAAGAAATAACAAACTCAACTGGACATGGAGCAGACAACAGGGGCAACCTGGCGCAACAACACACTAGAACACCGACAAAAGAAGGCCGCACCAGCCAGGCACTTCCACTAGCGGGATACTCAGAGGAAACTCAACTAACAAGCCCACCACAGTCACCCGTGGTATTGAATAATCAAGCAAAAGGGCACGACGGGAACTCAGGGCCCCCCAGAAGCAACCAGCCTGCAATAACAATCTACTCCCTACCCATTCAAGATGTAGTACCAGAGGAGGAAAAAATCCGAGAACCCGAAGACCACCAAGTCCAAAACACCCACGCAACCATAGAATCAAAGCCTCATAGCAACACAAGGACTTCCGACTTCCCAGAGCAAAAACTAGTTCATGAAATTTCCATATCAACTTCCTCACCAATTAAGGATATGACCTTCCTGACCTCGGAAGAGTGGATAGACCTGGAGACAGCATATAACGGCAGGCAGCCCATAAACAATATCAGTGAAGAAACTTCACATCCGCCACCTGAGAGGACCACGGACACAGTCAATACTTTCTGGATCACTCTTCTCAATACAATACAGCTATCTTCAACGGCCCTACAGTCCAATCTGATAAGATGGACTTACAACTATCTGTCCTGCAAAGCTTAGCAGAGGCCACAATGGGGATAGATAGGAAATTGGCAGACCTGAACGGACTCATAAAAAGAGGACAAGAGTCAGTCAAATTAACCGAAATAGACAGAACTAGCTGTCCCTGCTCGTTAATAATTGATAAGTTATCATCATTACCTACGATGCTGAGCAACCTTTTGGATGAAATAAAACTAAATACCATAAAACTCCCCCAAGCGGAAGTTAGGCTGGAGAGGCCCGAACTAAAACCAAATGTGGCAAAGCCATCTCCAACAAAGGCAGGACCTCCAGAAAAAATTGCTGATACGTAAAAACTTAACCCGCCAGGGGGTCAAATCCAAAATGCCATCCTCACAGCAGAAATGACCACTCAGAACACTCTCACAACAGGACAAACTAATGAGCCAGGGAGCCCGCAGAATGCACGAGCACGTCGTGAGCAAAAAAGGAAGGGGCGCAACAGAAAGGTCAATGAGGACTGCCAAGGAGAAAACCGGGACTCCACAGCATCGGAAGGTACGGGGCAACCAGCAACCGGCGAGCTTCAAAGGGATGACAACCCCCCTTCACAGAAACCAAAATCCCCATTGCCCTCAACTGGAACATCAATAGAAGGATTAGGAACCCTTACCACCAGCGTGGGTCCAACAAACCAACCAGAGAGAAAACAGACAGTAAACGAGCCAACAGGCTGACATCGAATAGAGCCGGCATTAGGGCAACCGGACAGCCACTTAAGGGCAAAGAATATAAATTCGGAGGAAGAAATAGAAGATCAGGAAGAGCCAAACCCCACCAAAGATGATGCGACACTGAACAATTCCATAACACGGTGTACCTGCAAGATGACGAAGACGACATCTACTAAAGCAAACCTTCAGACTCCATGCATCGCAATCACCGGTGATAAGCATCCTAGCGATCAATCCCAATGGAACATTTCAAAGAGCAAACCAAACGAACAGAACACCGAATCCTCAAAGCGAACACACGCAACCAAGGAACAGCCCCGTCAGAAAACGTGGTCCACAAGGGAAATAGACACAGAAACAATCCTTTTCATTCCCGAGTACAAATCCAAGGGAAGAGTAGACATCCTAAACAGGGGCAATATACTAAAATTAATCAACTCAATAGATAAATTAAAATCTATAAACACCACGGACTTGCTTGTAATTGAATTCCATCCAGCAACACACCCACTAGGGAACGAGAAAACAAGGGCCACGTGGAAAACCAAGGAGGTAGCAAAATCAATCATGGAGAATGCATCTAGCTTCTCCATGTGGGGAATCCAGCTCGAACCAGAAATAAAACCAGCTTACCCTACCCCGCTACTCGAAGATTGGAAGGAAGAACGACCCTTACTGGCTAAGTCAATACTTAAAGGAGCACGAAGCCACTCCCCAGGACGGGAAAAACAGCTGGTGAAATCGCAAAACCCAATGTTTCAACGAATAGCCCCTTGTAAAGAAATATTAATTCGCACAATAACAGGAAGCGACACCAACTGACAAACAAAGTCAGCTTTAGCCACCAAAACTGTGGATTCCTCCAAAAACGAAAACAAACTCAATATTTGCAGTTGGATCATTAACGGACTAGCTGACAAACTGGAGGACCCTGAAACACTGAACTACCTGCAATCCTTTGACTTGATTCTCCTCCAGGAAAACATGGGAGCCCAACGACATAGCCCTACAAGGATACACAGCCTGGACACACCCGGCCCGCAAAGAATCACAGTACGGCCGTTGCTCAGGCGGCCTGGTAATCTTCGCCTCAATATCAGTTATAGGAGAAATCAAACCATCAATCATAAATATTACCCTGCCGAACGCAATACAGGCAATATCACTTACAACTGATAACAAGCATTTGCAATGCTATAGGTCTCGCATTATTTAAGTTTGAGCTATTGGCATTGCTAAGTAATGCAACACCAATAGCTCAAACATAAATAATGCGAGACCTATTGCATCACAAATGCTTGTTTTTTTTTTTAACAGATCTGCCCAATTGAATCTGCATGAGTATTCCTTTGCGCTTCATGGGTTTGGGGTGTTGAAGAACAGCTTCACTCTCAGTGAAGCTTGACCAAATTATGGACCAAGCTAAGGCTTCTCTGTAATGTTTCCTCCACATACTGCTTAATGTTTGCGTTGTGCAGAGGCGTTGTTGGAGGGTAATGAAGACTGCTGCTTTTCTCATGTGCACTGCGTTTGATCTTCCACAGACTATTGATGGGCCCCAGATCCGAGTTGACAATGCAGGCAAATCTACAGACAGTGCTGGATGTGGTTGTGCTGTTGTTGTGCAACATTGTGGATGCGACCTGTGTGCGTGGTGCGGATTGAGCTCTTGGTATAAAAGTGCTGATTGAGCGTTTGTGCAAAGTGCTGGCATGGCCATGCGGGAGATGAGGGTTTGGGCGCCGTTGATAGACGATGGAGTTGTCTGCTAGGCGCTACACATTAGCGGGTGGCTACCTGTGAGGGTTTGGGGGTGCTGCTTTGGACTCAGGTGCGGCAGACCAGCGGTGTGGCATTGCTCTGCGGACAGCTTGCACTGATCCAGGCAGGGCTCTGGGGGGGGACGGGGTCGATGTGGTTGTGCTGTTGTTGTGCAACATTGTGGATGCGACCTGTGTGCGTGGTGCGAATTGAGCTCTTGGTATAAAAGTGCTGATTGAGCGTTTGTGCAAAGTGCTGGCATGGCCATGCAGGAGATGAGGGTTTGGGCGCCGTTGATAGAAGATGGAGTTGGCTGCTAGGCGCTACACATTAGCGGGTGGCTACCTGTGAGGGTTTGGGGGTGCTGCTTTGGACTCGGGTGCGGCAGACCAGCGGTGTGGCATTGCTCTTCGGACAGCTCGCACTGAACCCGGCAGGGCTCTGGGGGGGGTACGGGGTCTGGGTGCAGTGGAGCGATGGAGGGGTGGCGGATGGCAGAGTGCCTTCGCATGAGCAGAACGTTGGGGGTAGGCATGACACTATTGGGGGGTTGTTTCTGGGCGGATGAGGTGACAGGGGGTCTGGGGCATCCAGAGGAAATAAGAAACAAGAAAAGCGAAAGTAAATGCCGTGCCGCAAAGCGGGTGCAGCCTGGCAGAGTCGGATTCCGACTCGCGCCTCTTGCCTATTTATCAGCGCCGCGCGCTGGTATGCAGACTCCCCTGCATTCCAGAGAGGCGCGCGAAGCGATCCGGACTGCAATGCCGTGGAGACAAGACCTGGCAGCGCATAACGTTATCCTATGGAAAAACGCTGCGCGCGGCCAGGTCTTGTATCCCTTCGTCGCTCTCAGACTGCTGAGACGTTGACTATAGTTCTCGCTTGCGAGAACGCGCTTTCAGCGCGTTCGTCGTAGGCGAGCCCTAAAAACCAAGGAAGCCATCAGTTACTTGTAGTTAACACATACATCCATCCAAAAAATAAGCTGACTGGGTCAAATGAACTAGTCCAAGAGTTAACAAGACTCATGGAGGATGAGGAAACCCATAACATACTACTGGCAGGCGATTTTAACCTCCATCTATTTGGTGAACTGGCAACCGACGACATGACGCAGGAAAAGGATACAGCATGGAAAATCCCAACTCAATCTATCCCCTCCAGATACAAACATAGCAACATAGCTTCTCAGCTAGTAAAAGCCCTAGAGCAATTGAAACTGCGCGTTCTCAATGGACGATTCAAAGAGGATATCCCTCCAGCACCAACATACCACTCATCAATTGCCTCATCCTACCTAGATTTCATGCTAGTTACACTCCCGCTGTACGACAAACTACAATCATTTAAGATAGGAGACAGAGCGCAGAGCGACCATTTGCCGCTAGAAGCTCACTTAGCCCTGACCTGTAAGAACGAAGCAGCAGAAATAAGAAGTATGTGTACAGAATATACCGCTAACTACAAGCGATTACGATGCAAGACCACGGATATGGAAACTCTTGCAACTAGCGCAAAATCAATAATACAGGAAATGTGTACTTTCAGTCAGAAAGTCATTTACATTTATGGTATATCAACGCGCTCAAAAGTGAACAGGAAAATGGATTAGTTAGAGGGGATGGGTGTGATGGGATAAAGGTGGGGACCGGGTAAAGGTGTTGTGACAACCATAAATGTAAATGACTTTCTGACTGAAAGTACACATTTGCTTTCCTTAATTTGTATTCTTCAATCTCTCTTTAATCTAATGAAGCAATTGATTTGATTTGTTTTGAGTGTTGATTTCTTCGTACCTCATCGTTTAGAGATTGATCCCCAGTATCCCATGATGTGCTTAAATAAAATATGCACTGCACTTATGGACTCTTAACTGTATAATTTTGAAATGTGACGTTGATTGACATTTGTTGTATATGAAAGCAATAGACTCTGGCCATTTTTATATGTACCTGATTGACTGACCCCGGTCAGAGAGTTCTTAGGGTTTACCCCATTATAACTCATTGGCAAAGTAACAACAGCAGAAACAAAAAACATCAAGCTTGAAATAAAAAAGACCCTCAGGCAACTGCGTCAAGATCCGAACAACATGGAAATTCAACTGCAGCTTTGCAGGTCAAAAGCATTACTACAAAAGAAAACTTGGGAATGGAAAAGGCAACTGAACGAAGAAATATGGGCTAAAATTCTACATAATTCAAAGCAGGAGAATAGCTCTAGCTTTTGGAAGACCATCCACAGGCTTCAACAGCCAGACAACAACGGTATTAACTCCGAAATACCGGAATCTGATTGGGCTAACTACTTAACAACTCATTTTTAATACAAACGACCCCGTAATGAAGACAGCCGGAGGGACAGATTCAGAAGAGGGAGGTCTCTACCAATTGGACAAAACTGTCACACTTACCAAAAAAGCAAACCAAGCGCTCAAAAAGGAAAACTCCGGGCCCCACACTCCAGCAGAGGACGAAGCCAGTCCTATGATAGTTGAGCCTAGAATAATCGAAAATGAATTATCGGCTCAGGAAACAGCAGATACTATTCTTAAACAAATCTCGAAGGGAAAACTTGAGGGGGCCCCAGGACCAAACGGGATCCCTCCGATATTATACAAACAGGATCCAGCTTTTTGGTGCACCGCATTGAGTCCAGTATTCAACGAAGTAAGGGAAACAGGAAAAATACCAAGATCTTGGAATGGCTCGATAATAAGCCCAATATACAAAAAAGGCGCTAGGATCGATCCAAGCAGCTACCGTCTGATTGCCCTGATAGACGTAGAGGCAAAGTACTACGCAGGCCTCATCTTGAAGGATCTAACAACATGGGCAACAAAAAAGAACATCAGCCCAGCTACACAGACGGGCTTCCGGACGGGCCAGGGTACGCTAACAAACATCATGGCGTTAACCCTATTGTCCGACGCAGCAAAAACGGCAAAAAGCTCCCTGTTCGTGTGCTTCATTGATTACAGCACCGCATTCGACCATGTAGATTGGCACAAACTGTGGCAGAAGCTGAGCTCATGGGGAATCCCTGGTCCCCTCCTACAGCAGCTGGAAATGTTGCATACCGACACATGGGTCCAAATAAAACTGGGATCTGGCACACACCTATCGAGAAAAAAAAAGACCAGCAAAGGACTAAAACAGGGCTGCGTCCTAGCCCCAATGCTGTTCAATCTCTTCCTCGCGGACCTTCCCGAAGAGCTAAAGACAGTGACATCACACGCACCTCGGTTAGGAAATATTACGCTCTCAAATCTGCTTTACGCAGACGACCTGGTCCTCATCAGCCGGTCTCCTATTGGCCTCCAAAACCTTCTGGACAGAACCAATGCATTTTCGAAAGCAAATTCTTTAACAATTAATCTGAACAAAACCAAAGTCAAGCCAATGAACTACAACAAAAAACGGAAACCCGCATGGTACCTGGACAATCAAAGATTAGAACTGGTGACCTCATATAAATATCTAGGAGTCATAATAGAGGGCAACGGCTCCTTCAAGCAACAACTAAAGGCCATTCGCCGGAGAGGCATGACTTTCCAACTATCAATAAGGCCCCTGCAGAAAGCTCTCCCGGACAGGACATTAGCGCCACTTTTACAGGTAATAAAAGCTCGCCTACAGCCTATGCTCTCCTACGGCAGCGAATCAATGCGAGGTAAAGATGCAAGTACTCTGGACAATACTATCAGTCGTGCATATAGGGCAATTTTCCACCTCCCTAAAAGCTCTTCGCCCGCTCAAATTCGTCTCGAATTTGGACTGCTAAAACAAGCTGTGGAGAGGATAGGCCAATTTATAAAAAGCTGGCGCAAAATTAAAGACGCCGAGCAAGGATCCCTAAACGCCAACCTATGGATTGAGCTCAACGCCAAAGAAATCTCATCTGCAAGGGCCTACCTAACAAACTCACTGGAGAGCCTAGGACTAAACGAGCTCTGGGAAACAAGAACGGATTTTGGGACCTTTAAAAAGGCAGTATCGAAAGTCATCAAACTGGTCTCCTCACTTGAGGACCGAGCCACCCTAACCAAGAGAGCGCACGGTTGGGCTGTGCTTGAAGGGTACAGAACCACAAAACCTCAAGAGTATCTATCAACGGGCCTCACACAAAAAACAAAAAATAAGTTCCTAGACATGCGCTTAGGCAACATACCCATAGCACGTCACCTGGCACCATGGAAAAGGCCTAATCCATCAAACGCATGTCGCCTTTGCCAATCTGCGAAGGAGGACCTTATACACATCATCTGTATTTGTAAAGCGCTTGTGGATGTAAGGCGTTCCATGCTTCGGCCCCTATGGAACCAGAAGGGCGTAAAAACCTGCAGGCAAGCAGTGATGCTCTGTTTCAACCCCGAAGAGACTCAGTTAAACTGTAGAACAGTCAAATACTTTGAAATAGTGGCCAAAAAACTAAATGAAATAACACTTGTGTGCGAAAACCCAACCGCACCAGGAGAATAGTTGTCTTCCCAAACGGCCCTCAAAACCATAAGGCCCAAAAAGACTAAAGCCAAAGCAATTATAGTAAAATATGAAATCATTCACAAAACTAAATGAAAAGACAGCTGGGTGAAACAACTAATCATATTAAGAGAACAGTGATTTCTCCAACAGCCTTACACCATAAGAACTACAAGTAATAAGGCCGTGACCAACAGGAAAGACCCATTAATTTACTATAGACTCCTTGTGATCTTATCAATGTGCAACACCTTCTTTGTAAAAGCCTTTTTATACAGTCAATGACTTTTTATCTATTGTGTAATATTGTGAGTTTTTATTAACTGTACCATAAACAAATTCAAATCTAGTGTTGTGCACATTCTTGCCCAACTCACGTCTGGGTGCTGTGCATATTCCTTAGCAGAAGACAATGTACGCAGATCAAACATATAGGAAAGAAAATGAATTTGTTTAGTGAAAGCATACTCGGCATGTTGTATACTAGAGGGAATGCAGTTCAGTGCAAAGTGTAGCCATGATCTCACAATAATTTCATCACAATGCACGCTTTAAGTATGCACTGTGCTTGAAAGTATGAACATTACGGCATAAGAGGTACAAGCCCATGAATGAATCTTTGACACAGGCAATGAGTTTAATGATAATGCTGTACACCCAGGGGAACTGTGGGCTTTCGAGAAGCCAGACGCTCAAGTTAATTCACGTTGATGGTATGAACATATTGTATGGCTAAATCTCTGTTTAAAGGCATAAAGCTGATCGCTGTGAATTATGCACAGTGATAATTTCTGCGTTATGCGGTGGAGCTATTCACCTGCGCTGTTGACTATTAAACTGTCTTATCATTTTATGTAGGTTTCATTTTACATATATGTAATTTTCTCCACAGTGGAGAAATTTAATCTGCAGACACATGACACAGCGGGATATTTAGTGGAACCTCAAAGAGTATAGCAAACCGCTTCACCTTGAAAATTAGGATTAGATCTAGCAAGAATAACAGTGTATTTATTCATTTAATATTCAGAGAGGGCTGCCACTATTCTGCAAGAGCCTGAATATAAGATTCCAGTACAAAAAGTAAATGTTGTGCAGATGTTTTTTTCTGGGAAATTAATCGATGACTACCCATGAGGCGAGACGTTATTTTGGAAATTGGAAAAACATTCAACATAAGTTCATTTCCTATGTGAAATGTTTATAAGAGAATGATACTTGGTCTGCTCTAAAGAAATTCAGTTTCTCGTGAATCTGACAAGTATTGCCAAGGTTCACAAATAGTATAGAATCAATCCTCAACAGCAGTGTCATTCTGGGGATCTTTCAAATAGTGTGCCAATCCTACCAACATTATAGTAGGGCAGGAGGGTCCAGTGTAAAAGAAGTGCAAGCGACTCATTTTAAATTATTTGGTTACAGGACAAAGTGTTCTAGGATGTGGTGTTTTGCATAACTGTGATAAATAATAATGCCGTAATTACTTACTGGTAATCTTTATTACTCAAATCATTCCTTTCTCGCCCCAGAACAAACTACTGTTAGATTATTCATGTATTTTAAACTGGTCAATCCATCCAAAATCTTTCTTCTCTGTCTATGGAGCACAACAATCCAACCCACAGTATACATTGTACTGCCCTCCGCACTAACTTCCTGTGGTACCAAGCCCTCTTTATCAGATTGGTGATGAAGGCTACAAGAAGGGTGGAAAGAATGGTGTCATATGTATTGGGAAGAAAAAGGAAGAATCAGAGTAGTGAAGATTATGGTAGACAAAATAACAAATATCTCTTGGCTTGCCTATGTTAAACATGCTTTTACGAGGCTGTGTGCCCCTAAGTTTTTCCAATCCAGAATCTTGGAGGAAATGCTAATGCCCTGTTTCCCAAATTTAGCAAGGAGTATTATCTCAGTTTTACACAAAATACGAAATATAGATTACTCTTAAAGTGTTTACACCTGGCACCTTGCGCATTCTCAGTTCCCAGTTCTTCCAAATTGCCCCAGTGACAATTCATCCCCTCAATGCACTTATCACTTTATACTTTTTGCACATTGTACAGATCTTGTCGTTCCTGCTTCTTAGGCCCTATTTCTTAGGCTGCAAATATCAAGAATTATAAATTGGGTTTGCTTTACTTTACAACTGCTAGGCTTCTCTGAAGTTTGCATTGCAGTGATTAATTATATAAGACGTTATTTAACATTGAGCTAAAGATTTGGAGTTAAAATTTAAAAAGATATAACTGATATATATTTTTTCTTAATTTTAAATATCCATTGAATAGTTTGTGGAATGTTGCCTGACATTTCCAATCTTACACTGTTTAAATATTTGTATGATTTATTATGTTTGTTTCTTGCAATAGGTCAGCTTAATTATCACCCGGTGTTACACAGAGAGTGCACAAAAGGTCTAAGTTTTTTCCTGTTAATAGATATCTGATAATTTATATAAATGTATATGATATTTTAATTGTATTTTTCATGCTTTTATGTGATATCTTACTTTTGTGGCATTTTTAGCCGAATAAAGAAATATAGACTGACTGATTGGCAATGGTATACTAGTATGTGCCTTCCTCGTACTGATGTACACTACATCGACATTACAATCTGGAAATCTATTGATTGTTGCTAGTTAGGATAAGCTACTCTCTAAAGAGCTAGCCTCTCTGCATGCCCCATTTACACTGACTGACCTCAATGGTCAGCCTCACCCTAAACACTTCCTCCTAGACCTTCTGTGCGCAGTGGTACTCAATATCAGTTATACAGTTATTGGTATTCAGAGCGCTGAGCCACTGTGCGAGTGTGTATGTATGTGAGTGTGTAGGGGCAAGCCAGTGTGTGTCTTTGACTATGTGTAGGTGTTTCTGTGCCTCTGCTAGTACTGGTGCATTTGTCTAAAATGAACAAAACAAGAAAATATCATGAATGTAGTGTGTCAAAAAATGCTGTACACTTTTGGTACTATTCTCACATGTTTGTATTTCAAGGGCTCAAATTTACTTTTTAAATGTAACACACTGCAGCATTCAAATGTGCTGTGCTGCATTATAATAAGGGGCAAACAAAGCTCAGCGTCTCATCTATTAAAATTGGACTTCTGCTGATGATATACCCTGTGCTGGTGCACAAACATGCTGTCTTGTGTGATGCACAGCCTAACACCATGGTGCACAGGCGAGTTTATGCTGTCTAGCATAGGATTTGTTCTGGAGGCATATCCTCCCAGGAACAATTTCTACGTGTAGAGAAACTCAGAACATTCCCACACACTGGATGTGTGCTGTCTACTACAGCGCACAAGTAATATGTAAGTTTGTTTGAGACACCAATATATTTTCCCTTGTTTGAACATGCTACATGTAGGTGTTAGTTTTTGATGCAAAGCCTGGTCTCGCTATTTTGGTAGATTGGCTTGTTCCACAAACCTATGCGATTTTTGCTTTGATCCACCCCAGTAACTCCCCCTTCACCCAAAGCAGTGCAAATCAGTATTTTGAACAGGGAAAGATGAACTTTTCCAGTGCAAAACACTGTTTGCACTTAAAAGTAAATACCATGCACCGTTTTGTGTTGTTTGTGTCACACTTGCACAGGCACAAAGCCTTAGAGCTTAATTTACAGTTTGTGGACAGATACTCCATCTCAAATGTTACAGTCATCCTTTCTGCCCTATATCTTAATGCACGTCCAATACTTTGGGTAGGATATTGTAATAATGTGGGATTCACACAGGATTGTGTTCAATAAGTAATATTTATTCAGCCCCATCCAACAGTCAGCTAACAACTGACAATCCTGGAATTACCAGTTATAGGAACCTTGGTGTCATGTGGTTCCAAACACTAGGTTCCAACATGGAACCAGAATACCCAGGAAGACAGGTCATCACACTTCTCCCTCTTAAACATTAAACAGGTTTACATGTTCAGCAATGAAGTAGGCAACAGAAAGATAAAGAAAAACAAAGAAGAAACTACCTAGACATAATCACGCAAGTGAACAGGAGGCCTGCATACTCTCACACTCTTGCGAGAATTATTAGAACGCAGATCAGGAACAGCAACAATATCCTCACATTTCCCTTTTCCCCCAAAATGAGAAACCCGACTATTGTTCCAGATACGACCATCCTCCGTCTTTACAGCATTTTTGAAAATTTTCACAATGGTTCTAGGAACAGAAAACTTCGACCAGTTTTGACAGCCCACAGGAGCCCTGATCTTTACTACCTCCCCCACCACGAATTTGGAATCCTTAGCAGAATTTCTCCTATCCACATATATTTTCCTTTTCCTCTGTAGTTTCAATTCCCTTTCTCTCCATGCACCCACCTCATTATTTTTTACACCCTTGTCTGCAGCCATCCAGGCAGGACATAAACAAGTGTTAGGTGCTCTACCCTTGAAAAGTTCAAACAGAGTTTTTCCTTTAGTTGAGTGAGGAGAGAATCGATAAGCTGAAATTCTGTTCTGTAACTCCTTTCTCCAGTCCAAATTGTTGACCCTTGCCAACTGAATGCTTTCCTTCAAAAGTTTTGTTGAGTCTCTCCAAAGCACCATTTGCCTCAGGGTGATACAAATAAATCCTCTTGTGGATAATGCTACACTTACTGAGATACTCCTCAACTTTCCCTGAACAAAATTGTGTCCCATTGTCAGAAAGAATGGAGTTCGGAAAACTCTCACGTTTAAAGACAGACTCCAAAAAGGAAATAACAGACTCACTTGTAATCTCCCTTACCAAACTAACCTCCACCCATCTAGAATACAAATCCAATAAAACCAACATAAATGGAGTTTGATGTTCACCATGTAAAGGCCCCACAATATCAACTGCAATTTCATCCCAGGGGGACCTAGGCAACCTCCTGCAAACCATTGGAGAAGACCTCGTCCACAAAACTTTATCACTTGCCTGGCAAGAAGAGCAATCCCTAACGGTGCGTTCCACCAACAAATCGATACCTGGCCACCAGAAGTCCATTCGTATACGTTCTTTCGTCTTTGAAATACCCAAGTGGTCCTCATGAGACATGTCCACCAGAACACTTCTGAGATTAACAGGTCGAACTAACCTAGTACCTCTCATGAGTAAACCATCCACCACTGCCAACTCATCAGCAATCAAAGACCAAGGTTTCTTTAAAGAACGAGACCTACCACCTTCCAACAATTTAATGACTTCCTTCAAATCCTCATCCTTACTCAGCTCTTCTCTCCAAGTATCTTCCTTCACCGCCCCCAAGGTAACGTCACACACCTTTAATTCACCCTCAAAATCGTCAGCCAAAGCTTCCTCAACATTCTCTACAACATCCACCAGCCTAGACCGACAATCTGCCGAGACATTAGTTTTTCCTGGGATATACTCAAACTTGAACACGAACTCCTGCAAAGAAATTACCCATCTCCTTATCCTTGCTGAGATGGAGTCTAACCCCTTTTTTTCAAACACTTCCTTTAGTGGTTTGTGATCAGACCTGACGGTAAAGGAGGAACCCCAAACAAACTTCCTGAACTTATTCACCGCCCAATATATACCTAGCGCCTCTTTCTCTATGACAGAGTAATTCAACTCCGCTCCCTTCAAACATCTCGAAGCACAAGCTATCAGGACCTCCTTGTCTTTCCTCACTTGTGACAACAAAGCACCCAGACCCTTACTGCTAGCATCTGTTACAATAAACGTCGGATCCCCTGGAACAAACGCCTGCAAATTTGGTGCATTCCTCAGATCCATCTTCACCTGATCAAACTCTCTGCTACACTCCTCAGTCCAATTAAACACAGCATTTTTACACATGATTTTCCTCAGATTAACAGTCTTATTTGCGAAATTTCTGACAAATTTATTGTAAAATTCTGCCATGCCCAAAAATGATGAAACCTCTTCTTTTGAACATGGTTCCTTCAACTTTCCAATTGTTTCTACAAGATCCTTTTTTGGACATATGCCCTTCCTTGAGATGTGGTGGCCCAAATAATCTAGCTCATTGACACCAAACTTGCACTTGCTCTGACGCAGAGTTAAACCAACTTCCAACATTTTCTTCAACACAAGGCAAACCCTCTCATCATGTTCCTGTTCGTTCTTACCAGAAATGAGAACATCATCCTGATAACATCTTACCCCCGGTATTCCTTTGAACAGATCTTCCATAATTCTCTGAAATACCGAGGCTGCCGAAACCAGCCCAAAAGGCATTCTTAAGAACTTGAATGCACCCATTGGTGTAATGAAACTAGTAAGCTCTTGACACTCTTCTTTTAGCGGAACTTGGTGATAGGCCGATGCCATATCTAAGGTGGTGAAATAGCATGCCCCATCTAATGTAGAAACCAACTCCTCTATGTTTGGCAAAGGGTACTTGTCAACTATTACCTCTTTATTTAAAGCACGAAGGTCAACACACAGCCGAATCTCATTATTAGGCTTCCTCGCGACCACAATTGGTGCAAGCCACTCAGTTGCTTCTACTGGTTGTATAACCCCAGTAGACAATAACTTCTCAATCTCTTTACCCACGGCATCCTTTACACAAATTGGAATGCGCCTTACTTTAGCAGCAACAGGCACCGCACCCAACTTCAGTTTGATGTTGTGATTGTAACCCTTTATACATCCTAGTTTTTCACTGAACAACTCTTTAAAGTTCTTTATAAACTTGTTCTCCTCATTGTCTACAGCCTGTACTTGAATAACTGGATGAGCATTTCGATTGAGACTCACACCCAACCTTGCCTGATGAGACCAACTCAACAAGTTGTCTCCCCTGTTTACCACATAAACTTTTGTAACCCATTATTTTTATGGGATGTTCTTGATAACCTGTTGGTCTTATATCCGGTTTACACAAAGTCTTTTTCTTTCCAAACACATTTTCAAACACCTCGTTTGAAATAAAAGTAACATGTGAGCATGAATCAAATTTCATCAACACACTTGCTTCCCCAATCAACACATAATCAGAAGGATGTTCTACAACATCATCATTAATCTGAAAGCTAACCAACTTAGTCTCAGTCTTCATATCTCTCCCAACTCTTGTTCTGCAATTTCTACCAATGTGTCCCTTTCTACCACACACATTGCAATTGAACTTGAGGGCAGGACACTCTCTCACATTTGCCATATGCCCATATCTCCCACATCTGTAACAAGTTCCTTGAAAAGGAGTTGAAAATTTCTTACTTGTCTGTATTTTAGAAATACCACCATCAATCTCCCCTTTCAACCTTTCCTCCTCACACACTTCTTTTTTTTCTTCTCATCCTCTCTCTTCACAGCCTGACACACCACTTCTTGTGTTGAAGAACTAGTTGGCTTTTCATCCTTTTTCTCCTTGCTTAGTTCTCCAACGCATTTTAACATGTGTTCAACCCTTTTTGCAATACCTACCACTTCTTCAAGTGCAGGTTCATCCTTTAGCCACAACTCTTCCCTTATCTTATCACGCACACATCTCAAAACAAACTGATCCCTAATTCGTTCTTCCACCAAACCCCCAAACTTGCAACTTGAAGCCAACTTTCTTAGTGCAGTAATGTACTCTTCAACACTCTCTTCCTTACCCTGCTCTCGTAACCCGAAATAGTACCTTTCCATGGTAGTACTCACTTTAGGAAGATAATGTAAATCCAACTGCCTAGCACACACCTCATACTCATTCAATCCTCTTTGTTCTGCTTGTGGAATGACTGGAAGAGTCTCCAAAATCTCCTGGCCTTCTCCGCCCAAACAAAGCATCAATAAAGCATGCTTCCTTTCACCACTCAAATTTGCACCACACACCCTTGCGTAATTTTCAAATATTTTTTTCCATTTTTTCCACCTAATCAGTGGTTCTCCTGGTTCCATCAGAAAGAAAGGAGGTGCAGTTACATTCTGCATTTTACTGCCCCAGTTCCACTCAACACCTTTACCCTTATTCCACTTTTAAACCTTTAACAACAAAGTTCCACCTCCCTTCCCTCAAAAAGGTGTGCCCATCACCGTCGACAGGCTTCAAGTTCTTCAATGTAGAACTAAAAAAAAATTGAGTCTGGTTTTCCTTTCCGGCACCTCTCGGTACTTCTTCAAGTTTGAGTCACTTACTCCATCCACCAATCAATCAATCAATCAGGAGTTTGTTAAAGCGCGACTACTCACCCGTAAGGGTCTCAAGGTGCTAGGGGTGGGGGGGGTTGGGGGGGTGCAGGTTCCATTCCATCAAGGAGGGGGTCTGTCGAAGAGCCAGGTTTTGAGGTTTCTTGCGAAGATGGGGAGCGATGTTGTCTGTCTGAGGTGGAGCGGAAGGGCGTTCCATGCTTTGGCCGCGAGGAAGGAGAAGGAGCGGCCTCCCGATCTGGTCTTTCTGGTGCGGGGGACCACAGCGTAGGAAAGCTGGGCTGATCGTAGGGTCCTTTGGGGTGCGTGGAATTTGAGTCGGCTGTTCAGGTATGCTGGTCCGGTGCCGTGGAGGGCCTTGTGTGCGTGGGTGAGCATCTTAAAGGTGATTCTCGCCTCAACGGGGAGCCAGTGGAGTGTGCGCAGGTGCTGGGAGATGTGGCAGTGTTTTGGCAGGTTGAGGACCAGTCTTGCGGCAGCGTTCTGGATGTTCTGTAGCTTGCGGATGAGGTTTTTGTTTATTCCGGCGTAGAGTGCGTTGCCGTAGTCGAGTCTGCTGGTGACCAGGGCGTGAGTGACTGTCTTTCGGTGTTCGAGGGGGATCCATTTGAAGGTCTTACGAAGGAGGCGGAGGGTGTGGAAGCAGGAAGATGAGACAGAGTTGATCTGGCGGTCCATTTTGAGCTCGGAGTCCAGGATGATTCCCAGGTTGCGTGCGTGGTCTGTGGGGGTTGGCGGGTTTCCGAAGGCGGTGGGCCACCAGGTGTCACTCCAGGCGTCGGGGTTTGGGCCCATGATGAGTACTTCTGTTTTGTTGGTGTTTAGTTGTAGGCAGCTGTTTTTCATCCATTTGGCGACGGCTTCCATGCCTTCTCGAAAGTTGCGTCTGGCGGTGTTGGGCTCGTTGGATAGGGAGAGGATGAGCTGGGTGTCGTCTGCATATGACACGATGTTGAGTCCGTAGGTTCTGACGATGGGGGCAAGTGGAGCCATGTAGACGTTGAAGAGCGTTGGGCTGAGGAAGGAGCCCTGGGGGACTCCGCAGGTGATAGGTGTGGGGTCCGCGAGGAAAGGGGGGAGTCTGACCCGCTGTGTCCTGCTGGAGAGGAAGGAGCAGATCCAGTCGAGGGCCTTGTCCTGGATTCCTGCATCGTAGAGTCTGCGTATTAGGGTGCGGTGGGAGACTGTGTCGAACGCCGCTGATAGGTCGAGGAGGATGAGGGCTACTGTTTCTCCTTTGTCCAGTAAGGTGCGGATGTCGTCTGTTGCGGCGAGGAGGGCGGTTTCCGTACTGTGTTTTTTTCTGAAGCCGGATTGGGAGGAGTCGAGGATGTTGTGTTCTTCAATGAATGTGGCGAGTTGGCTGTTGATGGCTTTCTCGATGACTTTCGCTGGGAACGGGAGCAGGGAGATGGGTCTGTAGTTTTTGAGGTCGGTGGGGTCCGCTGAGGGTTTCTTTAGGAGGGGGTTGACCTCGGCGTGTTTCCAGTCGTCGGGTAATGAGGCGGTCGCCAGGGAGCGGTTGATGGTTTGGCGGAGCATGGGTGCGATGGTGTTGGCGGCTCTGTTGAAGATGTGGTGGGGGCAGGGGTCCGTGGGGGCCCCTGAGTGGATTGACTTCATTGTCTTCAGTGTGTCTTCGGTGGTGAGGGCTGTCCAGTCATCAATCGCTGGTTTCCGGGTGTCGGGGGTGGTTGGTGAGGGTTCAGTGTGTTGGTTGTCTTCGTCGAAGTTGTCGTAGATGCTCTTGATTTTGTGGTGGAAAAAAGCTCCTCCGACTTTTCTCTTCCTCACGTTTTCACTTGTTTTCCGTACAACAGGTCCTTCTGTCCTCCTTTACCATTGAAGTAGATACCCTTATAATGTCACGCTCCAAACTGCTGCTTAACCCGTTGCAATCCTCTTGAAATAACAGAAAAACGAAAAAAAACGATCGAAAAAAATCCAAGATGGCCGCCACTAATCCATCACAAACATTCAGTCTTGTTTCCAAAGTGGATTGGGCTTTCTTTTCTTCTTTTTCCAAAACCAAGTCAAAATGGCCGCCACAACATTAAATGCTTCTTTCTTTGGCTATTCGAGCTTGTTTTCTTTTTTTCCCGACCTAAAATGGCCGCCAAGAAACATTTGCATCACTTTCTATGGCCAATCTCGCTTGTTTTTTTTTATTCTTGAAACTCGCCCATTCAAAGATGTCCGCCACCTTTTCTACAAACAAATAGGCTTTTTTCTAAGGGAAATCACCCTCGAAAATCGACGTCAGTTACAAGCTCCGTTTTTTTCTATTTTCTTCCAAAAATCATTGTAAAAGACTACCTTTGCCGATTTTCGTCGCGTTTTCGACTTTTTCCACGTCCCTCGCCACGTTTCCTTCGCTGGGCCACAGCTGTACCTTGAAGATGCTGATCAATCTCCCCTCATCGACACAGCAGTCACGTGAGTCTTTCTCTTCGCATTTAGCTATTCACCTGTTGTTGGGGCTATCTTGCACGAGTAGATCCCATCCCACCCTCGTCGCCAGTGTAATAATGTGGGATTCACACAGGATTGTGTTCAATAAGTAATATTTATTCAGCCCCATCCAACAGTCAGCTAACAACTGACAATCCTGGAATTACCAGTTATAGGAACCGTGGTGTCATGTGGTTCCAAACACTAGGTTCCAACATGGAACCAGAATACCCAGGAAGACAGGTCATCACAGATATCTGTCAAATTGTGACTGAGTAACCTTCAGTCAAACGTTGTAGTTTTTACTTAGATTTAGATTTCAGTGGATGGGTTACTCCATCACAGCAGTTACAGATATCCTGTCCGCAGAAATATAAATCTCATATTATCCTATGTGATTTATATTTGGACGGGCCAGATATCCATCACAGTTGTGACAGAGTAACCTGTCAGCCGAGATCTAAATCAGGCCCTTAGTATTTAAGATTACTTTTCTTATTTGCACTGAATTCTGTTACAGCACAAAGTGTAAAACTTCTGCAATTCAATGGCTTTTTCCAGAACAAAAATAAGACTTCTCTTTTAGACAGTTTGAAATATTGCCTCACAGTAAAAAAATTGTATTGGATGGAGCAACACAAACCCTTCCATGAGTCAAGCATTGGAGCAATGTATTGACAAGTATTCATTGTGTAATTTAGCTATTGCTTCAGCCAAACTGTTTGTTATATTTGATAACCTTATATCCACAATCTTACATAATACTTCCCAACTGAAATTTCTTTCGTGTCTTCGCCAACACAATTGACACAAGGCAATTCCTTGTCATTTCAGATTACAAACCAAAAACCATTGTTAAAATCCTTGATAACATTCTGAGTGCAAAGATAATGTGCATTTCACAACCAGTGGAGAGCTCAAACAAGAAAAGAACAACATATTTCTGCTACTTTTGATGGAACACATATAATATCAACCCATTCAGAAAAGTGTATATTCAAAACCATGTTTCTGTATACTAATTACTCAATATGAAAAAATCAGATCAAATATCTCTCATCACACACAACTTTTCACCCATAGATGACATTGCTGAAGTCGCAAATAATTATTTTTCAATATTTGTTTTATGAGGATGGATAGAAATGATTGATTCTACATACATCTTTTTGCACACAGGTGGCACAAAACATTATATAATTGACAATATCACATATAACTTTAATATTGACATCATCCATCCAGTATTCTGTTCTGCAGTTTTTTGCTGACTGTGGTGAAAATACCTTCTTCCTATCAACACCTCTCTTAGGACATCTATATTTTTACATTGTCAGTGCAGCCTTTGAATAGCAATTAAATTCTTTGATAACACGTATCGCTAGTGAGCAGATGGCTTTATTATCTATAGAAAGGAATAAGCACACTGAAAAATTCAGAAATCACAAAGACACTGATATCACTTGTTATATCATGTATCGCATATCTGTTGGCATCATTTATTGCACCACTGCAGTGAAAAAGTGCTCTCTTCTACATTATATTTCTGACTTTGGAAATTCGCTCTGTCGCAAATATATTCGTATGCTAACAGTGGTAATGCAGCATTCCAGTACAGTCAAAATCTGATATAACTGAGTCTATCTTTTGAAATATCATTCCCTATATGGTGTGAAAAAGTATTTGATAGATGTTTTTTTTTTGGCAGAGTTTTATATAGCGCGAACTAGACCCGAAACGAATCGGGTATCAGAGCACTTTACATAGCACCAGTTACGTTACATGAGGACACACATTCATTTTTAGGCACTGGGAGATTAAGTGATTTGCCTAGAATCACAGGAGGTTTTGGCGTCGTTACCGAGACTTGAACCCAGTTCCTCCAGGTTCAAGGTTGAGCACCCTAGCCGTTAAGCCAACTCCTCTCCCCAGAGACGTTGTATGCCTCACCATATACAATATAAATGCTAATTGATAACAATAGCTGGTTTATAGCAAGTTTTGGATCACAATCATACAATTATTTTATTTGTTTACTTTTTTGTTATATCGATTAGCAACAAATCTAAGTAAATATGACCACATAAAAAATCATTTTCTAACAATATACTGTTGTCTCAATTTACAAAGAAAAATTACTGTGCAAAAAGTTTGATATTTTTAGATCCTGAGCCAATTGTTCAAAGGAGTAAAGTTAGGATCCCAAAACAAAACTTTCCTGTTTTAATTCTCATGAGGAAGCTATTGTCACATGTACAGGAACACTTTATTGACAAAGTTACAGTAAATCTAGTGTATGCACAGAGGTTAATAAGTTTCCTGTGCGTTTTTATAAGTTGTTGTAAAATTCATTCTGCAAATGTAGAGGTAGTTGACTTGACAAAAAATGTAAAAAAAGGTACACTTCTCTAGGTAAGAAATTTCTGAAAGTCTTAGCTAAGAATCTTATTGGGTGCATTTACCCTCACAAATAATAGAAATCCCGACAAATATAAAGTGCATATGTAAACCTTCAGTAACATAATAATCCAGTATGCAAATAGATGCTATCACAAAAATTACATTGATGATGCAACCATTGCTGTCACTCTCATATGCAAACAACACAGAAACGTCTGAAGTAATTGTTTAAGAAAACCTTTCAAACATGGATTAGATGATTAGTCGATTAGATCCAATCAAGGGAATCAATAAAATAAAAAATATATATATATTAGAAAACAGTTAGAGGCATACTCAATGCTGGGATTCCAATAAAATTTATTTTACACAATAATGTAAGGGTACAGTTTTTAAAAGCCAACAACAAATAATAATCAAAATCACCAGAAGTATTTTTTCAATAATATTTTTTAGTAGAAAAATCACAAATCTTATCGAACAGTTGAAGACAAATTCCCAGCAAGGCCACATAGACATTAGTTGCACAAAAATGTCATAAAGTATTTCCATGAGTGTTTCTGAGAATAGACCTTGGTTTATTGAAAACAACCGCTTAACCAAATCACAAAAGACTCTGCAACTAGAATACATGTCGAATTTTCAATTAAATTGTAATGTTTCATGTGGAGGAAAAGGTTGGCGTTTCAGTATCCTAGTGGATCAAAACCATTAGAAATATGCTGTTATGAAAATAAAGCTCTCCACACAAAATTACACATCATACACTGTGAGTTTTACTCACAAATATTGATTTCAAGAATGTTAGAGTTGATTTATCTTCTATGGTTTTTAGTTTTTATTGTTTTATCTTTTGCACTACCAACTTATATTATGGATTTGCTCACTGTCGCTCTGTTTTGATTCATTTTGTAATACTTTTCCCATTGTGTTTCCTTCACCTTCCTTCTTATTTATGGACTGCCAAGCTTATTGTACACAAATCTATTATTTGCTTCAGTTCTAGAATTTTCTGTGTGTCATTGTTAGAGTGAGTGTAACTGTAGTTCCATTGTAGTGTTTGTACCATAAATATTAAGCTTCGGTGATACTAGCATATGTTCCATACATTAGTTGGTGTCAAGCGCCTTTGAAAATTTCTCAATCGGTGATTTGAAAAGAAAATGATTCATCCACTTCATTTCAGCAACACCTATTATTGAATGAAAGATATGATGAAAGAAAGAGCATGTTTAGTGGCTGAAATATATGGAGATAGTATTGAAGTATTTTTACACTTCAAAGTTAATTAATAATGTATAATCCTGGCTGGCACATCAAATAAAAACGTTATACGTGATTATCTAGTAATTTTTCTGTCCTCTGGCCATGTCCCTCAGCAGTATAACCATGCATTAGTGGTCCCCCTCCTAAAACATGGATTGGCATAGCCCAAGGTCTCACCTTTGGGACCTTTTATGTGTTTAGCCATGCAGCACATTGTCCCACACTGGGCAAATTTCTGTAATGCAACTATTGCTCATGTAAAGTGCTTTGATACCTTCATTCATGCTATATACAAATGCAAAAAGGAACGAAAAGAGAAGTGCATGCAGGTTCCTGAGGTGGGGTGAGCAAAATATATACTTTGTAGAGTGATTAAATAAAGTGTGTTTGGCTATGAGGTGATCGGGCTGGGGTTGATTGGGAAGGGGAAAAGAGGCGATTGAGGACAGTTCTCAGAAGAGAAGGTAGAAAGGTGTTCTAAAGTCACGAGGACAGGTCTTAGATGAGCAGCTAGTTAGGTGTTCCAAAGTAGTGAGTCCTGCACACAGGGGAATCTGGCTCTGTGATTCTTGAGTCAGGCTGGGTTCTTTTGAGTGGCAAAAAGACTGACAGACCCCTGCTTACACCACGTCTTCAACAAAGCTGACGCAACCATCGCACCCCAACTACGGAAGGTCATCAACGTCTCCTTCAACACAGCGACTTTACGGGAAAGCTGGAAGCACGACAAAATCAAAGCCCTCCTCAAGAAGCCCAAGACGGACCCCAAAGACCTCAAGAATTTCCGGCCCATCTCCCTGCTCCCCTTCCCAGCGAAGGTCATTGAGAAAATCGCCAACATGCAGCTGACCCGCCACCTCGAGGACAACAACATCCTAGACCCATCCCAGTCCGGATTCAGACAAAACCTCAGCACCGAGACAGGCCTCATCGCAGCCACAGACGACATCAGGTGTCAACTAGACAACGGCAAAACTTCAGCCCTCATCCTCCTGGACCTGTCAGCCGCCTTCGACACGGTCTGCCACCGCACACTAAGAACACGCCTCAAGAAGCCGGAATCCAGAAGAAGGCCCTGGACTGGACCAGGTCCTTCCTCTCTGGCAGAACCCAGAGAGTCCGCCTCCCACCCTTCCGATACAAAGCCACTGACATCATCTGCGGCGTGCCCCAGGGCTCATCCTTCAGCCCGACCCTGTTCAATGTCTACATGGCCCCTCTCGCACAAGTGGCCCGCCAGCACAACTTGAACATCATCTCCTATGCCGACGACACCGAGCTCATCGTCACACTCACCAAGGACCCACACACCGCCAAAACCAACCTCCACGAGGGAATGAAGGCCATCACCGAGTGGATGAGGAGCAGCCCCCTGAAGCTGAACTGGGAAAAAACGGAAGTCCTCATCCCTGGCCCCACCCCCTCCACCTGGGACGACTCCTGGTGGCCGACCACACTGGGAACAGCTCCAACACCCACGGACCACGCACGCAACCTAGGATTCATCTTCCACTCCTCCCTCTCCATGTCAATGCAGGTCAACGCCATCTCCTCCTCATGCTACAACACCCTCCGCATGCTTCACAGGATCTACAAGTGGATCCCGACCGAAACCAGAAGAACGGTGACCCAAGCCCTCGTCAGCAGCAGGCTGGACTATGGCAATGCACTCTACGCAGGAATCCCAGCCAAACACCTGCGACGACTACAATGCATCCAAAATGCCTCCGCCCGACTGATCCTCAATGTCCCCCGCCGCAGCCAAATCACCTCCCATCTAAGAGACCTGCACAGGCTCCCCGTCAACAAGAGGATCACCTTCATACTCCTCACCCACGCACACAAAGCACTCCACAACACCGGACCAGCCTACCTGAACAACAGACTGAACTTCTACACCCCCGCCCGCCAGCTCCGCTCCGCCAGCCTTGCCCTCGCCGCCATCCTACGCATCCAACAAACAACCTCCGGCACCAGATCCTTCTCCTTCCTCGCCGCAAGACCTGGAACACCCTCCCCACCCATCTGCGGCAGACCCAAGACCTGCTCACCTTCAGAAAGCTCCTTAAGACCTGGCTCTTTGAGCAGTAGTAGCACCCCCTCCTCTCAGTGCCTTGTGACGCTCACGGGTAAGTAGTGCGCTTTCAAAGTTCATTGATTGATTGATTGATAGATTTCAGGGAGGGGTGTGATAAGGCTGGAGACCTCACATAAGTTATCTGGGGTTCATGTTTGGATTACCATATAGGTAACTCATGGAACCTTGGAATGTCTTCTTTAATGACCAGATGGTCAGAAAAAATATAAGCCGGGCTCTACCATTCTTTTCACTCAGAAGTGTGGTGAGCACATTACTTGGGAGGCTAATAAAAGCAAGCATTGGCAAAGTCAGTAGCACTCTCCTTTGCGGCCTATTGTCTCTGCCAATGCCTTTAATTCATGCTGCACAGCATGAACTTAATAATAAACAAGCAGACACAGTGCAATGGGAGAACCATCAAATGAAATTAGGGACAGTGGGAGGTGAACAGAAGGGGTCAACAAGATAGGGGTGAAGCAGGGGAAGGGGCAGGAGGAGTCAGCAAGATGACGGAGAGCTGGGATGGGGGATCCGGAAGATGATGTAGAGTGGGGGAGGGAGTAGCACAACAACTAACATCATTAGAGTTGACTCTGGTTTTAAATAACTTGACATGTCCAGAAAACCCATAAAGGGAACCACATCAAGCAGGGACAATTTGTAACTTGTCACATAGAAATGCTACCAGAGCTATACATACTTCATAAATGTAAACACACCATACTATAGA
The DNA here is from genome assembly GCF_964261635.1 of Lissotriton helveticus. NCBI lineage: Eukaryota > Metazoa > Chordata > Amphibia > Caudata > Salamandridae > Lissotriton > Lissotriton helveticus. Next base: position 435,025,716 of record NC_136073.1, read on the forward strand.
AGAAACACATCCTGTCTCTCTCATCCCATTTTTCTGCACCTATTGACCTCTGAAAAGAGAAGGAAAGGGGACCGACAGGGAACGTGCACCCCCAGAGTCCACGAACCAAACTAAAGCTAACATTTCTACCTACCAACCCAAACATGTTTTTAATACTTACTACTCGGATGGGACAAATGTTGTTCCAAAATATCACTAGACGAGGACAAAGTTTATTTCGATCTATGCCAACATATTCAGTGACATCATAAGCTAGATTTTCAACCCTACAGTGTTTCCCATGTCAGCCCTCAGTAATATGTGTGTCCCTGGGCAAAGACCAGTCTTCTATGTAGTCTTCAGAAAAGTAACTTTAAGTGGTCTTGAGTTTTGAATCCTTCCCACACCATCTTTTAATGACACATGTGCCATCCTCGTCAGAAAAATTACCTCCAGAAACTGATATTTTAGAAACAGAAACATGTCTCATTGAAATGTGGGGAACTAAAAGGGGTGAAAACATTTGCCAGCAATTGAGACATGGTAATTTAAGAAAAGTAGGTTGTATGGAGATTGAGGTGGAGCAGAGTAAAAGGAGGGTACAGAGTGCAGCGGAAGGGTGGGAGGAGCGTGTATTGAAACAAAGACACCGGGGTCATGGAACAGGGTGGGGGTGCAGAGGAAGGGTCGACTTATTGTGCGGATGTGACTGAGTGAGGGTATTGCTACACAGGGAGTGAAAAGGGGTGCAGTGTGCGGAGAGAACGATGGAGAGCAGTGCACATGGCGGGGTGGAGTTTTAGAGAGATAGAGGCATAATGGGCCAGTTTGTGCAGGGAAGAGGAGAGGTCAACCACTCTGTATGGTTTGGGAGGGGGTAACATCGGGTGCGATGGGAATGGAAGTTGCGGACGTTCAACAGTACTTGGATGGACAGAGTGGATGGGGCATCTGTCCAGAGAGAGAACAGCTTGTGAAGCTCCAGGCTCAGAGCAAGGTGGGGTTGCAGTACCACTATAAACAGAGGGAAAGGTGTACTGTTACAAGACGTTTTTACTTCCGGTCTTTGTACATCTCTCCAAACCCCTGGAATACCAGAAATCTGTAAGACAGGACAATGGAAAGAGCCAAGTGGGGAGGGCACTATCCTCAATATACAAGCTTGTGCTTTACTTCTCATCCTCCCCCTCCAAAACGTTAACATAAACAACGCTCTATACACCACAACGGGACCGATTCCCCCAAGCAAAAGTTTAAACAAATAATATCTCAGTGATGCATTCCCCTTTCTCATCCCTTTCCCTTGACAAGTGGGCGGGATCCTCCGAAGACTGAGGTAAGCCTGTGGGCAGTTCACGGGGAACTACCTATATATGCGCCAAAAAGAGCAACATACCTTAACAAGCACAGATGGGGATGGAGTACAAAGGCCAGCTCATGGAGAAACAGTGGGTGGGAGGAAAGGGAAAGCAGTAACAGAGGGAAAACAAGTGGGGAAAGACTGAACTAAAATATTAACAAGCCACCTAAAGATAACAACAAGCGAGCACTGTGGCATGAGGAAAGGAAGCTGCAAACCTTACAACAAGCCGGTGCATGTAGTAAACAAAACGCGAACATTTTTCGCTACAATCCAAGAACATGAGCAGAGGCAGGCCAACAGAAAAAAGATTGCTCTTATAGTATACTAAATAACATGAAGTGTAAGAGCACATGTAACAGGGGCAGTTTTCATTAAAGGATACAAAAGTCCAAAAGGAGGGACTAATAAACCTATTCACCAAACAGAAGCTGGCATTTACAAAGGACAGTAATAGGAAACAGTGAAAAGGATGAGCAGTGCTTGGAGCTCATATTGTAGGTACAGCAGGTCTCAAAGAAACACCGCATGCACTGCCTAGGCGAGACCTAAAAACCATTACTTGACCCATCCAATTGTGAAACCTACTAGCCTACATGATTGCTGCCTCTCTTTTCCAAGATAGCAGAAAAACATGTGAACGAGCAGCTCTCCAACTTCCTGGGGGAGAATGAGCTCCTGCACAGGACACAATCAGGCGTTCACCTTTCTTATGGCATCGAGTCTGCCTTGCTGCTTGCCTCCGTGTCTGCACAGTGGATTATGGATGAGGGCGACACTGAGGTAATTCTTATGCTGGACCACAGGGCTGCTTTTAATACTGTATCCAATAAAATCCTGATTAAATGACTGTGGTAAATTAAATTTACTTATTACCTCATTTCTGAATTTCTATGGTTAATAAATCATAATTTCGTGTCAATGCAAAGCGAGGAGTCCGTGGTGCTCAAATGAAGGAGGAGGAGACCAATAACTCGAGTTAAGGGGAGTGCTTCCAGCACCAAGCGGGCACAGGAGCAATCTCTCAAGTACCTCTCTTGAAGTGGGTGGGTTTCTTTTCAACAGCAGGACATTTATACAGTCTTGGTCACGAGGCAAAATAGAGGAACAAACAGGTCATGGCAGATAGAGGAACAAAGATCAGCAAGAGGAGCAGATTGTGAAGAAATGGGGGCGTGTCTTAGGCTTCGTGAGGGGACTTGCGATGTGAAATAGTCTGACAGTTGGAAGGGGGAGGCTTCCTCATTTGGGGTTTGTGCTCGTGCTTCATGTCAAAAAGAGGAACTATCTTGTGTAAAACAGAGAGCTATCTTGCTGGTTCTGGGAATTGGCTGAACCACAAGAGTCAAAAAGAGGAACTATCTTGTGTAAAACAGAGACCATCTGCTCTCTGGCTTGCAGTAACTAATTCTTAAAACAGGAACTATCTGCTGGTTCTGGGAATTGGCTGAAGCACAAGAAGGGGTGGTCAATGAACTAAGATGCCAGGTGCAGGGTGTCTTACAGGAACTATCTGCTGCTGGTTCCCAGAATTGGCAGAACCACAGAAATGTGTGTGTTCACAGTGTACAACCTTGTGCTTCCTCTTTCAGTTGGGGGTGGTCACAGGGCAGTTGGTGTGACAGGCTGAGTTACCAACAATGGACAGGATGTGGCTGAGTCTCTGGCACAACTGGGGGAAGGCACACAGGCAGGCTTCTTGGAATTGGCTCGACCACAAGGAGCAGGGGTTTTTGCAAGATTCAATGGGGATGTGAAGGACAGTTTTCAGACAAGTTGCTGAGAGCATGTCACACACAAAATGGGTGTTTGCCTGAGAAAAATGGCTGTCAGGCAGAAACAGGGAAATGATGGGGCACAATTGTCAATTTTATTTCCACATTCCCTCCTTGCCCCAGAGTGTACCTACATTATATCTCAATTTGCATGAGATCATCTATACATTCTTGTAGCATAATTCTTTCCCTTCCTCTCTGCTGGACAAGTGGTTTAGGAATGCAGTTTGCAGCGCATAGACCGCACAGGGCAGGACCACATTGGATGCAAAGGCAGCATCCAGTTATTATCAAGAATATTATACCTGCTCCTGACAGCAGTTGCCATCCCCAGGACGATCTGACATGGGGCACTAGGAGGTCTCGGTGGTAAGTGGATGGGGCCACAAAGACAGGGGGTAACAGGAATGCTATATAGCAAGTTCCCCCCCAGTTCAAGGGCAGCTGCACATAGGCCGTTTGGCCACAGATGAAATAAGTATGGCGAGATGCTAGAAATGAGGACTTTCCTCTGTCTTCAAAACTTATAGTGGTATGACAGTCACTGTGACCTAATGGAACAGAGCCATTTTTCTGGATGCACAGGTGTCCTTTTACTAATGAGACCGAGATGGAAGGGGGACCAGCATTCTTTTTAGGTTTGGTATTTAACATCTTGTAGGACATGGTCATGTTCCCTTGCTTGTATTCTTCACTTTCTAGGACTGTACCTGTCGCCTGAGGATTTCCCTCCTTATTAGGGTAACAGGCAGTATTGAGTACCTTGTTTAAATCCCCCCAAGGCCACCCATTCTTGCATGAATTATTTCCATCAGGGCAGGAGGTGGGGGTAGTATCGTCAGCTGTTATTAGGGCGAACCAGGCTTCACAAGTTCCATTATAAGAGAATGGGAAAGGAAAAAGAGGCATCCCTCCCTTTTTCTGATGAGGTGGGATGCGGCCACATATCCAACAATTGGTGCTATTACTGGCCTGCTGAGTGTGGTGTAGCATCTGTATGAAGGTATTGTTTCGCAAGGCTAGTCTATGGGCTTGTTCATGAGGGGGTAGGTCGTGATAGGTGTGTTCCTGAGTGCTGTTGGGTGTATGAGAGGTGTGTTGTGTTGGAGGAAAAACAGTGTGGAGAATCCAACCAAGACACGTCATAACTGCCATGAGGAAAAATAATACTGTCAAACATATAGTAGGACCATTATGTCTTTTTCTAGAGTTCATATTTTTTTCTCCCACATAGTCAAGGTGTTAAAATCCATTCTCATGCTCCAACCGCTTCACCACTGGACCGACGCCCAATGGACTTAATTAGCCAGAGTCCGAATGGCAAACCTTAACTTTGATTTGTAGTCCTGTTGTGGGGTTAGTTCCAAAGGCAATAAAGATTGTTCAGTCACAATGTCAGTGGGATTGGCAGGGCCATCAGCAACAGTGTCTTTTTGTCCAAAATGTTTCCGGCAGTGGCTTGCGTGGAGCCAGCCCTTCCTGCCCTCGACCTTCAGTGCTGTCCGTGTTGTTAGTAGTACGAGTCTTGGCTTCTTCCACCTGGGCTGGAGGGGGCTGGTCCGGTCGAAGTTCCTCACGAGGACCCAGTCCCCGGGTCGGATGGCGTGTTCTTCCGGGTTGGTTTTGTCAGGGAAGGTGGCAGCAACCTGAGAACGACAAGATTGGAGTGCAGACATCAAGGAAGCCAGGTAGTCAGTCAGCATAGTACTGTCAACATCAGTTATTCTTTTAGGCCTTGGCGTACCCCACATATTTGGTGGTCTGCCAAAGACCACTTCATATGGAGATAAGCCAGTTCTGGAATGGGCTACCATACGGATGTAGAAGAGGGCAACGGGTAAGGCTACCATCCAGTCCACGCCTTTGTCAGTGCATACCTTGGCCAATTTTGTCTTCAAAGTTTGGTTGTGTCTTTCTACTAGACCTGCTGCCTGAGGATGTCTTACACAGTGAAATTTCCAAGTGTACCCTAACAGAAGAGACACTTGCTTCATGAGTTCAGAGGAAAAAGGTTGGCCGTTATCTGAGTAGAGGACACGGGGCAACCCATACCTCGGGAAAAACTCTCTAACTAATTGTTTAGCAGTTGTCGTTGCAGTGTAATCTGGGACGGGATAGGCTTCTGTCCATCTGGTCAGAGCACACACTACAACTAGTACATACTTGTGACCTCTACATCTCTCCATCTGGATATAGTCCATCTGGAGAACTTCAAATGGATGGTCAGGGGGTTGGAATCCTCCCTGTTCCATCTTTGTGCCTTTTCCTGGGTTGAACTGATTACAAATCATGCACGTTTTAACTTTTTTGTTTGGCTGCAGTTCTCAAATGTTTGTTGTGCCATATATTCAGTATGCTGTCTAACATTGCTTTTTCTCCCAGATGCGCTGGTCCATGTATGGTGTTTACCATAACCTGTACCATGGCATCCGGTAGAAACCATACTGCTCTTTCAGGTGTCATCCAGCCTTGATCTGTAAGGACCCCTCCTTTTTCCTTCCATTCTAGCAGTTCCTGTGGTGTGGCGTGACTTTCGACATCCTGGATGTCAGAAAAGGGGTCTCGTATTGTATATTGGCGGTGTGGTATACTTAATTCTGTGTTTGCTGCTAACTTGGCTGCACTGTCTGCAGAATCATTTCCTTTTGATATTTCATCTGTTCCTTTTGTGTGCACTTTACATTTTAGCACTGCGATTTTCTCTGGTAACTGACTGGCCTCTAAGAGGGCAGTGATGAGTGTAGCATGCTGTATTCTGGACCCATGTGATGTGAGAAATCCTCTCTCGCTCCACAATGTACAGAAGTTGTGTACAACTCCAAAGGCATATTGTGAATCTGTGTAGATGTTAACTGACTTTCCTTTTGCTAAGTGACATGCTCGTGTTAGGGCTATGAGTTCTGCTGCCTGTGCCGACAGTATCTCTATCTTGTGTGCTTCTAAAGTGTCTGTACCATTTGTGACGGCATAGGCTGCTGCTAATTCTCCTGTGGGGAGTCTCATACATGAACCATCAACAAAGAGTGTCATTTCTGCCTTAGCAAGGGGAGTATCTTGTAAATCTGGTCTTGGTTTGGTCACTAAATCAATTATGTCAATACAATCGTGAATTTCTTCAGTAGGAGAGGTCAGTGGCAACAGTGTTGCTGGGTTTAAAATGTTGCAGCGTCTAATCTCAATGTGTGGCTGAAAAAGTGTCATCTCATATCCGGTGAGTCTGGCTATTGTCAGATGCTGTGTTTGTGTTCTGTTTAACAGAAGTTCTACAGCGTGTGGGACCTGAACTATCAGATGATGTCCCAATACAATAGAATCGCTTTGTCTAATAGCTTGTGCAGTAACTGCTACTGATTTTAGACATGCAGGCAATGCTTGTGCTACTGAATCTAATGTGCTTGAAAAATAACCACATGGTTTATGTTTGTCTGCTTGAAGTTGTGTCAGAACTGATAGTGCTGTACCTGAGTTTTCTGTTACAAATAATGCAAAATCTTTGGTGTAATTAGGTGTTGCCAGCACTGGGGCTTGACACACAGCTTTTTTAAGAGTCTGAAATGCTTGCGTGTGTTCATCTGTCCAGGGTAATTGTGGAGTAGCGCCGGCTTCGAGTGTTGTCAGCTGCACTAATGGTTTAGAAATGAGTGCAAATTGTGGGATCCACTGTCTACAATATGAGGTGAGACCAACAAAGGCTCGAACTTGTTTCTGTGTTGTTGGTTGTGGTATTTGTAGTATGAGCTTGATGCGTTCCTGTGTAAGCTGCCTACCCTCCTTTGACAGCAAGTGCCCTAAGTATGCCACTTGCTGTAAACAAAATTGGAGCTTACCAGGGGAAACTTTATGGCCATTTGCAGCTAGGAATTCTAGTACTAGTAGTGATGCTTCAGCACATGCTGCGTCAGATCTGGCCGTAATGAGTATATCATCAACATATTGTAGTATGGCTGTATCCGTGGGCATTTGAACAGTATCTTGTTCTCTTTTTAATGCTTGGCTATATACGCTTGGACTCTCTGTGAAACCTTGAGGAGCTCTTGTGAATTGGAAACTTCGTCCTTGTAAGGAGAAGCCAAAAAGGTATTGATTGTCTGGGTGAATAGGTATGCTAAAGAATGCGTTTTTCAAGTCAATGACTGAAAAATGTGTTGCTTCCGCATCTATGGCTGTGAGTAGGGTGGAGATGTCTAGAACCACAGGGTGTTGTGGAATGACACATTTATTTAGCTCTCTCAAATCCACCACTAGTCTGTAGACAGGTGGTGTTCCTGGTTCCACTTTTTTATGGACTGGTAAAACAGGGGAATTGCAAATGTTAGAAGTTGTTTCCTTAATCACACCTGACTGTATTAGGTCCTGAATAATCAACATTAATGCTTGTTCAGCCTGAGGTGGAATTTTGTATTGCCTTATGCGTGGTAGTTGGGCTCCCTCTTTCAGTGTAACCTTGTGAGGTGTTATTTCCATACATCCTACTGTGGTAGAATCAGTGGCCCACAGGGTGTGTGGCAAATCTTTCAAACGCTCATCTAATTCTCTACTTGTGTAGTGGCCCTTATAATCTCCCAGAAATAGTCTGACATCTGTAGGTGAGCAAACAATGACAGCTCCTAATTCTTTCAATGTTTTTATACCAAGCAAGTTTTCTGGACATGATTTTGTCAATATAAGATCTGTAGTTGTCGTGAGGGGACCAACCTGCAAGGGCAGTGGTTTTGACGTGGCGTTTGTCACAGGTTGTCCCGAGAAACCCAGAGAAATACTTTTTGAACCCGAGAGAGGAGCCTCTGGGACCTCTTGATGGCTTATTGTTGTTTTACTGGCCCCAGTGTCTAGTAGAAATTTCCTATCCTCCCCAAGAAGTCGGACCTCTATAAATGGACCTGTCTGATCTACTGGAATGGGGATTAGGCGCAGTTTGTCATCTTCTCTCTCTGGGCAACATCATGAGAAATGTGGGTAATATTCAGTGTAGGCGCTGTCTATAATATTCATTTGGGCCATTTGTGTTGTCAGTGGAACTGAAGGTGTTGAACTGTCTAGGGAACCATTCTGTTTTGGCTGATATGGGCGTGGCTGGGTCTTACCAGTAGCCAAATTGTGCTTTAAGACTGGGCAATCTTTAACGAAGTGTCCCATCTTCTTGCAAAAATTACAAGTGCTTTTTATATTTGTCTGGCTACTTGGTGTCTGTTGATGCTGGGGTGCAGTTTGGGCTACTAATGCTTTCATCTTTGTGTCTTTCATGCGTTTCTTATCATTTTCTTCTTCATCCCTAATGCGATTCTGGTGATATTGTAGCATTTGTAACACCTGTGGAGGTGTATGTGCTTGCCAGGTACTTTCTACTTTTAGTACTCTGTCCTTAATGGCTGGCAAGGCGTTATCTACTAATTTGGAAACAAACAGATGCGGGTAAGCTTCACTTGTCGGCGTAAGGCCGCTATTTACCGCAAAACATTTTTCAAGTCTGGTGTAATAATCTCCTATGTCTTCACCATGTTTCTGTTTGCAGGAGGAAATGGCATCCCAGTCCTCCTTTTTCACTGTTAGTAACTGTGGTAGCACCTTTAAAATAGTGCCAGGAAGTGCTTTTAGTCTGTCTCCTATACCTTGACCTGCTACTCTAGTATTTCCGTCATTCTGAAGTTCAGTCCATCGAATGTGTTCACCTGCTACTTCCCAATCCTTTTCTCTTAGTTTGTCATATATACCTGATGGCAACAATAATTTCAGAATTGCTGTGATATCAGAAAGAGTATATGTTCCCATCATTAATACATTTCCTAATTCCTTAAAGAATCCAGCAGGATCCTTTGAGTGGGAGGGAACCATCTCTTTCATCCTTAGTAACTCAAGTTTTGTCAAGGGTACATAAATGAAGACGCGTTGTAGCGCTCCATTTGTGTCAGTTCTGGGGTGGACCTCTCTCATGGGGAACTGGCGTGTTTGAGGAAGTCTATTAGTTGATCCACACGTATTATGGGGAGATCTATATCCAGTCACTTTCTGGTATTTCTGTCTCAAATCTATAAATGTGTTGAGAAAAACGGAACTATTGTGGAGGAACATGTTATCAGCGCAGTCAGACAGAAAATCTTCGAGTCTTGGATCATGTTTAAAATGAGTGTCATTGAGTGTGATGAGATGTTGTACCATGTAGAGACTTGCTAATCTTTGATGTGAGCGTGGTAATGCTAGAAAAAGCTGGGCTATGAGATCATTTTCATATATCTTATATTGAGAGAAGGCAGAGGGTGTTGAATTACTGGAACCTCATATGGAGGTGGAGTATCTAGGAGAAAATTGGTGAAAGTATCCTCTGGTAGTGGGGCTGTAGGCTGTGCTGATGCAATGTTAAGGTTTTCAGGTGCAGATGGCAATACAGGATAAAAACCAGTAGAAATGGCTGATTGTTCCCTTTTATTCCTTTCACTAACTACTTCTTTCCCTATTTCTTGTAACTGTTCTTTCTTGGCCTGCTCTGACATTCTCTTACCCTTTTCAACTTTATGCAATTCCTTCTGTTGCCTCCTATGGGCTTCTTTTCTCCATAACTCTACTGAGTCACTCTGTGACTGGCGGACTCTCTTTTTCTTCCATAACTGTTCCTCTAATTTTATAATACATTCCATGTCAAAAGTACCATTTTCAGGCCATCTATATCTGTGTTCTAGGTCTTTAATATAATCCACCCATAAATCACAATAAATAATTACACCGACACCATGTTTTGCATACATGAAGTGTCCTGGAGTATCCCGAGGAGGAAGGGGAATTTCCTTCTCAAGAATACTCCTTTTTGTTGCCATCTTACGTATTTTCGAGAAAATAGGCATGATGGCAAGACTTTCAAAGATTTTAGAAGTGAGAAAAACACAAACAGAACAAATATCTTTACCATACCCACGAAAGAGGTGAGTCCGTCTTTTATACTAGTTTAGTAGTCCTCACAAAATAAGTGAGAAACCCACAAAAACATGTATCTTTACCGTGCCCACAAGGTAGTGAGTCCATCTTTTATACTAGTTTTAGTAGTCCTCACCAAAGATAGGTGAGAAACCAACAAAACGCGTATCTTTACCTCCCCCCACAAAAGCTGTGGGTTCGTCTTTATACTTTTCAGCAGTACTCACCGAAAAATAACTGGAAGGCCTCTTGAAGATTTTGGAAAAACGCGGCGCGCAGTTTCAAGGTGGGATTTGTAGAACCTCGGACTCGTCTGCTTCGCAGGTTGGGCTTTGGTTCAGGACGTTCCGCTATTTCCTCACCGCCTCGTGTGGATGCTGGGCCGCAGTCGGTCCCCCTCTTCGCCTCGAGGGAGTTAGCGGGAATCCCCCGCGTTGTGCACTTTTGAAGTCCGTCAACGGTCAGGAGGGGACAGTACCGGGTCCAATATCGCCGGCGCATGGGGGAAAGGGAATGTCCCTGTTCCGGGCGCCAATTAATGTGGTAAATTAAATTTACTTATTACCTCATTTCTGAATTTCTATGCTTAATAAATCATAATTTCTTGTCAATGCAAAGCGAGGAGTCCGTGGTGCTCAAATGAAGGAGGAGGAGACCAATAACTCGACTTAAGGGGAGCGCTTCCAGCACCAAGCGGGCACAGGAGCAATCTCTCAAGTACCTCTCTTGAAGTGGGTGGGTTTATTTTCAACAGCAGGACATTTATACAGTCTTGGTCACGAGGCAAAATAGAGGAACAAACAGGTCATGGCAGATAGAGGAACAAAGATCAGCAAGAGGAGCAGATTGTGTAGAAATGGGGGCATGTCTTAGGCTTCGTGAGGGGACTTGCGATGGGAAATAGTCTGACAGTTGGAAGGGGGAGGCTTCCTCATTTGGGGTTTGTGCTCGTGCTTCATGTCAAAAAGAGGAACTATCTTGTGTAAAACAGAGAGCTATCTTGCTGGTTCTGGGAATTGGCTGAACCACAAGAGTCAAAAAGAGGAACTATCTTTTGTAAAACAGAGACCATCTGCTCTCTGGCTTGCAGTAACTAATTCTTAAAACAGGAACTATCTGCTGGTTCTGGGAATTGGCTGAAGCACAGGAAAGGGTGGTCAATGAACTAAGATGCCAGGTGCAGGGTGTCTTACAGTTAAGAACAGGAACTATCTGCTGCTGGTTCCCAGAATTGGCAGAACCACAGAAATGTGTGTGTTCACAGTGTACAACCTTGTGCTTCCTCTTTCAGTTGGGGGTGGTCACAGGGCAGTTGGTGTGACAGGCTGAGTTACCAACAATGGATGGACAGGATGTGGCTGAGTCTCTGGCACAACTGGGGGAAGGCACACAGGCAGGCTTCTTGGAATTGGCTCGACCACAAGGAGTAGGGGGTTGTGCAAGATTCAATGGGGATGTGAAGGACAGTTTTCAGACAAGTTGCTGAGAGCATGTCACACACAAAATGGGTGTTTGTCTGAGAAAAATGGCTGTCAGGCAGAAACAGGGAAATGATGGGGCACAATTGTCAATTTTATTTCCACATGACCCTGAGACTGCGGCATTGGTGGCGAGGCGCTGCTCTGGCTGACCTAATTTCTACAAGAATGCACATTTTAGGTCTTACGAAAGCCATTTCACTCAAGGGTGCAAGGGCGCCTCATTGACCCCAACACTTTTCAATGTCTATGTCCGCCCTCAAACAGATGTCATTGAGCGATATGGCTTCACCATTATTTCACACGCTGATGACACAACGTGTCATCACCATATCTCAGAACTGTGATCTCATGGCCTCTTCCCTCAGCTTTAGTCTGTCAGAGGTCACTGCGTGGATGGACCTAAATTGTGGGTTTGATGATAAACTCTCCTTTGATGCCCAGATCAATGATCTCTCAGGAAAATGTTTGAGGATATTAGGATCCTTTAAGAAACTTCTCCATCTCTTATCTGAACCTGCCCAGAAAACTGTAGTCCAGGTACTGGTCATATCCAGGCTGAACTACTGTGATATCATCTACTTGGGTTTATCTCAGTCCCGTTTGACAGGCTTCAACGGGTCCAGAACGTGACTGCCAGGACACTGCTCAGATTCCTCAAGCATGCTTTCGTCAGCACCGCTTTGAGAAAACTGCACTGGCTGCCAGAGTTACGTTTAAGGCTCTATGCTTTTGCTATATGGCTCTTGCTTCTCAAGGCCCCACGTACCTGCAATTATTGATCACCCCTTGAGTTCAGATTAGGAACCTAAGATTGGCCAGTGCAAAACAGGCATTTAGCCCCAACTTCACAAGAGCCAGAACTGGAGTCAGCATCTTCAGTCATCTTGAACCAAAAATCTGGAACTCTCTCCGGGATGGAAGGCTCTTCCAAACTCTTTTCAGGAAGAAATTGAAGATCTGGCTCTTTAGATCTGGTTAAAACCCCTTCAGCTGTAAGGGCAACCTGTTTGTCTTTCCGAAGTCAGTATCCCAGCGCTGGACACTTCGCAAGGAGTAACCATGAGCTCTACAAATCATGTTATTATAACAATTTCCACAGTGGTTAATTCTTCTCTTGCCAGATTACAATCATGTACTCTTGAATTACAAATTTCTTATCCAGGTATTGTTAGAAATGTGGTTTCTGTTTGGCAGAGGTATGCACCCTGTCCAAGTAAGAAACACAATCCAATTCAGAGTAAGTCAGAAACACACTATATTTTAAACTGTGCTCACCCTCTAGTAGCTTGCCAAAGAGCAGTCAGGCTTATTATAAGAGACAGTAAAAACACTACAAAAAGACTCCACACCAGTTTAGGAAAATATAGAATAGTTCAATAAAACAAGACCAAAACAACAAACATCCAATCAGTAGAAGTTGAGATAGTTATTTTTAAAGATTAAATGGAAAAATAGATCTTAGAAGCAAATAGAGCTCAACGAGTTAATTGGCTGCACTGGACCGGAAAAAAGTCAAGAGTTCAGGCCACCCGTGAAGGAGCGCAACCTGGCTACAGAACCCATGCAGCGCCCATTGAGCACATGTACCTTAATCCTTATCTCAGCACGAGATGCATCGTTGATCCCCATGCAGTTGGAATGTTGCGGCGGATTTCTCCCTGCAACTGCGGAGATGCATCAGTTCCGTTGAGTGAAGTGCTGGTACCGAGTTCAGCAGTTCTGAATGCGATGCGGTGGTCAACACACACTGGAGGGGCGATGTGTTGATCTTCTCCACACAGTGGTGGTGCTGTACTGGTTCCGAAGTGGTGGTTTCTGAGGCAATGCGACAGTTCAAAGTGCAATGCTCCGACCTCAACTCCTGAAATTGGGGTGATGTGTTGATCCTGATCTCGCTGCAAGAGATGCATTGGTTCCAATTGGCGCAACGGCATAGATGTGCAGGTTCTGACAGGTGCACCACTTTAAACTCACTTCCAAAGTTCCTGGATGAGATTGGCACCACTTGGCAGAGCAAGACTTACAGCAAGTGAAGTCCAGGTGCTGAGTTGACATTGTGGGTTAAGTCTTTGATATCCCTGAGACTTCAGAAAAAAAGGCAAGCCAATAAGCCTTTGGAGAGTTCTTAGGTTCTTGGATGTAGAGATGCAGATCCAGTTCTTCACACTCCCAGGCAAGAAGCAGCAGGCAGCAGGCCAACACAGCATAGCAGTTCAGCAAAATAGCAGTCAATCCTAATAGCACAGAAGTCCTTCTTCCTGGTAGAATATGCTCAGTTCCAGAAGCCTTCTCTTCTGTTGGTGTCAGGGGCTCAGTACTTACACCCAACTGGGCCTTTGGAGTAGGGAGACTTGAAAGAGATGCTTTGAAGGGCACAAGACCCTGCCTTTCCTGCCCTTTCTGCAGACTGACTCATACCAGTAAGGTATGCAATCCTTTGTGTGGGGACAGGACACAGCCTTTTCAGTTGTAGAGTGTCAGCAACTCCCTCCCATCCTGCCCAGCATGACCCATCAACATGCCATGAAGAACTAGGGTCACCTTATGAGATGGATTGGATTTAGCTTTTCCCACTTATATTGTGGTTTTAGGGCTGGCGAAACCGTGAGGTAGCGTTTATCAGAACTTGTGTTTCTGATTGTTTATCTTAGGATAAGGTGGATCGAATCCCCTGGCTTGAATACTTGAAGAAAACATTTGAGATATTGGATCGCACTGATTTAAATATTAACCCCCAAACGATTTCTTCTAACTGTAAAGAGGTAGTGAAGCAGCATTACCTTGAGCATTGTATGAAACAAGGTTGGTGAAAGTTCTGGCCATGGAGACAGTAGTAAGATACTCACTGGTATCAACCAAAAGGAGCCTGGAACCGTATTTATGCTGGATTCCAAGCCCCACCCACTGTTCTTACATTATCCTTTTTAGACTAAATACAGTGCATTTTAAGGTTGCTTTCCCTTTGCAAAGTGTTTGGCATCACAGTTTCCCCTGTGTCCCTATAATAATATTTTGAAACAAAGCAAAAGTCACTTTATTTTGGTTTGTTCATTATATTCAGCTCCTCTGTCCTTTTTTTCCAGCATTAGAAAGGATTGGTATTCCTGAAGCAACTTTGCACACTAGACAACTGTTATCTGGTGTCAAATTTTATCAGAAAGGCCGTGGGAATTAGGAAATGATATGAAGAGTTACACATATGATCTATCCTGCTTCTCTGTTTCCATATGAATGTGATAGTGTTCACCCCTGATGACTAGTTTGAAACTGTTATGTAACTTTTAGTATTCTTTGCCGCTGTAATAATATACCAAAACAAAGCACAAGTCACTTTATATTGTTTTGTTCATTATATACAGCATGTCCTTTCTCCTTCCTGGTCACTGTCTTGCATAGGTCAAACCTGAGACAGCATCAGAAAGGAATGGTATTCCTACAGCAACTTTGCACAATAGACAACGGTCATGCTGTGTTAAATTTTAATCAGGAAATATTATGAAGAGTGTTGTGTATGTTCTTATTCTCTTTACCTGCTTTCATATGAATTTGATGGTTTTCATCTCTGATGACTAGTTTGAAAAATGTTATGTAACTTTTTAATATATTGCCAAATTTTAAATGTTGTGTATTGTATGCCTTTTATGGCTTAAGCAAAATTAATATTTTAACCAAACGTACCCATCAACATGCAGATTGCTACTTAGTCACAAAATACTCTTCCTTTGTGTGTGGCTGTCTAGAGGAACTTCATGAAGCCATCTGTCACCCATCCCAGACATGCATTCCAGCGACGGGTAGAAGGCACTAAGGGCCAGATGTAGGTCGCCCAATACCGGTCGGTAACGACCGAAATTGCAGAATTTCGGCCGTTACTGACCGGTATTGGGCTTTTTAGATGTAGGTGACTTCTTTGTAGGATTCGGTACCGAATCGATAATTTAAGGATTCGGTAAAATACCGAATTCTTAACATAACGATTCGGTAAATTACCAAATCCAGGATGTAGGGAGCACTCAAGTTAGTGCATTCCTCAGTTAAGGATTCGTTATTTACCACCAACTACAAGTTGGTGGTAAAAAATGAAAACCTTTGAAAAAGCATTTTTTTTGCTTTTCAAACAGTGCCATGTTGCAGACATACATGCCCTGAGGGCATGTATGTCTGCAACATGTGCACCCATACACAATTGAGTGGTGCAACAGGGTGTCAAAGTGACACCCTGCAATGCTTTCCACCTTTTACTGAATCGGTATTTACCGATTCGGTAATTGACATTCATTCCTATGGGCCTCCAGGCCCATAGGAATGAATGGCAATTACCTCCAGGCCCATAGGAATGAATGGCAATTACCAAATCGGTAAATACCGATTCCGTAAATACGGAATTTTACAGATTCTGTAAAATTTACCGAAAAATTACCTACATACTATTTACCTATTCTTAAATACCGAATCGGAATGATTCGGTATTTAAGAATAGGTAAATAGTATTTACCTACATCTGGCCCTAAATGCTTTAAGTAAGAAAAATGGCAACTTTCTAAAAGTGGCATTTTCAGAACTTTAATTTAAAAACTGACTTCGCCATCAGTTGTGTTTTTAAATTGTGACTCAAGATGTGGCCTTACCATTGCTTCCCAATTGGACATTACACTAATAAAATGTAATAAGGCAATCCCAGTGTTAACCTATGGGAGAGATAAGCCTCAGTAGTGAAAAATTAATTTAAGTGTAATTCATTATTGGGACAGGTAAAAATCAAAAGTACATGTTCTACTTTTTAAATATACTGCACCCTGCCCATGAGCTGTCCAGGGCCTACCTCAAGGTGATCTATATATAATGAAAAGAAAGGGTTGCGCCTGGCAAATCGGTTAAGTTGCCAGGTCAAAATGGCAGTTTAAAACTGCATGCACAGACTCTGCAGTGGCAGGTCTGATACATGTTTGAAGGCATACTTAACTAGGTGGAACATTTAGTGCAGCAAGTGCACTAATAGCAACTCTTTAGGTTAACTGAGCCATCCTCTTTGGTTGGGTATGGATTTCTGTGACTAGATTTACCTATGCATAGACAACAAAGTCTGAACGATTCTCTGAGCATCAATTGCTTTTATAAATGTTCTACCTACCAGTTACCGAATTCCTTGTTTGTTTAATCGTAACATGCCGGTACTTCTTTAGGAGGCTGGAGTTCCCAGTTGTTATTTTGAATCTTTACAGCATGGTGTTAGGAGTGGTGTATTTGAACTTAATCTTAAATTTGTAATAAATCTTCTTAACCCAAGCTACTGATTCCTGTCGTCACTGTGTAGCCAAATGGGTTGCACTGTTAATTGAATTTGTTTGATGTTAATGCTAACTCCCATCACCTCAGTCTGATAGGAAGTTCTGTCAGAGGACCAATAGTAAGCAAATGGGCCCAGTAAACGCTGTATCACTCCCATCACATCACATTTTCGGTGAGCTGGTCTCAGCTGAACACCACAAAGCATACAGTTGTTCGTGTAAAATCGAAAAGATTGGGCTGTAGAAATAATTTTGTTCTATAAAGTTGTCCGCTGCAAATTAGTGCTAGATCCAGTTTATTAGAAGTACCTCCAAAATATATTTTTTTAACCTCCCAAAAGGTGCACTTTGTATAGGATGATTTTCACATTTTAAGTTGCTTTGTTATTAAGAAAGATTAAATTGCATGTCTCCTACATCACATTATCTGGGCTTTTATTTGCTCAACACCTCTGAGTCCTATAGAAATGCACTTTGAGCTTTGATCCGAGCAATTCATTAACTGCTGGCATGGCACAGTTTCCCCCCAATCCTCAAGAAATCTAATGGAAAGAAATCACGAAACTAGCACTATTTGAAACCTTGGCACTCGTTGCAGCTATATACGGCCTAGTAATCTTTTAAAAAGCATGATTCAAGCCTCAATTTAATTATGTAATAGCACAAATGGAATTAGACTGCGGACGGAGTGCAGTACTTCACTCCAACACAGACCGGGGCTGTAAGCCTATCCCTTCCTCATTTCACCCGGTCGCTGGTTGCATTGCACGGCTTAATTCGAATGCGAGAGCTGACTGCAAACAGCTGCATTGTGGTGTAGCTCCGCTTTGAACTAAACGATAGCACTTGCTGCTGGAACCCCTTTTAATAATGATGGCCCTGTAAACCTGCACTCGTGACAATCAAGCCTTATAATGACCAATTAAGATGGCGTCTTGACAAGCTGTGCACCCCACCCACCCGCTTCTCTCCTTTGTGACGAGCTCTGTACATCAAGAGGCAAACTTATTATCCTGCGCGAGGCTGCCTTATGGAAGGAGATCCAAGGAGCTCGTCTTTGTAGTGGCGCTTTGATTTTATAGCGATGGATACATTTAAATGGTGACTGCTGCAGCCTTAGTGTGTCTGACGCCTACATCGGGGTGTCACTCCACCTGTTAGGAATGGGTGTCACTGTCGCGGGTGCCCCTTAATCACAGCACCCCGGTTCGAGTTAATAAAATATTAGCGCACTGCAGGGGTACTAATTACCTATTCCTGTCAAGTCTTTGGTAAAAAAAAAAATGATTAAAAAAAATATCTGGAAATGCCTGAAGTAGTCACATTCCAACCCGGTTTGTCATAGCTTGGGAATGAAAAATTAAATGCCATTTTCAATTGATATGATTTATAGGAGACAAGCATGCCTAGAATATGGTTGAGATGTATGAAAACAATGTAATAATCTTAATTGGTTTGGATTAGGGATATACAAATTAACTTAAAAGACAGTGGTTCCACTTGTAGATGGATAAGCTTTTCCCAAATGGGAGTATGCCCACCACAGATATGTATGCTAACATGTACTGTAGTTGAATTATTCGGCAAGAAAATAGCGGCACAGTTTTGACTCTATTACTTCATTATTTTGTCATTTTTGCACATGGTAATACTATCTGGGCAAAGATTTCACCTCATTAGTAGCAGTTTGACATATAAATACAGAAAAAGCGACAGAAAGATGACCAGTTAACCTTTGCAAAGGACATTCCATTGTGCACAAACTCACACTTTCTGTCACTTTTGATCTGTTTGAGCTAGAAACAAAATTTATTTTGTTACAATCTGCAGATTATGCAACAGATGATGGTTTAAGTGGGAAATGCACCAAATCGATAATTATGCCAAAAAGCAATGGCTGCGAAATCGCATAATTCTAGTGGCCCTGATTATTGCCCATTTCCTGATAATTCAAAACTGCATAATGGCACACAAACTTTCAGAAAGGTAGCCAATCAAAAGGGCTCCAAAACCATTTAGATAACATTGGGCATAGAAAGACAGAGGTAGACGTAAATGAAAAAGCAGAGAGAGAGAGAGAGAGAGAGAGAGAGAGAGAGAAAGAGAGTGAGTGAGAGAGAGAGATTTCACTTTCCCAGGTGAGGCCTATGAAAGGTGGGGTCCCTGGGCAATTGCCCACTTTGCCCATGTCTGAAAAAAAGTCCCTGCTTATGGATGGGCGGCAAAATAGACCTTACGCAAGCTTCAATGGAAGAGTAGCCTGTGTGGTACTGATAGAGCGCGCAGGGACCAACTAGCTCAATTTTAACATACACACCAGGGCCCATATAACATTCACACTTTGAACTAGTAGTTCTGCCTAACTAATTACTAATTCTTAATCAACCTATCAGTGCTTTGAGTCCTTTTAGGATTTATACCTGTAAACTATGATTCACTAATCCTTGTTACCCTTGCTATAAGTCATAGGGATCGAAAATGGAGTTGAGTTTAAATAGGCAGTATTTGAAACACATTTACTTTTCCTGTAATAAACCACAGACTCGGGGAAAATTTTAAAACCTTTATCTATGAGAGATTTTCTGAGTCAAATTGGTAGAGCCACAATCTCGTGACTATGAATTTTACGAGCAAGAATATAACCAGTAGGACATAAAGTTTATAAGAAATCACAGTAACACTTTTAGACATTGGTACCTGGGAAGGTGAGAAAAGGAAATAGGACAAGGACATACCATATGGATTACATTTACCAAGAATGGTGTAATAACCAATCCTGGTCACAGGTTGGGGCAAAAAGACCAGGGCCAGGCTCCCGACTAATCAGGTGCCCATGGGACAAGACAGGTGCAGATCAAGACAGGTGGGCTCCTCTAAGCGCAATGCCAGTATCACACCCCTCTCTCTAGGAAAAGCCAATTAGTACCCCGGTTGGGTAATGGATTCTTCTGACAGAGTGCTCCGCCAGCACCTCTGCTCTCGATCGCCTATTGAGTGCGTTGGGTCAGTGACAGGTCAACTATTCGGACAAGACAGACAATTTCTCTAGCTAAACCTACTTTAGTTATACCATTTCGAGGGCAATGTACCACCCCTAAATGTTGCAAATCTATGTGTTCCCCTTCAGTGATTGGTTGGAAACACAAGGAGAGGTCATCACACCATACTAAGATGAGATAATTTCAATATTGGTTTCAATTGAATCCGGTTACCGCCCATAATTTATTTTCCCATGCACTTTTATTCCACCCAGCAATATTGGTACACATTTTGAATACATTGTATTTGGTAGATTCCTCTCTAGAGGTCAGATGAGCAGGTTCCCAGGAACATCGTGGGTAAGAAGAGTGCTGGCTGAGGTTCAATGCCAATACTTCAGCAAATTCGGAGTGTGAGTGCGCTTGCGCAGCATCGCCCAACATGGAGGATGTGACAGTATTCAGGCCCAAAATATGAGCTATCAGCAAAGTCAAAGAGAAACATATTGGAATACAAAAATAAATGAATGCACTGTATACCACTTATCTCTACTCTAACTCTATTACTTTATTTCAACTTTTGCATTTATTGGATAAGCAAGACGAACAAGCTTAGTACAAGCTGCAACATAAGCTTGAGCATGTGAGGTTTGAAGCAGCCATTTCTGGCACTAGTGCGCAGAAGCAAAGATTTCCCACCAAAGCAGAAAATACGTCACACCACGTGAGTGTGGCAGACGCATGCGCAGTGAAATTCCCACATTGCAGCGGCCATTTTAGTGCATTTGAGTTACTGTTAGTAAAAACACATAGGCAAGCTTCTCCTAGATACTGGAAATGTTGTGAAATGCAAATATTTGTTAACAAAACATATTGGTTAATATATTACAGGTTATTTCGTGAGGGTGGAGGACAAGCAAGTTTCTGTACGTATGAAATCTTTCTCCATCAATTCCATTTTCGATGATATTTTATATCATCACAAATTAAGGAACCAGATGCCAACTTCAACATTCTCCCAGTTCACTTTCTTCAATAACTTTGGGAGTTCTTTTTCCACTCTCATTCCGGGAACACTTTCATTCTCTTATATATGTCCCCTTTTAGTTCTTCCATTTGGATTTCATCAATTTTTCTTTTCTTCTTTTTCTCATTTACTGTATATCTTTTTCTACTTTTGCAGCATTTGCATAAAATCATTATCATTAATAGTATTAGTGATATTCCCATTATTGGCATCAGTACTTTACCTATAATACTTGTACCTACATTAGAAATCCAATTACCAACAGAGGAGAGACCATCAGTTAGGGCCATATGTATCAAGCTAATTAGCATTCGCAAAGGCCGAAATTCTGCGAATTTCGGCCTTTGCAAATGCTAATTAGACAAATGGTATGTATCAAACATGTTTGATGCAAAATAAGGAATAGCAAAATTTGCTATTCCTTAATTTGCGATTGCACTTAAGGAATCGCAAATTTTGCGATTCCTTAAATGCAATGTATCAAACAAAAAATATTCAAAAAATGCCATTAAGGATTCGCAAATTACCACCAACTTCTAGTTGGTGGTAATTTGCGAATTCTTTCCAAAAAGCTTTTTTCCAAAAACCAAAAGATGCCATATGACGCCCATACATGCCCTTGGGGCATGTATGTGCGCCATATGCCCCCAAATGTCTTTTTCAGGGGTGCAGCAGGGTGTTCTTGAGACACCCCTGCACCCTTAGAAAAATTCCTAATTTGCGATTAGCAAATTGCTAATCGCAAATTGCCCCTTCATTCCTATGGGCCTCCTGGCCCATAGAAATGAATGGGTAAATTGCGATTAGCAATTAGCTAATCGCAAATTAGGAATGGTAAGGAATCGCTATTATATAGCGATTTTGTACATACATACCGTTTTGCGAATTCCAAATAGCGATTCCTTAAAATTCGCTATTTGGAATTCGCAAAACGGAAGTATGATACATATGGATCTTAGTCTCTTCCATGCTCTATCAACTTCCAGTGGTTTCATTTCTTCTTCCAAATGAGTAATGTTCCTTATATACCTTCCAATTTTAACACTTTTATCTGGTATGTAAGTGCAACAATTTTGCGCTTTCAACATTCTACAGACTCCGCCCTCTTTTGCCAATAATACATCAAGAGCAAGTCGATTTTGTAAAACCATCGATCTGATCGCAACCAATTCGGTATTGATCAATAAGAATCCGCCAGCAGTGTCAGTCGATAAGCGATCCACCACTGTAGACAATTTACAGATTCAGAATTACTCACAATGAATGTATCAATGCACTAAATATATCACCTACAATTTCTGCAAAACTAGCTCTTTTATATTGGGTTAGTTTATTTTCGTGTTCATTGCTTCCAGTGATTCTTTTTACATGGTAAACCTTTGGGAATACTATTCCGAAATAGCAACTCCCATACCAATGATCAGGCAGCTTTAAGTAAGCATTGTTCCCACAAATATAATAGACTCCAGGAAATACTGGATCAGTTTCCCCTTTTAGTCCCCAACCTCCAATTCTGAGGAATTTGTGTTCACATTCACTGGAACCGATGAATAAATTGTTATACTCAGTTTTCTTTCTATGGAGACAGATTTTCCCCATCTTTTCAAAGTCCAAAGAGATAGCAGCATGAGGTTTGCCAGTTGCCATAAATTCCTCCCTTTCAGCCCATTTGGGTATCTGGGGTTTCGGTTCAGTGGCTTTCTTTTGGAAACCCTGTCTCCTTTTCTCTACTAAATTTAAAAATATCTTCTCTTCTTCATGTTATTTACATATTAAATTGTCTTTGTGTGCATCAGCTATATCTATTGTTTCCATCGTTAGAAAATATTCACCCATAAACTGTGAATCTTTGCTACTACGGACAGGATTCATTCTTCTACGGATAGGAATCTCGGAGAAAATAACATCTATGTCAGAATAATAATACCGTAATCTTCCAGTTTTATAAAACAGGCTAGTTAATATGCTACAGGAAATACCATAGGTCAGGGGTAAATGATGGTAGGTAACACCTTCAGTGATTGAAGTGGGTAATTTCATACAGACATAACAGTCACTAATATGCATAGTCTCTACATAATGTACTAATAGACTAGCAAATACATTCATTTCAGTTTTGTTTCTGTTCCTAAAGTGATGTAATTCTATCTCATCTGGTTCTTCTAAGTCTACTCTATCTTGTTTATAGTGCGCTATCTTTCCGGGTATACTAGTGTCATTTTGATTAGCAGCCATCAAGTACGGTATTGCTGTTGTCAGTCCTAACAATACTACTAGTACTGTCAATACACTACAGATACATATCCTACAGCATGTCTTTATACAACTTATTTTTTGAGTTTCTAGTAACTCTTTTATCAGCCATTTTTGATTAAGGAGGCTTAACCCCTCTTTGAGAATTTTACACAGAGTACATCTGTATTTTTTCTCAAGTTGGCTTCACTTCTTCAATATCTTAATCAGCAATCAATCCTTCATCACTGTCCTCACTGATTTCCAGATTTTCAAAGACTTCAAGGATGACGTATGTCCGTTCAGAGCCTTTGAATTTATTGATGAGCTTTTTCAGGCATGCACTTCTCCTTCTTTGATTGCTTGCAGACGGTTCAGTTTGACTTGTCAGTTCATCTACTTGTTCTGGCTCTTCATCTATTGTGACTAGGCGATATTTCAGTCTTTTAACAAAACCAGGCCATTTATCACCTTTTCTGAGTCTTTTAGAGGGCACTGTCGTTTCTGATTCTTCAAATGTTCTTTTGTTTTCTTTAAGTTGTGGCACAACTTGATTTTCATCAACTTCAGGTTACCTCTCTAACTCACCTTGTCCAGGGCTTATTTCTGTTGACTATTCTGCCTGGATGGATTCTTCTAGACTAATCTGACCTGATTCAGGATATGACTTTGTTGGGCCTGGAATTTTGTCTTCGTCTGAACCCGTTTTACTAATCCTGTCTGGTCCTGCACAGGTCTTGCAGATTCTTGTTTGTCTTCCGCCTGTGCGTTTTGACTAGTACCTATCTGTTCCTCCTCAGACAATGGATTTCTGGTAGGGGTTTCGTTGGTTTGAGTATATTGCTCTTTCCTTAACTGGTCCTCCTCACGATTACCATTAGCTTGTATCTCGTCCTCACTATCAGTCTGACTATCTAAATATGTTTGGCTTCTTGTTCTCACTCTTATTTCAGGTATGTCAACCACTGGGATCCATTCATCCTGACTGCTGCTCGGTTGCTCTTCGTCAGCTACTTCAGGATCAACTTCTTGAGACCCTTCAGCTGCACAACCTTCCACCTCAACTTCGTCTGGTTCTGGTATCCGTTTAGTGTGGCTGGCGTGGATCCAGTTGGGGATTCCCTTGCATTTTACAGCTGTGGTGGTGACCAATATTACTTGCTCTGGCTTTCCTCACCTTGGTGCTAGGCAAGATTACCAGGTGTGATTCTTTATCACTACCCAATCTCCTGGGTTCAAATCACGTGCTGGAGTTGAATGTCTGGCTTCAGTGTCTTCCTCAACCTGGTGAGAGATAGAATGCACTTGGTCAACCAACTCTTTGCAGTACTCCAACACTAAATCATCAGATATAGTTAACAGCTGATGTCCTGGCACACATGCTTGCCTCATTGCTCTTCCCATGAGTATCTCATGGGGACTCAACCCTGTTTTCTTGTCTGGAATGCTTCTGAGTCCCATCAGAACCAGAGGTAAAGCATCAGGCCATTCTAATTGGGTAGATTCGCACATCTTTCCCAATCTTGGTTTAATCGTGCCATTCAATTGTTCTACCACTCCAGAAGCCTCTGGGCGGTATGCACAGTGCAGTTTTTGCTCAATTTTGAATGCTTCACAGATCCGACTAATTATTTCATTATTAAAATGTCTTCCTCTGTCTGACTCAATCGTTACTGGAAAACCAAATCTAGGTATGAGTTCTCTTGAAAAGAGTTTGGCTACAGTAAAGCTATCATTTCTGCGGGTAGGGTATGCTTCCGCCCATTTTGAAAATAGGCAGACAATGAGCAAAATATACTCCAATCCTCGACAAACAGGTAACTGAATGAAGTTGATTTGTAATCTAATAAAAGGGCCTGCTGCTTTTCCAATTTTCCCAGGGCACACTACAGATTTATTACAAGGGTTTAATCGCTGACATGTTAGGCATCTCTGGCAAAGACCCTCTGCTACATTCCTGAACTTCACATTGAACCAGTCCCTTCTAAACAACCTCACCATTGCATCTCTCTCTATGTGTGTGTCCCCATGGTACCTTCTGTCCATTGGTGCAAGCATACAGTCAGGTAATACTGGTCTCCCATCTAGGTAGACTATTATGCCATTTTCCGGTCTTGCCTGACACCCTATTTTCTGCCAGTCTTCCTTTTCTTTGGGCTCTGCTTCACCTTGTAAATCTCTCACTTTCTCCCATGTATTCACACCACTTAATAGCATAAGTTGGCAGCTGTTTCCACATGATTCAATTTTCTTGTTTATTGCTCTGTATGGTTTCTGCAATACCTTTGATTTGCCAATATCAATTCCCATTTCTAAAGCCAAATTCATAAATTTCTCATGATATATTTTTGTATTTCGAGTAATACTTCAGCATATAAACAATATTTAATCTTCATCAAATAAGTTCAGTCTGTCCAGTTCCACATTTCCCGCTACCATTTCTTCTGATTCCACCCTCAATTTGAATATGTCCAATACCTTTGACTGTGCTTTCGGCTTCTCTATGTTTCGGGTCCAACTATCTAATTCTTCTGGACTTACTACAGTTGCATGCCTCATTCCTGAGGATGTTTCAAGCTGTACCTCTTTTGAACTTGGGGGTGTAATTTTCCTAATTGAGTCAATTACTGGTTCTCATATAGGTAAATCCATTAGGGAAATTACTGACTCGCATTCACGTGCTTGATCATCAACTATTAGGGTTTCTTTTCTTGGCTGAATTATAGGTGTGGTCAAAACGGGAACTTTAGGATTAGCTTGCTTATCTCCATATAAAGGAACTATATGCCGTATTGTTACAGGTATTGTCAAAGCTTCAGGACTTGTATTTAATTGGGAAATTTTCTGAATTAATTCACTACGATGTTTATTTAAAGCTTCCTCTTTCTTGAAGTACCTTTTCTAATGAGGTTTCATGTATAACCTGCAGAACTAAAGGTGGTTGTAAGAACGGAGCACTAGGAGTAACCCTCTAAGTTTAAACCTAATAAGGTGGCGGATTTTTCATTAACAAGTCATCTAAATAATCATCCTCCGAATCACCACCAGTCATTACATTTTTCGTTTTCCCTGTACTTTTACTTCCTGATGGTTCTTCTGTGGTAAATACAGGATATAGGGCCATAATATCAAAAAAGGGTGATACATTATCACCGCTTTTATCGGCAGGAAACTGCCACTAAAGCGGCGATAATGGGCTTGATAATATGCCCTTGTGAATTCCCATAGAAGCCCAGGTTATGGTGTTAACCTGGGCTTCTATGGGAATTCACAAGGGCATATTATCAAGCCCATTATGGCCGCTTTAGCGGCAGTTTCCTGCCGATAAAAGCGGCGACAATGTATCACCTTTTCTTGATAATATGGCCCATAATCCTTCTACTAACATAGATTGTCTCCACCTTTTCATTTGTTTATGTCTGGTCACTTTCGGAAATTTAGGGTAAAACGTACTCCAATTTCTGTCACTTCTGGACCTGTCTCGCTCAAATGCCTCTGTCTCCCACTCCTCTAGAGCATCATATTGTGTTAATCTGGGCCTGGGATCTTGCTTATCCATACATTTTCTTAAGTTATATAAAATTCTTCCATTAAAGGTACCACGTTCTGGAAATGCCAAAATACTGTCTTCTTTAGTGTACTCTATCCAGTTTTCTAACCATAAACATGTGTGGTAGCCCCTTTCTACCATCATGTATGAAACGGGCGTATTATGTGGTGGAATAATAATCCCTTCTCTGGTTTTAATAACTTTATCTTTTTTGAAATAATTCTTTATTCTGCTGAAAAGGGACATCTTACTTTTTTCTCCGTACATGATATAAGGACTTCCTCTAATTTGTTGTTCTCTCGCAAATCCTAAGTATTTTCTATCAGGACGATTTCCTATAAATGCTGGATCTAAATGCCACATATAGCGCTATTTATTTAAAAACATTTTTTTTAATAAATTCAATTTATTCTGTTTGTTTACTTTGCAGAAATATTCCTCCAATACCAGAGCGTCTCTCAATTTTAATGACCAATGCGGTTTAGACTTACAAGCAACAATAACCAATGATTGCGCTGCTTTTCTGTGAAGTGAATCTCACTCTCTGCACTCACCCTCCGTTACAACTTTCTCACAGCTACACACCAGCTGTTTCTACCAATCCCATCGCGGCTCTCCATGACGTCAGTGCAGCACCCACGACTGACTCCCTCCTTTGCAAGATAATACGACAATTCAATTTCTTTCAAAATCTAATTACACATTTCATTAATTTACAACATGAAAATATTCGCTACTGTGCATGATTGTCTAATTTCAAAAGAGAACACAATTTCTTTCACAACGAGTAAACCTAATTCCGTCTACTCTTCAAACACTGCGAGTAAAACAACCTTCTGTTTACTCTTCACTTATGCAAAAAGAACCTGTTACTCCTTCTGAATTACCCTTTCTAGGTGATATAAGACCAAAGTTTCACCAGCGTACTCCTTTGCTACCAATCACTCTCACTTTTATACTAGAAAAATAAACTCTAACTAGTGCTTTAAGTTTTACCTAACTTTATGCACCTATTCCTCAAGGCAAGTAACCTCTCAGCAGCGTGGCTTCTATTTACCACCTGCTTTCTTTATCCCGGGATATTCCAGACAACGTTTAACACAACACAGGCGGGTTTTGGTTAGTACATAAAAATCAATAATTAAATAATCAATAATCAACAACCAATATTCGGTACACAACTAAGGGCCAGATGTAGGTGGCTAAATACCGGTCGGTAATGGCGAAATTCAGTCAATTTCAGCATTACCGACCGGTATTTAGCCATGAGCGATGTAGGTGACTTTAAACCTACATGCAAAATAAGGAATCACTAAATAGCGATTCCTTATTTTGCTCTTGCATTTAAGGAATCAGAAATACAGATTCCTTAAATGCAATGCAGGTAGCACTAAAAAAAGTGCACCTCAGCCTTAAGGAATCGTTACTTACCACCAACTCCAAGTTGGTGGTAAGTAGCGATTTCCTTACAAAAAGCACTTTTTTGCTTTTTTTCATGTGCCATGTGGCACACATCCATGCCCTAAAGGCATGTATGTGCGCCACATGTGCACACATGCACATTTCAGGGGTGCAACGGGGTGTCCTTTAGACAGCCTGGCACCCTTGAAATACCTCCCGCTATTAACGATTCGGTAATACTGAATCGCTAATAGTGACTCTCTTCCTTTTCATTCCTATGGATCTCCGAGCCCATAGGAATGAATGGCTAGGTATTCCATAATAACGAATTGGAATTACCGATTCATTATTAAGGAATGTTAAGGTATCGCTAATATTTGAGCAATTACTACCTACATTCCATTTAGCGATTCCTTAATAGCGAATCGGTAATATTCGCTATTAAGGAATCGCTAAATGGAAGTTACCTACATCTGGCCCTTACTACCTAATTTTAACTAATCCCTAACCATTATACTGCTACCAGAAAAATATACTGATAGAGCGCGCAGGGACCAACTAGCTCAATTTTACCATACTCACCTGGGCCCATATAACATTCAAACTTTGAACTAGTAGTCCTGCCTAACTAATTACTAATTCTTAATCACCCTATCAGTGCTTTGAGTCCTTTTAGGACTTATACCTGTAAACCATGACTTACCAATCCTTGTCACCCTTGCTATAAGTCCTAGGGATTGAAAAGGGAGTTGAGTTTAAATAGACAGTATTTAAAACACATTTACTTTTCCTGTAATAAATCACAGGCTCTGGGAAAGTTTTAAAACCTTTATCTATGACAGATTTTCTGAGTCAAATAGATAGAGCCACAATCTCATGACTATGAATTTTACAAGCAAGAATATAACCAGTAGCACATAAAGTTTGTAAGAATTCACAGTAACACCTTTAGACATTGGTACCTGGGAAGGTGAAAAAAGGAAGCAGCACAAGGACATACTACATGGATTATATTTACCTAGAATGGTGTAATGACCAATCCTGGTCACAGGGGGGGACAAAAAGACCAGGGCCATGCTCCCGACTAATCAGGTGCCCACGGGACAAGACAGGTGCAGATCAGGACAGGTGACCTCCTCTAAGTGCAGCACCAGCGTCACACCCCTCTCGCTAGGAAAAGCCAATTAGTACCCCGATTGGGTAATCGATTCTTCTGACGGAGTGCTCCGCCAGCACCTCTGCTCTTGATCGCCTATTAAGTGCGTTGGGTCAGTGACAGGTCAGCTATTCAGACAAGTCAGACAATTTCTCTATCTAAACCTACTTTAGTTATACCATTTTGAGGGCTATGTACCACCCTTAAATGTTGCAAATCTATGTGTTGCCCTTCAGTGATTGGTTGGAAAGACAAGGAGAGGTCATCACACCATACTAAGATGAGATCATATCAATAATGGTTTTGATCCAGCGCCCCTATAGAAAAACTGTCTCACCAACGCTACCCATCATCATTATACTCACCATTAATCATAAATCACTCACAAGGCCCATTAACAAATGAGACAATTTTTGGGCAACTGAATCATGCGACCTAATTAATCAGACCCTATTCACAAACTATTTACAATTTTATATACAACTGCAGTTTATCATTTCTTACCATGGATTTAAACAAATATCATTTTAATTAGATCACTTAGGTAAATGGATCAGCTGATGGTAACTAGAGCATGAATAAACAAGACCAGCTTGTCGTTTCAAAAATCTATTTATTAACGTTATTATTCAGGAAAGAGCATTTTATTTAAAAAAAATCTTTATTTATTAGCAAATTAAGCAGCATCAATTAAGG
The DNA here is from genome assembly GCF_964261635.1 of Lissotriton helveticus. Lineage (NCBI taxonomy): Eukaryota > Metazoa > Chordata > Amphibia > Caudata > Salamandridae > Lissotriton > Lissotriton helveticus. Next base: position 435,055,545 of record NC_136073.1, read on the forward strand.
TAAATGAATTATCGGTCTGGCATCTTTTAAGCAAATCAGCACGTATGAGTTAAATCAAAATAACAGTTTCCATTCCCTAAATCTATTTCCCTAACTAAACTCACTCTACCTAAAGGAAAAATCATTTAAGCCTATTATCCTTACGCGCGCCAGAAGTCCAACAGCACGACACGCCCATCAGGAATCGGAAAGCGAGAAGCGCCCTCCTTCCCATGGGGGCAATTTTCATACCCTTTCTGCCTAGCTAATCTCACTAAAAGTATATTTTTCTCTGCCTTCTAGTGTTCTTATTGGCTGACTGATGTCAGCTCAAAACTTGAAGTTGATTTACATGTTAAGCCAATGGCAAGAAACACGCTGCTTCATTTCAGCAGCTACCACCCAAGGAACCAAAAGGATGGTATACCCTTTTCCCAGTTCCTTAGGGTGCGTAGAAATTGTACCAATATTAGGGACTATGATGCTCAGTCTGAACAGATGAAACAGAAATTCATTGCACGTGGCTATCCTCATAGACTAGTACGTGAGGCATACAAACGAGCACGTTACTTTGATCGAGATGTGTTACTCAATTCGAATAAACGACAAAAAGAACAAAAATTGGTATGTATCACCAAACACTCTCCTTTGAATGCCACAGTTAGACAAATTATTAACTCAAATTGGCATTTGTTAAATGTAGAACCCACCCAACCTAAACTATCAAAGCCACTGTTTGCGCAACGTCGCAACAAAAATTTAAAAGATCTAGTGGTAAGATCACGTTTCGAGGGCTCTAGTATTAAGATCCCATACATACAGAAATCCTTTGAAGGCGGAAATGCGATCAAAGGTACCTCTAGATGTGGCACATGTCAATCATGTGAAGGAATTATTCCAGGTGAAATCTTTACATTCAATCAAATTAAAATACAAGCCAAGGAACTATGGACATGTAACACTAGTAACATCGTTTATCTTTTGCTATGTCCGTGCAATTTAGGCTATGTCGGAGAGACGTCAAGAACTATGAAACTTCGTCTCACTGAACATAGATCAGCTATAAAAACATGAAAATTGGCAGCTCCTTTGGCTTTACATTTTTCTGAGTTCCACCATTCCCCATCGCAGATTCGATGGAGGAATTTAGAAAGGATCCATACACCAAACAGTAATGGCGGAGAGAGAATCAGAAAAAAGAGAGAGGTGTATTGGATTTTTTCTTTGAACACTTTTATCCATGGTTTAAACAACGATTTACCATGGAATAATGCAATATTGTAGTTAATAGGATATACATGTTTCTCTAAAATAGGCATAATACAAGAAACGATTAGTCACTCAACCACCCTTCATGGCATGTGAATATAGGTTATAAGAATACCTTCCTCTTGGAGGGTTTTGTGGTATTGTCCAGGCATATCTCAACAAAAAATAAAAATTGTGAAGCTTTCTCTTTAAGAAACACGTGATCGCAATTCAACCACCAGATGCAGCCGGTATATAAGCCAATGCTTGTGCACGTTTCAGATTCTTGCCGAAAAATCAGATACCGCCGGGATCTTCATGCCACCGGTCCGCTTTCTGCACTTTAACTCACGGTAAGCCGCACACCATAGGAGTGCACTAGAAGTCACGTCACCCCCGTGTGTAAATAATGAAAGCCGTGCTTATGTTCCCCTTGTAGCATTAAAGACGCTGGGAACCGCTTGCAGCCAGGTTGCGCTATTTGACTCTGAAAGCCAGGCTACGTCAGTCAACCCTGAAAGAGGGTGCAGATCATGGTAAGCCGCATACCGGGTTAGTGCGTGAACAGTGATTGTATCCGTGAGAGCGCGCTAGAAGTCACCTTTATATTATTTTACTTTATTCTATTGTTAAAATAATACCAGTCATGTCTGTGTTCCCCTTATAGAAATAAAGACGCCGGGAACCGCGTGCAGCCGGTTTACATAATTTGTCATTTAAATAGGTAAATATAATGATTCGAACAAAGAGGTGTTCTATATTTAGCAGATCCTTTTCATAATGACGGCAGTTCCGTTTTTTCCTTTCCTCGTCTACAGGCAGGAAATCGCCGGGAAACGTTGGCAACTGGTGTATTTTCATGACAACATTACAGGTATAAATTAAGGCTCCAGACATTAGGCATATTTGATCTAGGCCTCGTCCAGAGATGACTGAAATAGAATAATAATAGTTGCAACCTTTTTTCCCTTTTGCATCTTTAGTAAAAGACGCAAACATCTGTGTGGCTGCTACCTATCTACTGAAAAGTGACCGTTATACTGCAGGTTCTTAATCCTGGTAAGAGTGCCATCACATAACAACGTCCATTAAATTAGGCAGATACTGGTTCATTATGATACATCAGTTTTTGACCCCATCTGATTCTATTTATAACCATTTAGAAATAGCGTAGTAAAACAATGTAAACATGTATGATAACATAGAATAGACCAAAAATATAGATTGTTAGGTTGGATTACTGCAATGAATCGTGATCTATTTTTCGCAGTATCTAATACCCCGCATCCATCTCTGGGAATCTTGATCAGCTGAATCCACCCGTATAACTGTTCAAATTCCGGTACTACCAGTTGGTACCATTAGGTAAGCAGATAGTAAAACAAAATACTGAGCCTACTATATACGGGTTGAGATGTTTTGATGTAATATGCAACAACCCAAATGGCACCATCTTATGTGGCACACACCATATAATATTAATATGGAAAATTCAGGATATTTGAACCCTATGTATGGCCATGATACGTAGAATCCCATGCACTTCTTATTATTTTTATTTTCTTTCTTTCTATTATCTTTTCATTATCTTTATCTCTCTTTTCTATCCACGCATGTGGTTTTTTCATCCTCTATCATAGATGTGCGTGCTTTAGCAATTTTTTGTTGCAGTAATATAAATAGGTATCTGTAGACTAGTATATAAGTATATATGTGCATAAATGATGTTCTTTATTTTATCCACACATGTGGTTTTTTCACCCTCTATCATAGGTGCTTTGTTTAGTAATCCTTTGGTGTAGTTATGTAAATAGACATCTGTAGACCAATATATATGTATATATGTACATAAGTGATGTTCCTTTATTTTTGATAAACTTGTATATTAGTGCGTAGCGGTATTATCAGACATAGGAGATGAGAAACACTAGCCCTGTATATGAAATGACATAACTTGAATCATAAACGGTTTTTGCACTGTAAATAGAGATTTGTAAATATATTTTTTAATATATCTTTTACAGAAAAATGATGGTACAGTCCTGAGGAAGACACACCTGTGTCGAAACGCGTAGACAGGAAACCATCCTCTTTTTTATTGTATTATAAATGTATTTGATAAATGGTTGAACTTATGCATATGCTATAATGCTGAAATACCTTATCATGTATGTATATTAATGTACCAAGAGTTTTTTATCATTGAATTATGTTTTTAGAATAGTAATTAAAATGTATCAAATGTGCAAAAACGTTTTTTGAGCTTTTTTGTTTCATATTTTTGGCATAATGCCACTGTTCATGTGCTAGTGTACTTTTAAGATTTGCCTGGGTATTATATTCACACAAAAAGTCAGCTCAAATGGTGTCATCACCTTTCTCCAAGCCTAGATCGGGCTTTCTAGAGTCCATTGTCTCTCTCATTCTCAAGTCACGCAGCTTCCTCAAAAAGAAACATTTTACAAGACACAGGCCGTGACTTCCTTAGCTTGTCAAACTTTGCCTCTTCCTGTCCTTGAGTCAATCTCACCAAGAGCACGTAAAACAATTTTCATTCGAGCTTGCAAATATTTTTTTCAACGTGGTAAAAGTTTCCATGCAGGACTCTTGCTCTCTCGGGACAGGACTTGACGACACCATCTTTCCAGTTTACTCTTTAGGCCTCACTCGAAAACTATTATTTAAACAAACACAAGACATCAATTAATTAAAGAATTGATACCCATTCCGTTACCCACCCCCTTTGCTAATTATTAACCCATTAATTTATGTTACCTAGCTGTGCAACAAAGCTGCGTTTTATATCAACCTTCTTCATTTAGGCCGCAGGATTCTCCACGAGCTTATGCCACATAAAAGACGTAAAGACATTACATAAGCACACAAATAAGCACATGCCATTAATTAAAACAGCCGCATTTAATACTGACAAAGACAATAGACAAGGTTAGTTTATTATTTTCAAGGCAATTGCTTCTGCAACAAAGAGCACATAAGTTAGTCCCTCGTGTCATGTAAATGCATTTTAATCTAGGTTGGCTAATAATTCATCACAAATCAATTAATACGGTTATTTTATTATGGAAGTTTAACTTTGCGAGCCAAAACAAAATATTATTCTGAAACTCGCTCCATCAACTGCCTCATCTGGTGATTTCAAAATCACCAAACTACACCCAAAATTTTCAGCTAATATTTTAATACCCTTGAACATGTTTTGATAATCACAGTATTAGTATTTCTAAACTTTTGACTCAGCTGTTTGTTTGTAACTCTCATATTGTGACCTACGAAACTCTTCTAATTCTATCTCTTTCTCCTGTTCTTTTCTGAGTGTGTAAAGCCTCTTCTTTTCCCTAAGATACTTTTTTCTCTTGTGTAACATGCAGCTAATTTTTAGCAGAAATATCACAAAAACTATAGCTAATAAAGGACACAGTATTTTGCCTAAAATTGAACTACCAATCTCTTGGAACCAGTTTTTGATTGCTGCAAATCTTTTGCTCAGGCGTTCTGAAAAATCCTCATCTTCTAAAGGTACAATTTCTGAATGTAACTCTGTAATGTTCTTAATATACATTTCAATATTTTGGCTCTTATTTGGAATATATGTACAGCAATGCTGGACATGTAAAATTCCACAAACTCCTCCCTCTTTTGCTAAAAGAATATCAAGGGCAAGACGGTTCTGCATAACCATCGATCTCATGGCAATAAGTTCAATATCAACTAATTGAAATCCACTAGCAGTATCAGTAGACAAACTGTCAACAATTGTAGACATTTTTCTGATTTTAACTGCATTCAGGGTTATACCCACAAAAGGTATTACTGCACCAAAAATATCTCCCAAAATTTCTGAAAAACTTTCCCTTTTGAATCTACTCAGATGATTGCTAATTTCAAATGAACCCTTTGTATTTCTATCTACATGAAAAATCTTTGGGAAAACTAAACCAACATAGCAAGTCCCACACCAGTGGTCTGGGAGATTGTAGTAGGCCTTGTTTCCGCACACAAAATAAATTCCAGGAAAAATTGGATCTTTACCACCTTTAACTCCCCAACCACCCAAGATCTGATAAGTGTCTTCGCATTGACTGGCACCCACAAAATAATTATCAAAAAGAGTATTATCTCTTCGAATACAAAGCTTGCCACTAACAGGTTTATCTATGTGAATAGCAACATTTTCAGTTCTACCATTTAGCTTTTCATCCTCAAACTGCCAAAACATAGATTTGGTTTGTTTCAGCATTTCATTTCTTTTATAAATCGCCCTTCTCTCTTCAACAATGTTTAAGAAAGATTTCTCTTCAGCTCTCAATTTACAAGTTAAGTTGTTTCTAAAAGCATACTCATAAGTAAGTTCATTAGTTACAATGAAAAATTCCCTCATCTGTTTAGCATGTTTATGTTTATTCAAACTCTTATCAACTTTTAGATTAGCAAAAATCTCATCAAAATTAGAATAATAGTACTCCAAGCGACCTGTCTGATAAAACAAACTAGCTATAACACTGCCAGTGATGCCATAAGTAAGGGGAAGCATATTGTATGTAACCCCCTCAGAAACAGAAGCAGGTAACTTTACACAAATGTAGCAGTCTTTAACATCCATTACTTTAACATATTCAGATAAAAGTCTTGAAAAAGTATTACTAGAAAAATCACCAACAGATCTATCTTGGTGGATCTCTGGTTTGTGCTCAATAACTCTGTTAGACCTATCTACTACATTATTGTTATCTTGTTTATCCACAGCTTTACTAGTCATGTTAGTCTTGTTCTGTTCTTTGTCAATGCCAAAAGGAAAAATGACAGCCAAAATTAACCAAACCAAAACTAATAAAATTACACAAATAGAAGACATTTTGCAACATCTTCTTAAGATAGAACATCTTGAGTTATTGTTAACGGAAGGCATCTTTACTTTAAAACAAGAGCCTTACAAAAAAAATCAAAAATCAAAAATTTCTAAATATACACACCCCCTGTTTTTAATTTTTTTTTAAAAAAGAAAACCCTACTTTTTAACAGCTTTTCTTCGACCTTGCGTCTTACATCAATGTGTTTTTCCAGCTAACACAATTTCTTCGACCTTGTGTCACCTAACACAATTTCTTCAGCCTTACACCAAGTACAAATTTTAACTTTAAATGGAAACAAAATCAATCATTGTCACTTGTGTCATCAATATCTTCTTGACTACTGCTATTCACCTCCACTTCTGGTGGAATTATTATATAAGTCCACTCAGGGGACTTGTACTTCTGGTTAGGTTTTACTACTCTCTTTGCTCCACTGCTAATCACTTCTATTTTCTTTCCTGCTTGAATTTTCTTGTCTGTATCTCCTTTTTGACTTGATATTTCATTTACCTGCTCCTTTGATCTGTTTATTAATTTGAATTTTAGACTCTCGTGCTCATTCGGCCAATTATCTCCTTTTCTTGCCAATTTCTTTTTTGGTTCAGATATATTACACTCCGCTCTCCAAGCTCTTTTTCTTGAACTTCTCAGTTCCGATTCGTTGTCACTTTCATCTGATTCAGTATCTGAGATTTCAAATCTAAATCTAGGTTCTTCTTTACTCGGCAGTTTCACTCTGTTAGGAACATCATCCTTATAGCTGGTACTCGGAATTTCGTCTTCTTCTTCTTCAATCACTTCCAACTTCCCAGTTTCAGAATTGTCGTTCCTGCTTTCAGAGTTTCCAATCTGCTTTTCAATACTTTCCTGATTCTGATTCACCACTTGATCAGACTCTTTATCTGCTTCTTTTTCTAGAAGATCTTCATCATCTTCAGAGTCTTGTATCACAATTTCTTCAATTTCTTCATTCAACGCCTCATTCGCAATTGAATTTTGCAGATGTCGACTTTCCTGTTGATCTTCAGTATCTGGATTTTTTTCAGGTTCTTCTTCAGAATCTGAATCAGCTGTAGTATCACCTTCGTCAGGATTTTCAGGTGGAGGTACACGAATGGTGTGACTTGCATGAATCCACCTTTTCAAACCTCTGCTCTTTACTGCATTAGTTGTGACAAGAATCACCTGTCTTGCCTTTTGCCACCTGGGAACTAAGCAGTTTCTTCTTCGGTGAACTTTTGTTCTCACCCAGTCTCCTGGTAACAGATCATGAGCTTGTTCCTTTTCTCTTGTTAACACTTCAGTTCCCACCTGATGGAACACAGAAGTCACGATGTCAGAAAGGTTCTTGTAATAATTCAAAATGACGCTATCATTAATGCTCATTATTTTTCCAACTGGTATAAAAGCTTTTCTCATGACTCTGCTCATGAGTATTTCATGTGGGCTTAAACCTGTCTTTTTATCAGGAGTACTTCTCAATGACATCAAAACAAGTGGAAGTGCATCAGTCCACTTCATTCCTGTAGCTAGACACATTTTAGCTAATCTATTTTTGATTGTGCCATTCACTTGCTCAACAACACCCGATGCTTCTGGTCTGTATGCACAATGCAGCTTTTGCTTTATGTTCAGTGCTTCACAAACTAATTTTACCAATCTGTTTTCAAAATGTGTTCCACGATCAGTCTCGACCGTCACTGGAAAACCGTACCTTGGTATGATTTCCCTTAAAAGCAATTTAGCCACAGTAACTGAGTCATTGTGACGTGTTGGGAACGCTTCCACCCATCTCGACAACAGACAGATAATTACTAGGACATATCTCAACCCATTGTGGCGTGGCATATCAATGAAATCCATTTGTAATCTGGTAAAAGGACCACCCTCCCGTCCTATGGTTCCCATGCTTACAACTGTTTTTCTGTTTGGGTTGATCTGCTGACAGATCAAGCATCTCTGACAAAAAGATTCTGCAATTAGTCTGAGCTTTGGATTGTACCATGTCTGCCTACATACCCTAATCATTGAGGCTCTTCCAATGTGTCCTTGACCATGATACATTCTAGCCATGTCAGCAATCATGCTATCTGGCATAACTGGTCTGTTGTCTTTGTAAACCCAAATTTCATCTTCCTCCCGCTGTCTGCAACCTGCTTTTAACCATTTGTCTTTTTCCTCATCATCTGCCTCATCCTGTAAATCTTTTACTCCTTGCCATGTCTCAACTGCAGATGTTAGCATAAGTGAATTCAAAACATGTGCGTTGTTTTTCTCCAGATTGACTGACATATTATTTTTCGCGCAGAACTTCGCGATTTCATCAGCACAAGCATTTCCCTTTGTTATATAGTCATCGCCCTTCCTGTGCGCTGTACATTTCACGACAGCAATTTTCTCTGGTAGCTGAATTCCGTCTATTAACCTTTTAATTAAATCAGCATTTCTTATTGGATTTCCCGCAGAAGTTAAATAACCTCTTTGAGACCAGAGCCGACCATAATCATGGACTACGCCATATCCATACTGACTATCAGTCACTATGGTAACTTTTAAGTTTTGACCTCTTTCACATGCACGAATCAAAGCAATCAATTCTGCTACTTGAGCTGAACGAATTCCTTCGAGACAAGAGGCTTCAACTACATCTGCAACTGTGCAGAAAGAATATGCTGCTCTTAAAACACGTTCATCTGTTCTCAAGCATGAACCATCAACAAAATAAACAAAATCTGATTCAGTTAACGGGACATCTTTAATGTCCTGCCTTGGTTTTGTACAATATTCTAAAACATCCAGACATTCATGATCAATGTCATTTTCATTTTTAATTTTTGTTATAGTTCCATCAGGCAATAATGTGGAAGGATTTAAATTCACACATCTCGCGATCGAAACGTTATCTGATTCCAGAATAACCTTCTCATATTTGGTTAACCTGTTACTTGTCAAATGCTGAGTTTTGCTTCTAGTAAAAAGAATTTCAACTGAATGGGGTACATATACTTTTACAGGGTATCCCATTATTATTCCTTCGCTCTGTTCAAGGCTTACACTTGTTGCAGCTACTGCTTTCAAGCAGCCGGGTAATGGTTTTGCAACAGGATCAAGAACTGCTGAGAAATAAGCTATTGGCTTTCTCAGTTTTCCATGTCTTTGAATTAGAACTGACAATGCACATCCTTCTCTTTCACTGCAATACAGCTCAAACTCCTTCTCGTAATCAGGCATACCCAAAGCAGGTGCTTCACACAGACTTCTTTTTAACTGCTCAAAAGCTTCTAACTCAGTTTCTGTTAGGATAATCGGGTCTTTTATGTCTGCTTTTGTCAGTCTCTGCAGTGGTTTTGCAATTACTGAAAATCCCCTAATCCATTGGCGACAATGACCAACCATTCCTAGAAACATTCTGACTCGTCTCTGTGTTTTTGGAGGCTGCATTCCCTGAATAATTTTAATTCTCTCAGTTGTCACTTGCCTGATTCCTTTTGCAATTCTGTGACCAAGGTATTTTACTTCTTGTTTGCAAAACTGTAATTTTGCAGGAGACACTTTATGTCCCTCATCTGCCAAATGATTTAAAAGAGTAATGGTATCTGTTACACATTTATCTCGTGTTTTTTCAGCTACAAGGAGGTCTTCAATGTACTGCACTAATGTCGATTTTCCAGGTAAGTCTAGATTCTCCAAGGATTTCTTTAGCAACTGATTAAAAAAAGATGGACTCTCTGTATACCCCTGTGGGAGACGACACCATGCTAAGATACGATCCTGGAACCTGAACGCAAAAATTTGTTGGCTTTCTGGATGCAATGGAACAGTAAAGAATGCGTTACAAAGGTCTATGACTGTATACCATTCTGCATCATGCGGAATCTGATAAAGAATTACCGCTGGGTTTGGAACAACTGGGCAACATGGAACAACTATCTGATTAAGCTTTCTCAGGTTTTGGCTTTTTAATTCCCATAATCAGTGAACTGCATGGGCTACTCTCAATTTCTTTTAGTACATCTTGTTTTATGAATTTGTCAATTACAGGTATAACACCTTCAATAGTTTCTGCTTTCATTTTATACTGAGGAATGTTTGGAAAATCTACTCCTTGCTTTACTGTTATTTTAACAGGGTCTACATTTTTCATCAAACCCATTTCACTTCCTGTGATATCCCAAATTTTAGCATTGACTGTCTCTTTTAATTCTTCAGGCAAATTAGTTTTATCAAATGCAGGAAATAATTTACTTTCCTCTGCTTCAACTATTAACATTGTTAATCTGTAAAACCCATCTTCTTCTTGCGTTTGAAGCTCTATACCATCCGGTGAGCAATATATTTTGCAGTTCATCTTGCAGAGTATATCCCTCCCTAACAAGTTTACAGGACTGCTGTTACAGTCTTCAAATCTGTGTTTGTCTTTAAATTTGCCAATTGCAATCTTAACTGGTTCTGTTAAATCTGTTTTGATTTGCTTATTAGCTACTCCAACTACTTGAATCTTGTCACCCGAGAGAGGTAGGTTTTCTATTTCCACTGATCTAACAGTAGAACGGGTAGCACCAGTGTACACAAGAAAAGTGATCTCTACATCATTCACCTTCCCATTTACAAATGGACCAGCCTGATCTACCTCAAGAGTGGCTCTAAGCACACACCCTTCCTCCTCTCCCTGGCACCGTCATAAGTAATCATCAGAATCACTCCCTCCATTTTCGTTCAACAAATACTGTTGTGAAACATTTGACACATTCACTCGTGGTGAACTGTTTACCTGTTCACCTCCGCAGAATCCCGTTTCTGTATTGAACCTCTGCACATTTACACAATTTGGAAGTGGCGGTTGTGGAATCTGACTCTGCTGATTCACTACCTGTGGCTGTAGCTGTTGCTGTAGCTGTTGCTGAAGATTTATCTCATTCTGCATCTGCGGATTTAATGATGCATTTTTTAAATTTCTGGGCGGATTTTTACATTTGCGCTTCCAGTGTCCAATTTCGCCGCAATTAAAACATGGAAGTTTCTGCTGTAATTCTTCAATATTTCCCATCAATTTTTGCTTATTAAAATTACCTTTAAATTTACCTTGATTCTGATGAACATTTTTGTTTTCTAAGGTTGCTATTTGCTGTTCAGCTACCTTCACCTGTGCCCACATTGCCTTTTCTTTCAGCTTTTTCTGTTTTGCATCTATTTCATCACTGCAATATTTTGCTTTTCTCAAAATGTCATCAACTGAGAGTGATTGCCAGCCAACTATTCCTGACCTAATCATTTCACCAATTTCAGGTCTTAAGCCATAAACAAATCTGTAAATGAAGTGGCTCATGTCTTTCTCACTCAATTTTTCATAACCACTGTATTGTTTAAATACCAGCAATAATCTTTCATAGAATGAATGTACTGATTCTTTTGGCTCTTGATTTGTTCTATCTATTTTAACCCAATCAACTTCTTTCGGGGGAATCTTGTTTTTCAACCAGAAAATTACCTTATCATACAGATTCATAACATCTGCTGAAGGAGCACCTGTTACTCTATCTCGGAGAGTTTCTCCTTTGGGCCAATCTATAGAAATTTTACATTCTGTCCAAAGATCTGACGGGACAACAATGTCAAAGAATCCATCAAGATCAATCCACAGAACTTTTGAGACCTTAACAAATCTGACTACCTGTCGATACCATTCCACAGGTTTTTCTCTCAGCCGAGGAAAATCATTTGTAAACGGTAAAATGTCCTGTCTTGACCAAGGAACATGTACATATCCACCACCAGCAATTTCTCTCATTGGAAACTGACCTGCTACCTCTCCTCTTTCTTTCCTTTCTTCCTCTCTTTTCTTTGTTTATTTCACTCTCCACTTACTTAATTAACCTAATCTTTTTAGAAACACAATTAATTCTTTTATGTGAATAATTCTACCTGTGGTATTCATGCTTTCAATGTCTTTTTCAGAGAAATCCACTCTGTAACTTTTTCCCAAATTTTTCTGTCTACTCAAATCAATTTCCAATTCAGCAGCTAATTCCTCTAATTGATCATACTTTGTTTTCGTTTTCCATTGTATGCTTTTGCAAATAAACAATAATTCATCATCCTGATATTGCTTCAAATTGTCAGGTCCAATTGTACCAATAATTAATTCCTCCAAATCTGCTTTCAGTTTTGCTACATCAAGTAATTTAAATTCTGAGCTTTGTGAAGGTTGCGTTAAATCTATTTTATTAATGCTCTTCTCCGGAGTACCAGAATCAGATTCTGCACCAGATGGAGTTTTATTCGAGAAGCTTTTATTAAAAGTTAAGTCAGGCATCATTGTTTTCTCTCTGTGAATTTCTGATAAATCTGAATAAAATTTCTCAGCTACTTTCTGAATTTCTGCATTTAATGGAATAGTTAAAGCTGAATGTCTAATTTCTCTTTGATCAAATACTGGTTGAACAGGTCCAATCGTTACTGGTACCGTTACTGCTTCCATGCGGAAATATTCTGAAGTATTTGGGATTTCCTCACATCTTTCTGTTCTCATTGCATTTCTTGAGGTATCGTTTCTATGAACTGGGGTTTCAGCATAATTTCTATTTTCACCAGACATAATAGAATTAGATCTTGTTTCTATTCTTTCAGGAGTTTTTGCATTATTCGGGTTTAATCTGGGTGATGCCTCATCAACGATTTCTCTAGGAGGAGCACTAGGAGAAATTCCTGAAGGAACCATCGGAGAAGACCATGTACAAGCTGGTTGATAAGGAGGAGGCTTTTTCGGTTTTGTAATATAAATCTCTTCTAAAACTGCATCTTTTAATTCACTTTCTTCAGCATTATTATTTTTCTTTTGGGCTTTATTCTGACTAATTACCTCACCAGTTCTTGCTGGATACAAACCATCACATGCACCACGTCTCCATCGATGCATTCTATCTTCATGAGTTTCCCTATTAATGTCCAATCTAGTTCCTCTTGTTATGCCTCTATTCTCTCGTTCCAATTCAAACATCTCATCCTCCCATTCAGCTAAAGCCTCAAATTGTGTAGGTCTAGGCTTTGGATCAAGAGTCATCATTTTGTCTCTTAAGTTCTTCCTAACTTTAATGTTAAACTATCCATCTTCCGGCCATGCCAAAACACCATCATTCTTGGTATAATCCATCCAATTTTCAATCCAAAGGCAAGTATGATAACCATATTCACCTTGAATATAAGCTGCGGGTGTTTTATACTTATGAAGTAATCTTCCATCTCGCGTTTCAATTTTCTTGTCAGGTTTCAATTTATTTTTCAGTTTCTGAAACCAAGAAAGTTTCTTTTTCTCTTTAATATAATAATATTCCATGTTTTTAAATGATTCTGTTTACTTTAGAATAGTTCGTAAATGTTTCCTGGTTGTTCCGAAAAACCAACCAATCCGTGTGCGAAACACACCAACAAGCCAATCAGGTTAAGCTACGTCACCACCTTGCTCAACCAATAGAATTACTGCTTTCAGGATGAACCAATCAGCTGTCAGCTCCTCTTAGTCACGTGAACCAATCAGTGCACTTGCTGTGACGTATGTTAGCCAATCACAGCGCGGACCCTGTGACGTACACTGCCGCTGCAGCTTCTCGTCTCTCGCTCCTTGAGCTCACCCCTCCTTCACAAAATATTTTCACAGCGCCATTTTAACAAAACTTTTCAATGGAATTCAGTTAGTAACTCCAAAAAAACAAACCATTTGTTCGTTTCACTAAAATAAAGTAATAGCTTTTTCTGATACTCAGATATTCTTTTGCGTGGAATAGACGACGCTATTCTCACAAAATATTTAAATTCGTTGGTAAAGTGAGGCTACTCTACCCTTCTAGCAGGTAATAACGAATTCGTTTCACTCTGAATGTACATAAAGTAACAATTCAAAGTTAGACTCGATCAATATTACAAAATCATTTACACATATTCAAACGGAAAAATCCCTGACCATACATACATGTATTTTGGTAGGACTTTAACCGACACAAAGAAACCTCACTCGCCAGTAAGATAGACAACACTTCCTTACCCTTCACTCAAGCTTGGATAAATCTACTACTCTTTTCACAGTGAGTTTTAAAACAGGCACCAAGTCCCTATACTCAAAAGCTACAATTGCACAGACAATCCTTACTATACATTCTACCTTGCACACCTAGAATCCCTAAACTTGTGCTGTACGACCACAACACTAGTGATATATGACAATACCACTATTTTGAAACAGAACAAATGCACTGTGCAACTTCACCTGTTACACTACTCTTGCCGGCACAACTAGGAATTTTCACACTGCTGGAAAAAACCTTTCGACTACATATAACAACTGAACAAACTCAACATATGTTAAACATCGATCCTATGTAATTACCATGTAGCATGACAGTTACCATAGCAACCGTAACTCTGCTACCAAGGGATTGATCCAGCGCCCCTATAGAAAAACTGTCTCACCAACGCTACCCATCATCATTATACTCACCATTAATCATAAATCACTCACAAGGCCCATTAACAAACGAGACAATTTTTGGGCAACTGAATCATGTGACCTAATTAATCAGAACCTATTCACAAACTATTTACAATTTTATATACAACTGCAGTTTATCATTTCTTACCATGGTTTTAAACAAATATCATTTTAATTAGTTCACTTAGGTAAATGGATCAGCTGATGGTAACTAGACCATGAATAAACAAGACCAGCTTGTCGTTTCAAAAATCCATTTATTAACTTTATTATTCATGAAAGAGCATTTTATTTAAAAAAATCTTTATTTATTAGCATATTAAGCAGCATCAATTAAGGTAAATGAATTATTGGTCTGACATCTTTTAAGCAAATCAGCACGTATGAGTTAAATCAAAATAACAGTTTCCATTCCCTAAGTCTATTTCCCTAACTAAACTCACACTACCTAAAGGAAAAATCATTTAAGCCATTATCCTTACGTGCGCCAGAAGTCCAACAGCACGACACGCCCATCAGGAATCGGAAAGCGAGAAGCGCCCTCCTGACCATGGGGGCAATTTTTATACCTTTCCTGCCTAGCTAATCTCACTAAAAGTATATTTTTCTCTGTCATCCAGTGTTCTTATTGGCTGACTGATGTCAGCTCAAATGGTGCCATCACCTTTCTCCAAGCCTAGATCGGGCTTTCTTAGAGTCCATTGTCTCTCTCATTCTCAAGTCACGCAGCTTCCTCAAAAAGAAACATTTTACAAGACACAGGCCGTGACTTCCTTAGCTTGTCAAACTTTGCCTCTTCCTGTCCTGAGTCAATCTCACCAAGAGCACGTAAAACAATTTTCATTCGAGCTTGCAAATATTTTTTTCAACGTGGTAAAGGTTTCCATGCAGGACTCTTGGCTCTCAGGACAGGACTTGACGACACCATCTTTCCAGTTTACTCTTTAGGCCTCACTCGAAAACTATTATTTAAACAAACACAAAACATCAATTAATTAAAGAATTGAGACCCATTCTGTTACCCACCCCTTTGCTAATTATTAACCCATTAATTTATGCTACCCAGCTGTGCACACAAAGCTGCGTTTTATATCAACCTTCTTCATTTAGGCCGCAGGATTCTCCACGAGCTTATGCCACATAAAAGACGTAAAGACATTACATAAGCACACAAATAAGCACATGCCATTAATTAAAACAGCCGCATTTAATACTGACAAAGACAATAGACAAGGTTAGTTTATTATTTTCAACGCACTTGATTCTGCAACAAAGAGCACATAAGTTAGTCCCTCGTGTCATGTAAATGCATTTTAATCTAGGTTGGTTAATAATTCATCACAAATCAATTAATACGGTTATTTTATTATGGAAGTTTAACTTTGCGAGCCAGAACAAAATATTATTCTGAAACTCGCTCCATCAGTTTCAATTGATTCCGGTTACCGCCCATAATTTATTTTCCCATGCACTTTTATTCCACCCAGCAATATTGGTATACATTTTGAATACATTATATTTGGTAGATTCCTCTCTAGAGGTCAGCTGAGCAGGTTCCCAGGAACATCGTGGGTAAGAAGAGTGCTGGCTGAGGTTCAATGCCAATGCTTCAGCAAATTCGGAGTTTGAGTGCGCTTGCGCAGCATCACCCAAGATGGAGGATGTGACAGTATTCAGGCCCAAAGTACGAGCTATCAGCAAAGTTAAAGAGAAACATATTAGAATACAAAAATAAATTAATGCACTGTATACCACTTATCTCTACTCTAAACCCATTACTATATTTTAACTTTTGCATTTAATGGATAAGCAAGACGAACAAGCTTAGTACAAGCTGCAACATAAGCGTGAGCATGTGAGGTTTGAAGCGGCCATTTCTGGCACCAGTGCGCAGAAGCAAAGATTTCCCACCAAAGCAGAAAAAAAGTCACACCACGTGAGTGTGGCAGACGCATGAGCAGTGAAATTCCCACGTTGCAGCGGCCATTTCAATGCATTTGAGTTACTGTTAGTAAAAAGCAAATGGGCAAGCTTCCCCTAGATACTGGAAATGTCGTGAAATGCAAATATATGTTAACAAAACATATTGGTTAATATATTACAGGTTATTTCGAGAGGGTTGAGTACAAGCAAGTTTCTGTACGTATTAAACCTTGCTCCATCAGTACGATCTATGTAGGAAATCATTCTGCCTCAAACATAACATCAAATGGATCTGGAAGGGGGAACCATTTAAGAATATACCTGAAAATCATAAAATGTGGAAAGGGAATCATAAGGATGTGTGGGGCGCAGGAGAAAGGAGAAACGAGCAAGAAGAAGAGAAAGGGAAAGAGAGAAAGAAGTGTAGATAATGGTTTACACATTTTCAGTGGGTGGAGACGACAATGGTCTTGAAGTGACTTGTGAAAGCTGACAGTAATGATTCTGTCTGCAGAGTGGTTGGTAGACACTTGAGAGTCTCAGTCCATAATAGGTAAACCTGTGAATCATTGGGTGTGGTTCCTAAGGTGCCAGATTCAGGATTGTTGGCCTCATAGTGCGTTTGCTTCCAAAAGCTCCTGGGTCTTCTCACATTGTACGGATATTTGTAATGCTATGAGAGGCACACTTTGGGTGTCTCTGAGTTTAGGGCAAAGGGCATGCTACTTTGAATTATTTTAAGATCTACAAAGGTAGTTAGTGGTAGTCTTTTAAAATAGGAGCACCTTATATCATGCTTATTTTAAGGTTGGATTATGCACGAAGGGAAGCTCTTAGAGAAGCTGGTAAAGTCCTTGGGGAATTTAAAGACGGGTATTTCTAAATTTGGCTCATAAGATGCTAAAATGTGCAAAATGATTTACTAATCTAACCCTTGCATAAAAAAGCTCATTTGGGGTTGGGGAAGTGGGAGGAATGACATAAATCAGTGGTCCTCCTGTACTACCAAACTAGTTTTTCCCCTGCCTCATCCATAGATGCAAGAACGGCTGACTTACCATTGGTGGAGCCTATGCTGATTCCGTCAAGGTAAACTTGTCTTCACAAGAACATTAAAAGTCACAGTAATGGTCATTCCATCATAATGAGGCTGGGGTGACCAATAGTGATTTTCCATTTCTGTCATGCAACGCACAGTGCAGGCGAGCAGAAGAAATTTGTAATCCCCCTGTTGCATCGGAAGAAAACTCCATGCACATAGGGGACATTGTTGTATTAGTTTAAATAAAATAAGTTTCTGCTTCAGGGGTTTAGGATCTCTAAACAAAAAAGTGTACAAAGCACGTGCTTTAAATTAAAGATGGCACCTGCTGTGGAAACATGCAATTAAGCATGGGTGTAAAATCCGTTCCGCTCGCGGATTTTGTGGATTTTCGGCAAATTCGCAATCCGCGAACTCTCGCGAACTTGCCGAAAATTCGTAAAATCCGTGCGAAGCGGATTTTTTGCTTGGTCGCACTTGCCAACTAGAATACTATACAATTCCGCGGGAGTAAACACTTGCGAACACGTAGATGCGGCGGGCAGCGACAATCTCGCAATTGCGAGATTGCAAAATTTGCAATTTTGCACAAGAAATCCACCAGCAGGCAGCATAAACCTTGAAAATTATGATTTTTATCAGAATAACTCCTCAGGTTGACATTTGCCTGCACTTTTTCTTTGCAAGGAGTCCATTTGGGGGTGGGGTGGGAGGAAGGAAGTGCCCCACAGTCTCCAACTTCCTGTTCCTATCCAGCAGGCTCCTCCCAGTGCTTTCTTCATGTGCTGGTCACTTTGATTTGGATCTTGACCTGGAAGGGTTACTTTTTGTGGATGCAGCTGGATATTTGGATTTTTGCAAAACTGAAAACACTCATCAAAAGTTCAATCTTATCATTAGTAACCTTTCCCTGTAGTGCTTCCTGAGGGGCCCCTTCAGAGTTCATTTGCCTACTTGCAACTATTCTTTGACCCTGCTCTGACCCTCACAGCAGGCTCAGAGAATAGCTACAAGTAGGCCACAAAGGTCCTGTGAAAAAAAATTGCACTGCAACAGAAAGCAAATTACAGATAAGGAAGCAGGTGCCAGCAAGACTGGAAGTTTAAATTCAGTGACACATTAATCAACCCCAAATTAATTCATGTCAGTTGAAGCAGGGCAGGTGTGCTTGCTTTTTTTCACCCCCATAATCTACAGTGATAAACCAACCAGAGGGTGGCAGTGATGTACCAGAGGGTGGCATGGGTGTACCAGGGTATACAACCTTTACAACGCAACTTTTACCACGACCTACCATTACCACGCATTTTTTACAACGCAGGATCCATTACAACGCATACCATTACCACGCATGTATTTACAACACAGGTACTTTTACAACGCATACCATTACAACGTAAGTATTGGTAAGTATATTATTTTATTAAAAATATTATTTGGGTTTTTGGGTAAAGGGGTATTTTTAAGGTTCAGGGTCAGTTTTCAGTTTTTTGGGTAAAGGGGTATTTTTAGGGTTCAGGGTCAGTTTTCAGTTTTTGGGTAAAGGGGTATTTTTAGGGTTCAGGGTCAGTTTTCAGTTTTTGGGTAAAGGGGTATTTTTAGGGTTCAGGGTCAGTTTTCAGTTTTTGGGTAAAAGGGTATTTTTAGGGTTCAGGATCAGTTTTCAGTTTTTGGGTAAAGGGGTATTTTTAGGGTTCAGGGTCAGTTTTCAGTTTTTGGGTAAAAGGGTATTTTTAGGGTTCAGGGTCAGTTTTCAGTTTTTGGGTAAAGGGGTATTTTTAGGGTTCAGGGTCAGTTTTCAGTTTTTGGGTAAAGGGGTATTTTTAGGGTTCAGGGTCAGTTTTCAGTTTTTGGGTAAAGGGGTATTTTTAGGGTTCAGGGTCAGTTTTCAGTTTTTGGGTAAAGGGGTATTTTTAGGGTTCAGGGTTAGTTTTGGGTTTTTGGGGTACAGGGGTATTTTTAGGGTTCAGGGTCAGTTTTGGGTTTTTGGGTAAAGGGGTATTTTTAGGGTTTAGGGTCAGTTTTGGGTTTATTGGGTAAAGGAGTATTTTTAGGGTTCAGGGTCAGTTTTGGGTTTTTGGGTAAAGGGGTATTTTTAGGGTTTAGGGTCAGTTTTGGGTTTTTGAGTAAAGGGGTATTTTTAGGGTTCAGGGTCAGTTTTGGGTTTTTGGGTAAAGGGGTACAGGGTAAAAAGTAAATATAATTAAATTTAAATTACATTAAATTAAATTGATTAAAATAAATTAAATTACATTAATTAAATTAAATTAAATTAATTAAATTAAATTAAATTACATTATATTAATTTTAATTAAATTACATTTTAAAAAATATTATATACTTACCAATACTTACGTTGTAATGGTATGCGTTGTAAAGGTACCTGCGTTGTAAATACATGCGTTGTAATGGTATGCGTTGTAATGGATCCTGCGTTGTAAAAAATGCGTGGTAATGGTAGGCGTGGTAAAAGTATGCGTTGTAACGTCATACATCCGTGTACCAGAGGGGGGCAGTGGTGAAACAGAGGTTGCTGTGAACCTGTGATGATGAACCAGACGTAGAAACAACATAGTCACGGCCGTTGCGAGCCGACAAGTAAGTTCGCAATTGCGAACTGGTACACAACCCTCGCGAACTGGCAGAAACCCTTGCGAACACAAAAAAAAATCCGCAAATTCGCGAAAGTTCACGGATTTTGCGGATTGCGAATCCGCAAATACGCAAGTTCGCGGATTGCCAATTCGCAAAATCCGCCCATGCTTACATGCAATGCTCTGAAGGATGC
Organism: Lissotriton helveticus; assembly: GCF_964261635.1. NCBI lineage: Eukaryota > Metazoa > Chordata > Amphibia > Caudata > Salamandridae > Lissotriton > Lissotriton helveticus. Next base: position 435,075,878 of record NC_136073.1, read on the forward strand.
TACTGGATTAGTAGCTCCCTTCACTACAAAGAGAAACTTGACAGACAGGCCATGCAAAGTGATATCAGTTATGATGTCATTTCAGATGTCAGTGATGGTATAAATGATGTCATAGAACATGTCATGAGTGATGTAATATGTGAGGTCATGAGCAGTGCAAACAAGTGTGCAAGTCATCACTTCAGTTAAATATTAAGGGTCAATTTCTGTGTTTTTTTGTTTAAAATGATATTTTTTTACTCACATTTTCACCAAACAATAAAATCACTTTAGCCTTTGTTTTTGAAGTAGATTATATTACCATACCTAAATTTCTCAACCCTCCATAGCGCACAGTCTTTAACAGTCTTTAACAGTCTTTAACAGTGCATGACGGGAAGTTGGGTACAGGGCTTCGCCTGTGGCCGGACACTGTGCCCAACTACCCCACGGGCACTCAACACCTTGCCATGCACAGCCTTAGGCCACTGGCCATGTGCAGCATGGGGGTGGGTGCCCAACCACTCCCAGGTGACCAACCTCCATGATGCCTGGCCTTCAGCCTTGTGTGGTGTTGAGAGGGACACAGGGCATGTGGTAAGGCCCTTTGCCCAAAACCTGCAGATGTCCAACCTGCCATTGCTGGCCAGCCCCCATGATTGCACAACACCAACGGACACCCACCCAACTTTTTTTGTCTTTTGCTTTGTACCACAGTAATCTTGTGGTCATTGCCCAGTAAGTTGACTGTACTCCCACAAATCCTGTCTGGGACCACGCTGATTATTGCCCGAGTAATGCAATGCTGCAATATTGAAAACACCTGACAAATCGGAGCCAATAACAATTGCAATTGTTTTTCTTTTTTAGTTTTTTAATTTTTTTAATCTATATATTTTTATCACCAATTCACAAAAAATAAGTCACCATTCAATAAACGGTGAAACCTGAAATTTTCAGTTCATAGTAGAGTCACCGCATGATGTGTTTTGGCCGAAGCCTTGATGTGGTCATTCTACAATAAAATGAAAATTTCCGCTTGCAGCTCTTGTTGAACAGCAATTTCATTTCATTGTGTTAGTGAATGTCTTTGACAAGTGTGCAGCCGTTCCTCCTCCTGTGAGTTTGGGAGCACCACTGATGTGTGGAGCCTGTCTGTTTGATATATATATACATATATATATATGTAAAAACACACAGTTCCCATGTCCACGAACTGCTTCACAATTAAGGGCACTCCAGTCAAAAATCTCGTAGTCTCTATGCCAGGTTTATTTTCCCGCGTGCACACTTATTCAGTCAACAAACGCGTTTCGGGTTGCCGCCTTCGTCAGTGTTGTCTGATTGAGACTAACTTTTACATTTAAATGACCATCGCAGTCTTGATCACAGCAGTAATATATATATGTTACACCAGTCCCGGTTAGGTAAAGGCTGTCAGAATTGGGTGGTCCAAGCTCAGGTTACCGGCAACTCCACATACTTGCAAAATGCCTTCTCCGTTATGGCAGTAAAATGCTCGAACACTCTTGCATGCTGCAAATAAAGTTTTAATGGCTCCAAACGATGCTTTTCAGCATTCGCCTTTCTCACGCTCATAACAAGCAGTTATCTTTTCAGCCATTATAAGCAGTGCTTTAAAGATAGAAAAAGGACTCAATCCAAACCAAGGTATATACAAAAGTCGGTTACTATGGCAGCCAACCTAACACAGTGTAATATTCATCATCTTATCTCAAACATAAGTGCATAATACAATAAAGATAATGGCAAATGATGTTGGAATAATATGAAATTGCGATCTCAACAAAAAACCAGCAATTCATGATTGTAATGATCAATAACATACAACAGTTCTGACACAAGTATGTGGCAGCAAATTCATGGATTTAGTAGGTGCACAAGCCAGATAACAAATACACTCATGTAAGGTATACCCTTATGTTTCGATGCAATATCAAAGCAAAAAAACGTTATAACAGAACAACGCTGATTTGCACTGAGCGAACAAACTAATACTGCCCCATTGGGCATAAATTATGGTGTCTTCTTTATTAAGTCCATTAGGTTGTCACTCCATGATTTGCGCCAGTAATACTGCCCCAGTGGGCAAAAGTTCCAAAATATGAACATGGCCAGTAATTTTCGATCATATTGTCAGTTGGGTGGCTGCCAAAAGTATAAAGAAACAGTGCCCTCACCCACAAAAGATAAAAATAAATATTAAAATGCTATGAAAGGGGAGACCGGCAACAGATGATACAGTATTATTGTTACACAAAACGCTCAATCTGCAGGTGAACAGCCAGTTCTTCACTTGAGTTCAAACCACTAGGTGTCCTGGTTTCAAAATCAATGATATATCATCAATCATCAATGATATATTTTGTTACGTAGTGAGAGTTCACGATTTCCACCCCTCACACTGTTGAACACTGCATCAAATACCACCTTTCTGAGCAACTTTTCATCTTGAAAATGATAGTCATGAAAGTGGAGTGCTACTGTGTACTGCCTATTGTTGTACCGTATAACACAAACATGTTTAAGCACTCTTGTTTCTGGCACAATGTATAGTGCTGCCTATATATAACATTGCAAGGGCAGATAAGAGGGTATACACAGTACGTGGTATTACAGGTTAGTGATGTTCTTTAACACAAATTCTCTATTAGAGCTTGAGAATGTGAGTTTGGTGCAATCTACACTATTGCTGCAAGCTTTGCATTTTTTGCAGCAACGAAATCCCGGGCGACCAACACCTGTCACCTTGGTACTGCTGGATACTAAGTTACAGCTCAATTAATCTTGTAATGAGCGACTTTTTTTTAAGGTGATCTGAGGGTAGTTGTTAAGATTTTTGTTCAAAGTGTCATCTGTCAAAAGAACATGCCAGGGTTTACTTAATATGTGACGCACATCCTGTGCCTGGCCTGAGAATGTAGTTATAAATCTCAGAGTTTCAGACTCAGCATCTTGTCTCACTGGATGTAATAACTCATTCCTGGTGACCTCTTCAACTCTTCTGCTAGCTTCTGCTATGGTTTTATGACTATATCCCCTCTCACTGAAGCGTTGACACATGATCTCTTTTTCAACTTTGTAACTAGCTTCAGTGCTGTGCAAGGGGATATTGTAAACCAGATTGCGGGATGAGAACTGAATGCACTCAAGATACTGTTCTTTTACTTCAACGAGCACATCCAGAAACTCAATACTGTTCTTTTACTTCAACGAGCACATCCAGAAACTCAACCGTAGTCTTACTGATATGCTCAGTAAAGATAAGATTGCATATGTTAACATTGAGCTTGTTGACAAACCCACTAGCTGATTGAAAAAAATGTTGTCAATATACTGCAGCCACAGGACAACACAGCTCTCAAATTTTTCCAGCTGTGCAGCCACCTGCTCCTCCCACCAGCCCATGAATAAATTTGCATAGCTGGGGGGGAAGAAGGTGCCCATAACTGTGCCCTGTGACTGCAGGTAGACAAAATCATCAAAAATGAAAAAAGTATTAGTTAAACAAAATGTAATCAGAAATCAAACGTGTCTTGAGGAAATGTCTTATGGCCTGTAATCCTAGCTGATGTTCAATACTCGTATATAAACTACCTATATCTAAGGTGACTGACCAATGCATAGTTATCTTCCCAGTAAATGCCATCAATAACAGTCAGAAAGTGAGTAGTATCCCTGAGATGAGTAGGTAACTCAACCACAAAAGGTGTATGGTAGTGGTCAATAAATCTTGAAGTGTTTTCCAGCAGTGACCCTATAGAAGAGACTACTGGTCTCCCTGGGGGACTTACTGGGTCTTTATGAAGCTTAGGCAGTAGGTGGAGAATAGGAATTTTGTAATGTGGACATTTCAAGTAGCTATATTCTTCCCACTCCGCTAATCCTCTTTCTCTCCACTCAACTAGCATCTCACCAAATCTCACATTAGACCTCGTTATTTCATTTTTAGCAGAAATACAATAACAGTTCTCATCTTTAAGTTGTCTAAGCCCCTCTGCTAAACATTTAACTTTGTCAAAGAGCACAGCATTTCTACCCTTGTCCGATTGGCGGATCACAATGGAACTGTCATATTGTAGGATCGCTAATGCTTTAGAATCGCTAATGGCTGAGATTTTTCTTATGAAAAGGAGTTTTCTTGTGGCTGATTCTCTTTAGGTCTCCCAAGACTCCCCTCTCAAATACTTCTATAGCATCACTTTCGACATTTGGTGGAAACACTGAATTGGGTTTGAAATTACTGCTAGGGTTAATGCCTAACTCAATATCAAAATTCTGAAGATTCAAAATTGCATTATCAATACACGTTTCATCACTCTCCAATGACGACATAGTATGCAAAACCTCAATATCATCAATGTTCAGATTGCTCAATAGTTCCACTCCAAACCCCTCACCACTTCAGCTATGTTGTGTATCAAACCACTTTTTCAATTTTAATTTTCTAGAGAAATAAAATAAGTCTATTCTTGTCTGTGTAAAGTTCAAGTTCATAGAAGGACTAGAGGACAAACCTAATGAAAGGAGCTCCGTCTCCTCTGAAAAAAGGGCACGCTGGGATAGATTGGCAACAGTCTTGGTTGTACTTTCCTGCCCCTTGTTTCCATTCCCACAGGTGTTTTTTCGTCTTTTTTTGCTCCTTTCTTTTGCCTGTTTATTCCGCGCAGTTTATCTCTGCCGCCGTAGAAATTGTCGTAAAAAATTACTACTCTTTTTCTGATGATCTTTGCTGCTTACTTGGTTGAGTGCTGTCACTGAAGCACCTGATAAACTTCCATCAGAGACACCACTTTCACTGATTTCCACATTCATTGGCGGTATAGTTGTTGGTATAGTTGTTTTGCCATTAGACTTCCTTCTTTGTCAAACAGATGATCGTATTTCTTATGAAATGTCAAAGTACGACCAGACTGGTAGTCTTTGAATTCTCTGAGGAATTTCTGCTGTTTTTTAGCTGTTATCTCCTCCTCTAATTCACTCATGCGGATCAGAAAATTCATCATAAATTCCCCAAGTGCATCCGTGGCCACCATTTTCTCTAATTCAGCAAGAACTGTATCACTTTCAGCCAACAGTTTGCTTCTGTCATTCAAAGTGTATTTAACCAGAATGCGCATCATTGTCAGAGAGCAAGCAGCAGAGTTACTGGACCACTCATCCAGCATTTCAGGGTCCAGATCCTCGTAGGTTGGAATAGCAAATACACGCAAACCTCTGGGCACTCGCCCTACATCAATATACCTTTGAAGCGATTCCGCTTCCCACCATTTAGATAGTTCTTTTCTATGTAGTTTTTCCAATTGGTTGTATAAGGTTTGTACTTTTATTTCCTCCGTAATATTATGTGTTGGAATTATGGCATTTCCACTTGCCCCTACTTGTGTAAAAAACAGTCTGTTTGCCGTTTCCTTTCTCCTTGCTTCCAGAGCAGCAGCCATTATTGATATGATCCCAAAGCACCATGCAAGTGTCGACTGCAAGACTGGCCCTGGGGGGTGGGGTCCCCAGGGCCAGAACTGGCCCGGGAGTGGGGCCACGTGGCCCCCCTCCCTATAAAAAAAATAATGAATTTGGCATGCCCAGGGGATGGGGTCCCCGTGGCCAAAAGTGGCCCAGGGAAGGGGGCCACTCGGCATCCCTCTAAAAAAAAGAACAAGGCTGGCCAGGCCTTGTTCTCTTGTGTCCTGAGGACCTCAGGACACAAGTGGACTTCATCCCTCGAGCAGCAGTGCGCCAAGAGGCGCGTTTGCAGAGTGGTGTAAAAAGGGGATGTGGCCTCGGACCACCTCTCTGCAATCCAGCTGTGTGGCTCTTACTGGAGGTACCTGGTGGGCTAGTTGGCCCCCAGGGACCCTCAGTATTCAAGGGGACTTAATCCCCTAACTTAGAATAAGCCATGGGGTGGGTTTGAAGAGTGGTGGAGAAATGGGGCGTGGTCCTTGTCCACCTTTCAGCAATCCCACTGTGTGGGGCTTACTGGAGGTAAGAGGTAGGCTAGTTGGCCCCTAAAGCACCCCCAGCAGCCAACGGGACTTCAATCACCATCCAAAAGCGCACCAGGGACCGCATTAGTAGAGTAGTGGGCAAAGGAGACGTGGCCTGCTATGAGAATTTAGCAATCTTGCTGTGTGGGACTTACTGGAGGTAATAGGAGGGGTAGTTGACCCCAAGGATGTCCTTGGGGGCCACATACCCCTCTTGCTACCTCCAGTAAGTCCCACACAGTGGGATGGCTAAGACATCTTCGAAGGCCATGCCCCCCTTTCTCCACCACTCTGCAAACCCGCCTCCTGTCAGACTACGGGATGGGGTATGTAGTCCAATTTACTCCTATGGCACTATGGGGGCGAAGAAGCCCTCCTGGTACCTCCTGTAAGTCCTACACAGCAGAATTCCTGAGCGCTGGTCGGAGGCCCAGCATCCTTTCTCCACCACTCTGCAAACATGACTACCAGTTAAATAAGTGTTTGAAATGTAATAGGTTTTGCATTTGTGAGAATTAGAGCTACTGACGTTGTAAATGCAAACGTTTTTTAATATTTTTTGGAGTGGATGTACGTTGTGTGCACTTGAATTATGTGGTATGTTGCGCAGTGAAATTATGTGGTTAGAAAGTATGTGGTATTTAGTATGTAGGAATTATGTAGAGTGGTATTATGTGTTTTGGTGGAGAGTAATTATCTAGTATGGTATTCTGTTTTGTGGAGTGGTAACCTCAGGTTTAGTCTTCCTTGTTTCCATAGAAGCTCAACTATGAACTCAGTGAGACAAAAAAAAGAAGGAATCACTGAGGAGCACTTGTGGATCTAGTAAGAGGTGCGAGCAGGGCCACTGAAATTATGTGACTGTTTGGCTGCTCCGACTTTCGCACAATTATGCAGTTTCTGCATTAGCCACATAATTCATCAACTGCTCCCTAATCTACAGATTTGAACAAAAAAACCTTGTTTCTAACTCAAACGTTACCAAAAATACAGCAACAAGTGTTACAGCACGGTGGAAGGGCCTTTGCAAACCTAGAATGCTCACCTGTTCCTTATTGTTAAATGTGGGTGTTAAATTGGTACTAATGGTGTGAGAGCCACTCTTGCTTCCTTCTGCACCTCTCTTGCCTCTTGCCCCTTTCTGCATTTCTGTTGCTTCTTTCTGCACATTCTTTCTTTTTCTGCACTTCTCTTGCCTCTTTATACAAATCTCTTGTACTTTCTGCACCTGTCTTCCCTCTTTCTGCATGTCTGGTGCCTCTTTGTGCACCTCATTTGCTTCGTTCTGTACCCCTCTTGCCTCTTTCTGCACCATTCTTTCCGGTTTCTGCACCTCTCTTGCCTTTTTCTGTCCCCCTCTTACGTCTCTCTGTACCTTTTTTGCCTCATTCTTTACTTCTGTCCCTCCTTTCTTTACTTCTTTTGTTTCTTTCTGCACCTGTCTTGCTTCTTTCTGTACCCCTCTTGCCTCTCTCTCCACCCCTCTTCCCTCTTTCTGCACTTCTGTTGCTTCTTCCTGCACTTATCTTGCTTCTTTCTGCACTTCACTTGCCTCTTTCTGTAACTCTCTTGCATCTTTCTGTACCTTCTTGCCTCTTTCTGCACCTCACTTGCTTCTTTCTGCACCTCTTTTGCCTGTTTCTGCACCCCTCTTCCCTCTTTGTGCAACTCTCTTGCCTCTTTCTACACCTCTCTTCTCTCTTTCTGCACCACTCTTGCCTCTTTCTGTACCTCTGTTCCTTCTTTCTTCACCCGTCTTGTCTCTTTCTGCACCCTTTGTGCCTCTTTCAGCACCTCTCTTGCCTCTTTCTGCACCCCTCTTTTGTTGTTCTTCACCTCTCTGGCTTCTTTCTGCACCCATGTTCCCTCTTTCTGCACCTTTCCTGCCTGTTTCTCCACCTCTGTTGCCTCTTTCTGTACCGCTGTTGCCTCTTGCTGTACTTTTCTTTCTCTTTCTGCACCCTTCGCGCCTCTTTCAGCACCTCTTTTACTTCTTTCTGCACATCTCTTCCTTCTTTCTGCATTCAATCTGCCTCTTTCTGTACCTCTCTAGCCTCTTTGTGCACCCCTACTACCTCTTTTTGACCCTCTGTTGGTTCTTTCTGCACTGGTCTTGCTTCTTTCTTCACCTTACTTGCCTCTTTCTGCGCTTCTCTTGCTTCTTTCTACACCTTTGTTGCTTCCTTCAGCAATTCTCTTGCCTCTTTCTGCACCACTCCTTCCTCTTTCCTTTCCTCTGTTACCTCTTCCTGCACTTCGCTTGCCTCTTTCTGTAACCTTTGGGCCTCTTTCAGCACCTGTTGCTTCTTTCCGCACATATCTTCCTTCTTTCTGCACCTCATTGCCTCATTCTGTACCTCTGTTGCTTCTTTCCGTACTTCTCTTGGTTCTTACTGCACTGATCTTGCCTCTTTCTGCATCCCTCATGCCTCTTTGAGCATCTCTTTTGCTTCTTTGTGCACTTCTCTCTCTTCTTCAATCAATCAATCAAGAACATTTGTAAAGCGCGCTACTCACCCGCTAGGGTCTCAAGGCGCTGTGGGGAGGGAGGGGGCTGCTACTGCTCGAAAAGTCAGGTCTTGAGTTGCTTCCTGAAGGAGAGATGGTCCTGGGTGAGTCGTAGGTGGGTGGGGAGGGTGTTCCAGGTCTTGGCCACCAGGTAGGTGAAGGATCTTCCTCCGGTGGTGGTTCTGCGGATCCGTGGGACGGTGGCGAGGGCGAGGCTGGTGGAGCGGAGCTGGCGGGTTGGTGTGTAGAACGTGAGGTGGTTGTGGAGGTATTCGGGGCCCAAGTCGTGGAGAGCCTTGTGTGTGTGGGTGAGGAGTCTGAACGTGATCCTCTTGCTGACGGGGAGCCAGTGCAGGTCCCTCAGGTGGGCGGAGATGTGGCTGTGTCGGGGAATGTCCAAGACGAGTCGTGCTGAGGCGTTCTGGATGCGCTGGAGATTTTTCTGTAGTTTGGCGGTCGTCCCAGCGTAGAGGGTGTTCCCGTAGTCCAGACGGCTGGTGACGAGGGCCTGGGTGACCTTTTTCCTGGTTCCAGTGGGGATCCAGCGGAAGATCTTACAGAGCATGCGGAGTGTGTTGAAGCAGGAGGAGGTAACGGCGTTAACTTGCCTGGCCATCGTGAGGGAGGAGTCAAGGATGAAGCCCAGGTTGCGTGCATGGTCCGTGGGCTTGGGTGGGGGGCCCAGAGCAGTGGGCCACCAGGAGTCATCCCAGGTGGAGATGGATGGGCCGAGGATGAGGACTTCCGTCTTGTCTGAGTTCAGTTTCAGGTGGCTGAGCTTCATCCAGTCTGCGATGTCTTTCATTCCGTCTTGGAAGCTGGCTCTGGAGGACGTGGGGTCATTGGTGAGGGAGAGGATCAGTTGGGTATCGTCGGCGTAGGAGATGATGTTGAGGTTGTGCTTGTGTGCGATGGCTGCGAGGGGGCTCATGTAGACGTTGAAGAGGGTGGGGCTGAGCGAGGAGCCTTGAGGTACGCCGCAGATGATCTTGGTGGCTTCTGCGAGGAAGGGCTGGAGACGGACTCTTTGGGTTCTGTCGGAGAGGAAGGAGGTGATCCATTCCAGGGCCTTTCCTTGGATCCCGGCGTGGTGGAGGAGGGTTGTCAGGGTGCGGTGGCAGACCGTGTCGAACGCGGCCAAAAGGTCTAGCAGAATGAGGGCGGCGGTTTCTCCGTTGTCCAGCAGGGTCCGGATGTCGTCGGTGGCCGCGATGAGGGCGGTCTCGGTGCTGTGGTTCGCTCGGAATCCGGACTGCGATGGGTCGAGGGAGCCGTTCGTCTCGAGGAAGGCTGTCAGCTGTTTGTTGACGGTTTTCTCGATTACTTTTGCAGTGAATGGGAGGAACGAGATGGGGCGGAAGGGTCTGTGGTGGGTTTCTTAAGGAGGGCGCTGATCTCTGCGTGCTTCCAGCTCTCCGGGTAGGTGGCGGATATGAAGGAGTTGTTGATGATGTCCCAAAGTTTGGGTGCGATGATGTAGTCGGCCTTGTTGAAGATGTGGTGTGGGCAGGGATCGGCTGGGGAGCCCGAGTGGATGGTGTTCATCGTGTGGGTGGTATCTTCCGTGCTGACCTGAGTCCAGGCGCACAGGGTGGCGGTGGGGGTGTAAGTTCTGGGGTGGGGTACGAGTTCTGGGCGCCGAAGCTGTCGTGTATGTCGACGATCTTACGGTGAAAAAAGGTGGCCAGAGAGTTGCAGAGGTCTTGAGAAGGCGTGATGTCGTTGTTGCTGGCATTGGGGTTGGAGAGCTCTTTCACGACATTGAAGAGTTCCTTGCTGTTGTGGGTGTTGTTGTCCAGTCGTTCTCTGAAGGATGACCTTTTGGTGGTGCGGATCAGCTGGTGGTGTTTGTGGGTGGCGTTCTTGAGGGCTGTCATGTTTTCCATTGACTGGCACCAGGCTTTCTCGAGGTCACGGCAGGATTTCTTGGAGTCTTTGAGATCGTTGGTGAACCACGCGGCTTTCTTGCTGTTAAGGTTGCTGGGAGGGTTTTTCAGTGGAGCAAGGGTGTCGGCGCAGTCTTTGATCCACTGTGTGAGGTTGCGGGCTCCTTCGTTGGGGTCCGTGGTGTTGGTGGGAGGGTTTAGGCTCAAGGAGGTGGTGAGTCGGTCGGTGGTGATCTTGCTCCAGCATCTTCGGGGGGTTTGTTGAGGGTGGTGGTGGGTCGTGGGGAGCGGGAGACAGTAGAAGGGGGCCGGGCCGCAGGAGAGCAGCGGTGGGGAGCAGAGGGGGGTTGGAAAGAGCGGGAAAGCGGAGCGAGGGCAAGCCTGGGCAAGCCTGGAGAGCGAGGGCAAGCCTGGGCAAGCCTGTAGAGCGAGGGCAAGCATGGAGAGCAGGGGCCCTAAGGAGAGGCGGCAGCAAGAGGGCCAAGCAGTCAGCGGCAACAGAATCCAGGCACACGGGGGCCGTGCGGTAGAGGAGTGACCGGGTCAAGGGTCTTCTTTCTGCATCCCTCTTGCCTCTTTCTACACCTGCCCCTGAGAGCATTGAAATTAGACACTCCTGAGTAACTTCTATGCAATCTAGCAGTTCCAGAATACGAGAAAACTGATTTTTTCCTTTTAAAGTGTTTCACCTAGATCTGTTTTTCATAAGAGACACATCCCTGTAACAACGTTTTGAAAATGGTGGTTTCTTACCCGTAAAACGGCTAAAATAAAAAGGAATTTTGGCAAGTATATTAAAAATGGAAGGGACGTTTCCAATTAGGAACCTTTTAATTGAAGCTCATAGTTGCCATTATTTTGTTTGAGAGGTTGGATGCTGGAGTTCCCTTGTTACACAAAAGGTAGGTGCCAACTTTTTTTTATCTATCACCATTGTGACAGGGATGTGTCCCATATGAATAACAGATCTTCGTGAAACACTTTAAAAGGAAAAATCAATGTTCTCGTAGAGGGGATGAAGGTAGCCTGTTTCCAGTTCTCATGAACTGTAGATAATTGAATAGAAATGCTGGTGAGTTTGGTCAGCAAAGGGGAGATTGAGGGTGAGGCTAGCTTGAAGATAACAGGAGAGCAGAAGTCAAGAGATGAGACAAATCTGATTAGTTACTTAACTCAATGGTGGCTTTGAGGGAGATAGGTACAAGGGATGCAAAAGAAAACCTAGAGCAAGAGTATAGCAAAGAACCAGTGTCCAAGGAGTCATCAAACAAAGGAGGGTTATTGAAGTTGTCATAAACGTTAGCAGTTGTCTCTTGGAAGAGGGTTGCCAGATTAATAGAAAGATCAAGAGAGGTTGTGATTTTACTACTGCTGGTCTTATGATTGAGAAAGGACTGAAGTACAGAAATAGTATTTTTGGTTAGTGCGGCTATAGGAAATCTCATTGGTCAAGGCTCGTCCTGGAAAGGGATATAATGTTAATTAAGTAGCAGGATATTTTTGAGGAGGGTGTATGGGGTGCATATGGACTGGGGTGAGGCCCTTAAGAGAAGGGTTAGTACATTTAGTGATGGGTGGCAGCTGTGGCAAGGAGACCTTTGTAGCTTACAGGAGGCAAAGTATGCATAAAGGGTTACCTGAGCGCTTGAGGTTGAAGATTGCTTCTGCTGAGTCGGAAAGACGTGCCCTGGATTTGAGTGAGTAGTGCCTGAGGTTGTGGCACATGGCATGGTCCAAGCACTGATGGGCACAGGCAGGTTTGACTTTGGTGCTTCCTTGGTGTGCCTGCTGCATGCGTCCACTTCTCACCTCATGCTGGGGGCACCATTTTGAAGGAGGTGCAAGGCAGGTAATCAGGGTCTAGGAGAGCAGCCACTGGCAAGAAGAATTAAAATTGCCAAATAAAATGACTAAAATAACAAAATGGAAAATAGAATAAGTGAGGTCATGCACCCTCAAAGAGGGTAAACGTAAAGAAAACCAAAGCAAATAGAAAGAAAACTAAAAGAAAAATCAGGTCCAACCATTTTGCAAAAAGTATGAATTTAATTTCTTTCTAAAACTCTCAGCCGATATAGCAAATCATCTCTTGGGCCACAGCCAAGATTCAGAGGCTCATAAACTTTGTGAAACTTACACAAACTTTGGTCAAGCATACATTGTAGTTGCAAATGTTTTTGACTGACTAAATAAGCCAGAGGCTCAAGCTTTCATTTGAGAAATGGTAGCCTTGTAAGGCCACTATGAAGTAACTCAGCTACATATCTTAGGTCTGACTAAAGGTATCTTTAACTGTCTGGAAGACCTCAAGTCATTAAGTCTACAACAAAGTATGGTATGAACTAGAGAGAGTGGCATTTCAGTAAAAACCAGTTCAGCCTTTGCCTTTTACATGTTTTCATGGTTTGCCTTTGCTGGGATTGCTTGTCCTTCAAAGGCAAGGTGTTTCATAGGGGGTGCATTGTCCCATTTATGTTACTATTAGGTTTTGGTTATGGTCTCTCAAGTAGACCTTTTATTAGAATTCAGATGTGACGTGACATGCAGCTTATAGTTTCAGTTTCATCAACTTTTATTCGATTATAAATTTCATTATTCATAAAAAGTACATATTAAAATTTGAACACATAAGTAAGATAACATGAATATAAATGGAAGAGACATTTAAATAAAAAAAAATAGGTTTTACAGTTCTATGTAATACTGGTTTGACAAGAGATATTACGACGTATTGTTAAGACTGCTTTAAGGAAAGTCGCTATAAATTTAGCTTCATGTGATGTTTTTAGAGATTGCAAGTAAAGGAATTCTGGAAGGGATTGTCTATACCCACTGGATCGGAGAATCGGGATAATCCACGTTTTCCTTGGTCGTTCATAATATTTACAAAAAAGGACAACGTGGATCATAGATTGTAGAGAGATTCCGTCGCAGGGACATTTCAACAGGTTACGCGACCAGTTGTGCATTTCCGGAAATGAAACTAAGCGAAAGAAAATATTAAAACGTAGTCTTGTTAATAAAAACTTTTCGTGGTTGGATAAGAAATACGTCAGATAGGGCTGTTTGCATTTTTCGGACTGTTGGGCACAGATTTTTTCGTATAGTGGTTTAATGATCTCTGCCTGATTCCGTAGGTCCCTCAAATGGCCCATGCACCTTGTCTTTAACTGTTTCCTGGAAATGTCTTCCACTGTGGGAGGTTCTTCAAAGTAGGACTCGCAGTCCAGGTCTTTAAAAAAGTTACAAATATAGGTTAGCCACGGGATTTTTCGCCAGTTTGTAAGCGCTAAACAGTCAGTAATAAGGGAGCGAGTTAGGTGGCATTCGGGGTTGCTCCATATTCGATGCCATAGTAAGATAGGCTGGCATCTAACGGTGTCAGTGATATATTCCATGCCAAGCTCTCGGTGTGAGGCTAGTATCGGGGAACTTTGAGGGAGGGCTAAGATGTATTTTATAAAAGCATTTTCAGTGACCTGTAGCTGGTCGATCCGTCCGTGGCCCCAGATACCAGCTCCATAGGTAGCCACACTATGGCATTTTGCATAGTATATGGTCAGAAGTTCAGGTGGAGCTGGTTTCCCCAATTTCTTCGAGAAAGAGGTTAGTGCAGATGTTGCACGACGGAAGTGGAGATTCTTGGCTTCAATTGCCTTTCGCCAATTCATTGCGTTGTCCACTAGGATTCCCAGGTATGGGTAAACTGGAGTTTTTTCTAATTTGTTGTTATCAACCATTATTGGTTTAGGGTTTTTTATCCTTGGACCGATATGCATTGTGAAGGTTTTCTTGATGTTTATTTTGAGTCCAAGTGAGTCCATAAATGCTGAGTATTTATTGATTTGTGTCTGGAGTTGATTTAAAGTCCGTGCTAGAATGACTGAATCGTCAGCATACAGCAATGTGGGTATCGGGCGATGATTTATCTGGGGGAGGTCCTGGCTCCCTTCCAACATAGCCTGTTCAAGCCCATTTGTATAAAGGTTGAACAGGAAGGGAGCCAGTACACATCCCTGTCTTACTCCCTTCAGTATTTGGAATGGACGGGACAGTTCGCCGCTGGTACCAAATCTTACTCGGCCTTCAGCATTTGAGTAAAGTTCTCGTAGAAAGGTTATTATCGGGGGATCCACGCCGAGGTCGCTTAGTATTTGCCAGAGTTTCGCATGCTGGACGCAGTCAAATGCCGCACTTAGGTCGACATAGACGAGGAAGATGTTACCTCCTTTGGCGTGAACGTATTTACCAGCCAAGAGAACAAGATTGAGGGCCTGCTCCACGGTCCCGAGCCCCCTCTGGAAACCATATTGCAGGTCGGTGATGATGTTATTCTCCCGGGCCCAGGATTGTAATCGATCCAGGAGTACTCGACCTGCAATCTTGCCCATGGAGTCCAGAAGGGAGATTGGTCTGTAGCAAGCGGGATCGTTGCGGTCGCCTTTTTTAAATATGGGTAGAAGAATTGAGGTCGACCATGAGTGGAAAAGACCGATCGACGCTACTGCTGACATAACCCGGGTAATTATCTGCGACCAAAAGACTACATCGTGGAGGAACAAGTCCATTGGAACGCCATCTGGGCCGGGGGCCTTGCCTGTTTTAGAAGCCCTGATTGCTTTTATAATTTCGTTGAGATGAAAGTATATTTTAATCGGATAGATGGCATTTCTCGTTTGCTGGCCCTCACGTGTTGGTTTATTTGCTGCGGAGTCTGGAGGTGTTCCAAAAATTTTTGAAAAGTGAGAAACCCAGTCTTCCTCGGTTATTGCCACATCAAGATGTTCGGTGTCTGTGCTGTTGGCCAGGAGAGGAGATCTTATGATTTGCCAGAATGCGGTACTATCTTTTCTTCGGGCACTATCATGTAATCGTTGCCAAAGATCCTTTTTGATTTGTTTTTTGCGGTCTTGCCTTGCAGAGTTGTATATTTTTCTCAGGTGAGAAATTTCATGGGGATCTCTCATAGGTTTACGCAAGGCTTCTTTAAGGGATGAAAGTGCCTTCCGACAGGCAGTGTCGAACCATCTCGTAGTAGGAGACTTAATCTTATTTTTCAAATTAACAAGTAGCTCGTCCCTTATTGTTTCCTGAATCTTTTGGAAACAACTGACGATTATTTGCGGTGGTGTCTCCAGAGACATACATTTGGATAGCCATTTATCAGTTTTTCCGAGGACCCTCTGTGTCACCTCTTCCGGGTCGATCTTAGCCCATTTCACTGTGTACCCATTCAGTTTGTTCATGGACAGTGTTTGCTGGTTAAGGGAGCTCAGCTTTACAGGGTGAGCTCTTGCCCGTTTGATGTTAATTTTTACACTGAGCGGGTAGTGGTCACTTGTTGGGTTTGACCCGATTTCAAAGTTCGCTAATTGTCCTTTGAGTGAGTTAGAGGCTATTATATAGTCTATGGTTGTGAAGTGACCTCGCCCATGGAAGGTAGGTGAAAAGTCCTGCTGCGGGTCAACCAGTTCGTTCACGTGATCTATATCTAGGGAGAATAGGATATCGTTAAGTTTATTTCCACATGTCGAGTGGGCAAAGTGAGGTATGGGGTTACCAAGTTCATTTTGGAGACCACAGATTCCCTTTTTGTGGTTTGGGCACAGCGGGGAGTTAAAATCGCCACCCCAGATGATATGTGTTATGGATGTATTATTATCGTTTTGGAACGAAGATAAAAATGTGGCGATCTCTTCTAGGTTTGACCAGCAATCCGCGGTACCAGAGTTGTTATAGTAATTTATGAATATATAGTTATTGTCATTGGGTGCTGTTATCTGCTTAATTTGCATGATTTGGAATGTTGGAGACTCCTTTAATAATTTCACTCTGAGAGGGAGGGTATTAGCAACATAGGTCGTTAGCCCCCCCTTTGGTCTACCCATATTGCCCTGCACCGCTGAGGTAAACAGTTTTTTATATCCAGCAAGGTGTAATGGGGTTGTGCACCAAGTTTCTTGTAGGCACAGTATCTGATGGTCCCTGGCCGTGTCTAGCCATAGCCCCAGTGTTATTTTTGAGGACAAGCCTGCGATGTTCCAGTATGCAGTGGAGAAACTCAGGTTTGTGGAGTCAACAGTGACGTGGGGTGTAACTGACAAGGTATTCGCGGTCTGGATTTCTGACGGTTCAAATATTTGGACCTGTGAAGGGTTAGGAGAAACTTTAGGGGTTGTAATTTGCTGGTGGTACAAGCCAGTAATGGTTCTGTCTCGTTCTGTGGAAGTTGAGCAGGTAGGATTATTAAAAATGTTGAGGGAAACAATTTCCGTTTCCAGGAGTAGATTTTTATGATTACTTGGAATAGGGTCCGAGGGTACTCGGGGCTGGATTGGGTTTGTTAGTTGTGGGCTGATAATGGCGTTTATGTTCCTGGGTTCAACCCTGAGTGGTCAATCGACCATCTCAAGGCAGTCGAAGCGGTTCTGTGTTGGAAAGCCCTGCCAACCTTCGTTGGATTGAAGGGGCCTATCTTGCCAATATTGCCTTGGCCAATCTCTCGGGGCATTTCTGCTACCGTGGTCATAGGTATACTCCAACTGGTTCCATGGTTCTTTAGGGGTCTGGTGCCAGTTCCAGGGTGGAGTATATCGATGTTGTCTCGCTGGAGGATAGAAGAAAGAAAGATGCCGAGCATCAATTCCCCCCTTTTTTTCCAGCGAGGGCCACGCGCAGATGTGATCCACTACGGAGGGGTCTCTGCACGTTACTATGATGCAGTCCCCGCGGGTCGTTTTTGTTGTTTTACCTACCCATACTACCCTGCGGGTTGAGGTGATCCCACCCGAGTGATGGGGTTCTAAAGGCCTGTTAATGCTGAGCCATTGCATGACTTTGTTCTTAAGTGACCATGCAGTTTCAGGTGTGTCATGGGTTAGTTCTGGTACACCAGTAAGTATTATTGTATATGGAGTGGCTTCTGGAGGCAAGTGAGCAGGACGTCTGATTGCTGGTGTTTTTTTAGGGAAATTTTGGGAAGAAGGCTGGGGGACCACTGATTTTGGTAGAAGAGGTGCTGGCTTTTTTATAGAGCGCAGACTGCTGGGATTATTTGTCACAGGTCCTGGAGTGTCAAGGGTAGCCGGGCCTATGTTGGATGCTTGTTGGTTCGGCACCACGGTGGTTTTACTCTGCTGCAATCGGGGCGTTGTATTTTGTGGATTTTGGTTCATATTATTTTGATTTTGATTTTTTGGGGGTAAGGCAGTCGGATTTGGTCGTTTTATTGCTTTAGGTGGTTGTGGTTGAGGATAGGTTTTTGAGGACTGCGGGGGATTTCGCTGGCCCTTTATTTCTATGCGTGTATTGGTATCAAGAATTGTTGTAGAAAGTATGTTCAGCTGAGCTTCTAGGTTTCTGATGCTGAGTTGGATGGGTTTCAGATACTGAAACATGAGATCTTTTATTGTGGTCAGAACTTGTGAAGTAACTTTGCATGTTCTGCAGAGGTTGTCGGTTGCCTCATTTGGAGTTATAAAAAGATGAGGATTGGCTACAGGAGGAAGTAGCGTGTTTTGTTGCAGGGATTGTGTTGTGAGATTTAGCTAGTCTGTGACATGACCTATATAGGGAGCC
Organism: Lissotriton helveticus; assembly: GCF_964261635.1. Taxonomy (NCBI): domain Eukaryota; kingdom Metazoa; phylum Chordata; class Amphibia; order Caudata; family Salamandridae; genus Lissotriton; species Lissotriton helveticus. The sequence goes on from NC_136073.1 coordinate 435,093,837, forward strand.
GAGGCTGCTGTATCGTCAATGGGATTTGTGCTGCCTTGTTTTGGAATGGCTCCTTCCCTTTCTCCTTGGAGGTACAAATTTGAGTTGGTCTGGGATTCTTCCTGAATTTGACAGGCCGCCAAATCAGGGGTTGCCTCTAGGTCGTCTAAAGTTAATGGTAGGTCAGACTCAGACTGAGTTACGGAAAGGTCTACTACGGATGGAACTGTATTAATGTCAGGAACAGACGCGGACACGGGAAGGGAACAATTTTGGGAGTTAAGGTGAATGGGAGAAGTGGCGGTTGCTATGGAACCTAGAGATGATCGTTTCGCATTCATGAGGTCCAGTGACACTCTTTTTTCAAGAAGCGAGATACTTTGGTTGATTACCTCATGAGTTCGTGAGATGAATAGGTCAATGGGGCCGGTTATTCGTGCTACCTCCTGGGCGTTCTTGGATTTTGTCTTTGTGGTACTCCTGGTTTTCGGCGGCATGATTTTGGTCTACTGACTGGGATTTCTATAGTTACTAGAATTAAGGGGGGTGGCCCGGTCCGGTCTCTACCGGGCACTAACGGGCAACAACGGGCCCGCCCTTGGCCCGGGCTTCGCCCCGGGCTGCGACCCGCGCGCGTCCCGCGGTGCGTGTTACAGGCCTTGTTTAAATCGCTGAAGGGTGAAAGGGGGCGTAGCACTGGGAGGGGGCGCGGCTCACGCGGGAAGAGGAAACAGCTGATGGACTTGACGCTGTTCCTCGCAGTCCCGGGGCCGCGCCTCTCACCTCCTCTGCGGCCTCGCAGTGGCTTTCTCCTCCCTCTTGTGGCACGATGAAATTGGCAAATAGACTGCTACTCCTGTAGCGAAATGCAGGTGGCAACTGGAACGCTGGGTCAGAACCTCAAGGCGAGCGGCAGCCGCGAAGCGGGGGCCGCGAGAGGTTATGTACGCCTTGATGGGGGCGGGCACTGGGAGGGGGCGCGGCTCACGCGGGAAGAGGAAACAGCTGATGGACTTGACGCTGTTCCTCGCAGTCCCGGGGCCGCGCCTCTCACCTCCTCTGCGGCCTCGCAGCGGCTTTCTCCTCCCTCTTGTGGCACGATGAAATTGGCAAATAGACTGCTACTCCTGTAGCGAACTGCAGGTGGCAACTGGAACGCTGGGTCAGAACCTCAAGGCGAGCGGCTCCGCGCCGCGAGAGGTTATGTACGCCTTGATGAGGGCGGGCACTGGGAGGGGGCGCGGCTCACGCGGGAAGAGGAAACAGCTGATGGACTTGACGCTGTTCCTCGCAGTCCCGGGGCCGCGCCTCTCACCTCCTCTGCGGCCTCGCAGTGGCTTTCTCCTCCCTCTTGTGGCACGATGAAATTGGCAAATAGACTGCTACTCCTGTAGCGAAATGCAGGTGGCAACTGGAACGCTGGGTCAGAACCTCAAGGCGAGCGGCACCAATCTTGTCTATTGCTCACTCTCCTCGTAGCCATCAAACTTTCACTACCGCCGAGAGTGTCCCGTGCTCCCGGTCATGCAGCTTATAATATACTCAGTGTGTTTTTGAAATATTTACTCTGCACACTCAACTATATTTTGATTGTTAGTTTATTGTTTTTCTGCTTAGGAAGCGATGTATGTTTGGATGCATAGATTGTTATAAAGTCTCAGTGAGAGTCAATAATCCCTCTTGTACATTAATATGTCTTCCTTTGCTTTTATGATACCATACAATTTGCCTTACGCCTCTTTATTCACGAATACATGTGTGCACATTAGCTGTCTTATGGCTGCAATGGATACACTCACACTTTGTAAAAAGGATTTACTGTGAACTGCTGTGAAATGTACACCTCCTCAGCTGACCACTAAGAGTGCAACCTTGATGTACTGACTCTTTTTCAAAATACTCTTTTATGAAAATAGAGATGGTGGTTCACTATGCGATATTCTTTATTGAACAGCTAGGGCAACACATGCAAATTTGTTCAACTATTACCAAATACCCCAATTTTGTGAATGGACGTTCTAAATATAGAATTGAGAAAAATTGCCTTCAGTTTGTATCACTCTAAACCGTGACCACCTGTAGGAAGTGAAGAGTTTACATTTTCTACAAATATTATTGATTATTGCCAGGAGGAAGGATAGGATAGATTAGAAAAGCTGTCTATGTAATGCCAAGGCATGACAATACATCTGGGTTTGAACAAGTACTGAGAAATATCATTGAAAACTTCTAAAATGGTGGTTCAGGCCTTCACAGATCAGCTGTGCCTAGCTTCTGCAGACTGATGTCAGATTTGCTGGTTTCGGACCTGTACTCTATCAAGTGAAAAGGAAGGCAGCATAATTAGTTAACCATATCGGCTTGTTATGGTCTGGTGTGACAACACAGTTGTTGCCAGACAATTATGTAAGCATCAGTAGAGAGGAACTTTGGCTACACCCACATGTTGGGAGCCAGGAGTACATACTTTGATTGGACAGAAGTGTGCTTCCATTAAAAAAAAACACTGGTAATGCATTGGTTTCGCCTATGTATTGAATAAAGTGCTGTTTTCATCAATCATCGCCCGGGAGAAGGAAAGAGCGCCCTCATAGATAACACAGGAGTGGGGAGGATGTGGCACAGCGGCAAGAGCCGACTCGAGAGCTGGAGAACCAGGTCCGGGTCTCAGCGGCGCTGCACACCATCCTGTGATTCTATGCAAATCACTTACAGCCTGATTCATCAAGCTGATTTGCGCTCGCAAAGGGCCAGATTCTGAGAATCTGGCCCTTTGCGAGTGCGATTTTTGCATTTGGGATTCATCATCCCAAATGCAAAAATCGCTATAACCGAAATCGCATATTTGCGAGGAATTGGATTTAAGGAATCTCTAATAGAGATTCCTTAAATGCAATTCATCAACCAATTAAAAATTGCGAAATTGCAATATTTGGTCGCAATTTACCACCAAGTCTGACTTGGTGGTAAATTGCGAAAATAGTGTAAAAAGCACTTAAGTGCATTTTTTTCTTTTGCATGTTACACACATACATGTCCTTTGGACATGTGTGTGCGCAACACCTGTTCAAATGTGCATTTAAGGGGTGCTACAGGGTGTCCTTTGGACACCCCTGTCACCCTTCAAATCGCTATCTTATTTGCGAGTAGCAAATTGCAAATCGCAAATAAGGAATACTCCCCATTCATTCCTATGGGCCTTTTGGCCCATAGGAATGAATGGGGAGTTTTTCCTTATTTGCGATTAGCAATTTGCTACTCGCAAATAAGGAATGTGTAGGAATCGCTATTTATTTAGAAATTCCTACATGAATACCGTTTTGCGAGTCCTTAATAGCGATTCGCTATGATTCGCTATTAGGGGCTCGCAAAACGGCCCGTTGATGAATAAGGCTGTTAATCTCTCCAGGTGATAAATTGTTATAAATATGGAGCAAGAGTCAAAGGCAAAACTTTATGAAAATATAGTTCCACCAAAGCAGATGTTTACAGTATTTCAGCATTAGGAAACTGATAAGAGTAACAGATGAGGAACAAGCAGTGGAAATTGCAGAAAAATATGCTACAGCCAATAGAAATGGAGAAAACGTAAATGGCACGCACAGGAAACAATGAGAAGCCAGAAAAAAGAGGAGTTGGAATGTAAGTCCCTTTTAAGTGTATTTTAAAACAATAGATTTCTCAAGCACAACATTGTGCAGGTGAAACCGAAAAAAAGTGCTTATCCTCCACACAGCTGTGATCATTTTGTTTATTTAGCTAGTTGCTTGAGCTTGAACTTTCAGGGGCATACCTGTGACATTTTTAATGCTATTTCTGGTATTTCTTCTCTACCAGCAGCATAGGCGGGAGGAGGGCAGTAATTCCGCGCCTTGAGACCCTCTGGGTGAGTAGTGCGCTATATAAATGCCCGAACTTTATTCCCCTACATGGATGTTTATTCTGCATGAAAGTGCAACTTGTGTCTGACTTGTGTCTGACCTTTTAACCTACACCAATATTATTCAACAGTTCTTTGCTTCCAAACAAATACATATCCATTCCCTTGCTATTTTTTTGTAATGCTTCCCATTACCATACAAAATTTCTTTAAAGCCAGACCTCTTGGCATTGCCAATGTTTGTTCTATCTAGTCCAGAAAGGCATTCTGAATAAACATAAACTCTGTCTCACAAGCGTGCGGTGACTGAAGGGTTTCATGACTGAATACATGGGTTGAAATGGTGAAATTCAGTGTTAAGAAGCTGAGACAGATATTACAAGGATCTAGATGTAGAAAATTGCTAAGTTGAACGCCACTGGTCACGGTTCTTCAAGATTCAATAAAATCAGTGACTTTTGCTGCTTCAAAACCGCACCCTCTTCAGTGAAATGAAAAAGAACTACATATCATACCTCCAGCCGCGGTCGGTAGTGGGATGACCTGCAGGACGGTGACGTGGGGAGGGGGAGGGGCAGGGTGGGGGGTAGTAATGTATGGATTACGGAGTTTTACAGGTAAGTAAACATATAAATAAATAAAATGAATTTCGTGGCATGCACTTCATCACCAAATGCGATGCAATGCACGCAACGAAATTCTTTTTATTTATTTATATGTTTACTTACCTGTAAAACTCCGTAATCCATACATTACTACCCCCCACCCTGCCCCTCCCCCTCCCCCTCCCCACGTCACCGCCCTGCAGGTCATCCCACTACCGACCGCGGCTGCATACCTCCGACAAGTATGTCATATGAACTAGCAGACCCTCTTGCAAATTAACGGAGTCCAAATATCAGTACCAGTGGACTTGTTTATGTATGCCCCGTTCCCAATAGAATATAAGCTAAAGTTTAAAGGGAACTAAAATGAAATATTTACAGTTTTCATTAAGTGACATTCCAAGAGCTACCATAAATTCAAAATCGTCCAAAGTATGTCTATACAGGCATCAAAATGTCCTCTTTTCATTAGAATGCTATGTAGATACCCAACCACAAATACAGCTTTTGCCTTATTTTTTTGGCGGCAGACAGTTCAACAATGTACACATCAGCATGTTACTATCTTCATGTGGTTAGAATGACTCAAATAAATGTTGAAATTTATATCTGCGATTCTTATTATTTCAAAGTCAAATTATATGGAACAATTTTGTCCAGCCTGAGACAAACTACTTATAGGATGAGAAATGTTATGGAAGATCGCAAGACAAAACAATTTCGGGGATGATAATTACAGCTCAGGATAAATACACACAACCCCAGGCATTCAGCTGTGTAGGTTCTTCGATTTTCATAGCCCTCGCGCACACCAGCAATGTTCTCTTTGCAGTGCAGAGAAAGAAAGACAAGCCCGCAGGGGCTGAGAAGATACAATATGTAAAGAACCAATATTAAACATGAAAATAAGAATATTCCCATGTGTCTCTCAAGAAACAGTAAAAAGAGACAGTAAAACAAAACAAGAAAAAAAGGGAACATACTTTGCTGTTTTATAGAGCAAATGTAAAAACCATTACATCCAAAACCAAAGAGTGGTCAAAAAAGGACAGAAAATATGCTATGCCTTTTTAGACTGCATTGAGCTTGAAATATTTTTTAACACTTTGTTTTCAGAAAGCTACACATGGCCAGAGAAAAGAAAAACGCCTAGGATTTACTGACTACAAAGCCTTAAACAGACCATAAAGCCCTTATACAGTATACGGACTTACTATAAAGCCACGTTCCCTTCCTAAATTATATTGCATTAATAATGAATAGTAACACGTTGGCAAAATCTTTATTAGTCGTTATGGTAGAAATGCATTACTGTATGGTTTTGGATTCTAATCATTAAAAGTGCTGTATAGATGACAAAGCTAATTTCTCCAGCACCACTCAGAGCCATTATCAGGGCCTCTGTTTCCCATGTCACAATATCCCATGATTTCCTTGAACATCATTGCTCTGCACCATCACTGAATATCCTCCCAATGTGAACCGTCTTCTATAGTTCTTCTCTTTCTCTGACACTTCTAAGTGTCTCAGGTTAAGGTTGGGTCATTCTATCTGATATTCTTGCTCCACAGATCACTATGCATAATAATGCCCCGTGGGACACATTTCATCCTAATATTATGGACAGCTTTGTATTTCATAATTAACACCAAAAGCTGTGGGTAGGAACACATCTGCAAGGGGCTGTGTGCCAAACATTAGCTCCAACACACATTACAGTGGGTTTCACTAGAAAGGCAGGACAGTCGATGGGTGCACAGAGATACAGTAGCTTCCCTAGCCACTGCTCTTTAGTGGTTTCTAGTTGAACACCAGGTAACCTTTGACAGGGGGAGTTGTTTCCACTAGGGATACTGCGTTCTGTAATTGCTCTCTTTTGAGGGACCTTCTGCTCGTCTGAGACTTAAAGGTTACCTGAGATCAGCTGTGTAGCAAGGCTACCATTGGCCTTGGTGCAAGCAAAGAAAATGGACTAATATTTGCTAGTTAGATAGTAAAATACAATATGTTCTGGTGTTCAATTTGCCTCAAAGAACCCAGGGCCCTGGTGCTCTGCCCATGCTGCATTACTCACCGTCACCCGCAACAGGTTCCCCGCAGAAGCTGGAGCAAGGTCACCGCCGACCAGCTCACCACCGCCCTCAGCCAGAACCTGCCCACCAACACGACAGACCCCAACGAAGCAGCCTGCAACCTCACACAGTGGCTCACCAACTGCGCCGACGAACTCGCACCACTGAAGAATCCTCCCAGCAGACCTGGCAGCAGGAAAGCCTCGTGGTTTACCATCGACCTCAAAACTCCAAGAGAACCTGCCGCACCCTCGAGAAATCCTGGCGCCACGACCAGACAGCAGAGAACATGACCGCCCTCAAGAACGCCACCCGCAAAGACCACCAGCTGATCCGAAGCACCAAGAAGACAGCATTCAAAGAAAGACTGGACAACAACACCCACAACAGCAAGGAGCTCTTCAACATCGTCAAAGAGCTCTCAAATCCCAGCGCCTGCAACACCGACATCACTCACTCGCAAGACCTCTGCGACTCTCTTGCCTCGTTCTTCCACCGCAAGATCGCCGACATTCACAACAGCTTTGGCGCACAAACCACGCACCCAACCACCGAACCAGCGCCCCCAACCACCACCCTCTGCACCTGGACCCCTGTCAGCACCGAAGACACCACCCGAATGATGAACACCATCCACTCCGGCTCCCCCACTGACCCCTGCCCACACCACATCTTCAACAAAGCCGACTCCATCATCGCACCCCAACTCCGGAACATGGTCAACAGCTCCTTCGCATCCGCCACCTTCCCGGAGAGCTGGAAACATGCTGAGCTGAGCGGCCTCCTCAAGAAACCCACCGCGGACCCCACGGACCTGAAGAACTTCCGCCCCATCTCGCTCCTCCCCTTTCCAGCCAAAGTCATCAGAAGACTGTCAACAGACAACTCTCCGCCTTCCTCGAAACCAACGGATCCCTCGACCCCACACAGTCCGGCTTCCGAGCAAACCACAGCACCGAGACCGCCCTAATCGCAGCCACCGACGACATCATGTCCCTGCTCGACAACGGGGAAACGGCTGCCCTCATCCTCCTGGACCTCTCAGCAGCCTTCGACACCGTCTGCCACCACACCCTGATACAGCGCCTCGGCAACACAGGAATCCAAGGAGCGGCCCTGGAGTGGATCATCTCATTCCTCGCCGGAAGGACCCAGAGAGTCCGCCTCCCCCCGTTCCGTACCGCGGCCACCGAAGTCATCTGCGGCGTCCCGCAAGGATCCTCACTCAGCCCCACCCTCTTCAACATCTACATGAGCCCCCTCGCAGCCATCGCCCACCAACACAACCTCAACATCATCTCCTACGCCGACGACACCCAGCTGATCCTCTCCCTCACCAACGACCCCGCCACCGCCAAAGCCAACCTCCAGGAAAGAATGATAGACGTCGCGGAATGGATGAAGATCAGCCGTCTGAAACTGAACTCAGACAAGACGGAAGTCCTCATCCTCGGACCATCCCCCTCCGTCTGGGATGACTCCTGGTGGCCCCCTGCCCTGGGCAGCACACCCAAGCCAACGGACCACGCACGCAACCTGGGCGTCATCCTGGACTCCTCCCTCACGATGACCAAACAAGTGAACGCAGTCTCTTCATCCTGCTTCAACACCCTGCGCATGCTCCGAAAGATCTTCTGATGGAGCCCCACCAAAACCAGGAAGACGGTCACCCAGGCCCTCGTCACCAGCCGTCTGGACTACGGGAACACCCTCTATGCTGGAACCACAGCCAAACTCCAGAAAAGACTCCAGCGCATCCAGAACGCCTCAGCACGACTCATCCTGGACATCCCGCGCCTGGTTTTTGATCTGCAGCCTTCATAATAGCCTGTCTTCTTCACGTTTATCACTCCATACACTATTCTCTTTTGACCTCATTTGGGCTTCGCTTGTAAATTGGTCACCTTTAAATTACGCTATTCCTTTTTGTTCACTTTGACTCCCTTTTAACTTTACTTCCCCCCTAGTATCCGATTGTCTTCTTCATGTTTCATCACTCCTCACTCTATTCTCTTGACCTCATTTGGTTTTCGTTTGTAAATTGGTCACCTTTAAACCACGCTATTCCCCTTGGTTCACTCTGACTCTCTTTTAATTTCACGTCCCCCCTGGTATCTGATTTTACTCTCGTTTCTTGTTCAGTTTATTTGCACCTTTAGGCTTGTATATGACTTGACATTCTCCAGAGGTTTTTTCCCCCCCCTGAAACTTTGTTTGGTTCCCTTACAGATTACCTTATCCCCTGATGAAGGGACCTGGTCCCGAAATGCATTGGGATTTGACCAATATTTCGTTGATTATTATTGTGATGATTCATCCATTGAACTACACTTAAGTCTATATGTCCTGAATATATGACTTTGGAATAAAATTGTTCTTGAACTATCTTTTTGGTTTGATGACCTTGAACTAATTACGCAACCTTCTTGAGGTTGACACCCACGTAGGAGCACCGCTGGATCTAGTGTGGGAACTCCCCACACCCCCTTGATATTAGTCTTCACTTCCAAGTCCCTTATCTGCCGGAAGGGACACTCCTGAGGCGCCCAGGAACGTTATACCTACAAATCCTAGGATTACCTATTTTGAACTTTCTCAAAAGCGGTGTGCCACACCACCTCCTTTTTTGTTCTCAATTTTCTGGCTACCTAGTGTGAGCACCCCATTAAGATGTCCTATGAAGAAATTTCAAGTATCACGGCCAACCGTGCCGACATTTTTGGTTTTGATCCAGATGAAACACAACGGATCTATTCACTTGTTAAGGAGGTGGATCCAACCTCTACAAGCCCTTTTTCTAACCCGAGCATGGTGAGGCAACTGTTATACACTTCCAAAAGAGTCATTAATCAGCGTTTACATGCTGGAACATTGATTAGATACCACAAGGATCAACGCATCCCTAGAGGCTTGCGAATTGCTTTAAAGCTGACTCTCTGCAGGAACAACCCAAAGTTCACGGAACGCTGGTACGCCATTCTTAACCGTTGTTCCTTGGACCTCATTCTCTTAATCGTCGAGGAATTGTCTAAAGTGATTAGCGATCTCGAAAAAGAGATTAACCACATCCATCAGAACTTGGATAAAAATATGAACAAAGTGGATTTAGATAAAGCCCTGGAGGACATCAACATCCAGTTGGACAAGTACACCAAAGAAATTAACGATAGAAAAATCCGTAAGTACAAAAGAGACACTATGGATTATAAATTAGGAGAGGTCTACAGTTGGGCGGAGGTCTACGCCCAACGGAGACAACAACGACCATTTTCAAACCCGTCATCTGATGATGGTACTTCATCAGATGGATCAACGGTTCCAAAACGTGGTCAACCGCAAAGCAGACCCCAAAGAATGACTCCTCAGGAAACTGGGGCCACAGGCATATCTCCAAACATTCCTACCATTTCTGGTGTTCCTTTTTTAGAGAAAGGTTCAACCGTCACCGTAGAACCAGGAGGGGTAGAAACCGCAGCCACAGCGGCAACAACACCAATAGCCTACGCAACAAGGAGCAAAACAACTTAGTCATTAATATATCTCAAAGTCCTTTATCCACCAACCAAATAAGAGTATTACAAAAAGGGATGTTGTTTGTCCCCACATACCACACCAATGAACTGGAAACTGAAATTTGTTTTTTCAAATTCATGCGTAATCTACGCTTACGTCATTTCTTCAGCAATGTGAACCCTCCGACTGGACCACCAGTCCAGCATGCTTGTAAAGATCTAAGAAGCAAAAGTTCCTTCATGGCTCCTGTTAGCCATAAGATTCTAGATTCATATGAGACCATAACCCTCAAAGCACTAAAAGACAGTTTTAAAAAACCTTCGCCGAAGATCTGCAACTTTAATGTGAGTGACTATCGAGCTCTCAGAGAGATTACTGACAACAATGAAATCACCTGTTGTAAAGCGGATAAAGGGGGAGCCGTGGTGGTTCTTGATCGAAAATTCTATCACTCCAGCGTTACCCTTCATGTGAATGACAAGAGAATCTTTACATGCAAATGAATTCTGACCCTACTGAAGCATTCTCGAAAATTTTGAGAACAATCCTCGAAAAAGCGTTTGAAATGGGGACCATCTCCCAAAAAGACTTGAAGTATCTGATACATCCTTACCCAAAATGTCCCAGCATACATATGCTGCCTAAAATTCACAAAAATTTACAGCAACCTCCTTTTAGACCGATAGTGTCCACCAGGAATTCCATTCATGAACCTACTGGCAAGTTTGTTGACCTGTACCTCCAGCCCATTGTGAGGGGCATGTCCACCTATATACGGGACTATACTGATTTCTTAAACCAATTGATGAAAGTGACTCTACATTCCAATACTCAATACACTCTGGTTACCATCGATGTATGTGCGTTATACACATCTATACCGCATAACAGAGGGATTGAAGCTCTGGAATCCTTTTTACTTTCCAACCCCATGAAAGATGACTTGAAAGTTCTACTGCTAGAACTCATGCAGTTTATGCTGTATCACAGCTACTTCACTTGGAACAACAAATTCTATTTGCAATTAGTGGGTACCTCAATGGGGAATTGTGCTGCCCCCAGCTATGCAAATTTGTGTATGCACCGGCTGGAGACTGACTACATTTTGGAAAACACCCAGTGGCGAGATAGAATTGTAACATACTGGAGATATATCGATGATATTTTTCTAATTTGGGCAGGACCCTTTGAACAAATATCCGAGTTCATCTAACACATCAATCAAGTTGATGATCATATCCAATTCACCTACAACACTGATTCTAAGTGCTTACCTTTCTTGGATATTTTAGTCACTCTTGACAATGACAGTATAAGCACTTCGTTGTTCACCAAAACCACAGACCGCAATAATGCTCTTTGGTACACTAGTTGTCATCCAACTCCCCTGAAAAAACATTTGCCTTTCTCGCAGCTCTTGAGGGCAAAAAGAATCTGTTCAGAGTCGGATGAATATCAGCTAATTGAAAAGAAAATTCTACACAAATACAGAGAGAGAAAATACCCAGAATTGACTCTACTGGCTGCGAGTGATCGCATCAAGTCCAAGAACAGAAATGATCTTTTAATTGCTAACACGAGCAAAAAAACCACTGAAAAGCCTGTGTTCGTTTCTAAATACTCCTCCAGAAGCCCTGCAATAAAAAAGATTATTCTAAGCAATTGGCAAATGGTACAATCTGAACCCGATTTTCAAGGTCTGTTTAATAGTACTCCCCTATTCGCCTACCAAAGAGCAAAAAATCTCAAAAACTTGTTAGAAGCAAAACCCAAACCACCCAACGTTATCTTCCATGGCACCATACCCTGCCACAACTGCAGTCATTGCAATAACATCATTAAAGGTAATGTCATTAACCATCCGTCTTCTGGCAAATCCATCAAGTTAAAGACCAATGCCACCTGTGACTCTATGAACTTGGTGTATTTACTCAAGTGCCCTTGTGGCTTACCGTACATTGGCAAAACCGAAAGGAAACTCAAAGTTCGTCTAACTGAACATAAGAGTACCATCAGGAACAAGAACTTGAAATCTCCTCTAGCTGCTCATTTCATTTCATCTCAACACATACATCAGCCAGCTGAGGTTCCTTGTTCTGGAAGTTGTCCCCACGAGATCCGGCGTTGATAACCGGAAAATACTGCTCCAAAGAGAACTTTTTTGGATCAAATTTTTGGACTCGAGCAATCCGAAGGGTCTTAATGAAAGGATTGAATACAGTTGTTACCTGTAACTCATGCTTTTGCTCCTTTATACTTTTTCATAACCTTTTACAACCTGCAACTTACCCCTTTGATCTATCATACTTTTTTATTACATCCTCCTTCACCTTTTCATATTTTCTTTGATCTATCATACTTTTTTATCATATCCTCCTTTACCTTTTCTTATTTTCTCTTTTATACTTTTTCATAACCTTTTATAACCTGCAACTTACGCCTTTGATCCATCATACTTTTTCATTATATCCTTCTTCACCTTTTCTTATTTTCCTTTTTGTTTTTTTCCTTGAAACCCATTTTTTCCTTTGCATTCTCCTCTATTTCCCTAATCCTCATGTTTGCCCGTTTAATTTTATGTTTATGTTTCACTCCAGACTATGAGTACAAACTCTACTCCTCTTTCCCATCCCAAAATGGCCGACCCGTTTTTTTCCTCTTACTTCACCTTCATCCTGTGTTTTATTTTTTACTTCACTCGTATCGCACTTTTTATTCTCACAATTCTTTGATAAGCTGTTACTCTAATTAATTTTTATTGTACGCTTATCCTTTCTAAAGAATTCTTACTCTTCCCCTGAGGCGGTCCGCTATAGTCCGCTTTCTATTTTGTGTTATTGTGTTTCTTGTAAAACATCCGTTTCCGCCAAACGCTCGTTTCCCAGCTGAGAACCCGCCGTGAGAGCGCATTCATTTCACTGTTTGGGTATGGCTAACTTTCTTTAACTTCGTGTGACTCACTTTTGTTTAAACTATAATGCGCACGAAACGGGTGCTGGTTTTTGATCTGCAGCCTTCATAATCGCCTGTCTTCTTCACGTTTATCACTCCATACGCTATTCTCTTTTGACCTCATTTGGGCTTCGCTTGTAAATTGGTCACCTTTAAATTACGCTATTCCTTTTTGTTCACTTTGACTCCCTTTTAACTTTACTTCCCCCCTAGTATCCGATTGTCTTCTTCATGTTTCATCACTCCTCACTCTATTCTCTTGACCTCATTTGGTTTTCGTTTGTAAATTGGTCACCTTTAAACCACGCTATTCCCCTTGGTTCACTCTGACTCTCTTTTAATTTCACGTCCCCCCTGGTATCCGATTTTACTCTCGTTTCTTGTTCAGTTTATTTGCACCTTTAGGCTTGTATATGACTTGACATTCTCCAGAGGTTTTCCCCCCCCCCTGAAACTTTGTTTGGTTCCCTTACAGATTACCTTATCCCCTGATGAAGGGACCTGGTCCCGAAATGCATTGGGATTTGACCAATATTTCGTTGATTATTATTGTGATGATTCATCCATTGAACTACACTTAAGTCTATATGTCCTGAATATATGACTTTGGAATAAAATTGTTCTTGAACTATCTTTTTGGTTTGATGACCTTGATCTAATTACGCAACCTTCTTGAGGTTGACACCCCCGTAGGAGCACCGCTGGATCTAGTGTGGGAACTCCCCACACCCCCTTGATATTAGTCTTCACTTCCAAGTCCCTTATCTGCCGGAAGGGACACTCCTGCGGCGCCCAGGAACGTTATACCTACAAATCCTAGGATTACCTATTTTGAACTTTCTCAAAAGCGGTGTGCCACACCACCTCCTTTTTTTTTTTTCATCCCGCACCGCAGCCACATCTCTGCCCACCTGAAAGACCTGCACTGGCTCCCCGTCAACAAGAGGATCACGTTCAGACTCATCACCCATGCACACAAGGCTCTCCACGACATGGCCCCGAAGTACCTCAACAGACGCCTCACCTTCTACACACCCACCCCCCAGCTCCGATCCGCCAGCCTTGCCCTCGCCTCAGTCCCAAGAATTCGGAAATCCACCGTCGGAGGAAGATCCTTCTCCTACCTGGCAGCCAAGACATGGAACTCTCTCCCCACTCACCTACAGCTGACCCAGGATCACCTCTCCTTCAGGAAACAACTCAAGACCTGGCTGTTCGAGCAGTAGCAACCCCCCCCCCCCCAGCGCCTTGAGACCCTTACGGGTGAGTAACACGCTATACCAATTTCTGTGATTGATTGATTGATTGATAGTTACGCCCCTGCTTGGAATGACCACTATTAAGGCTCCTATTCTACGCCACTGTACATAGGGTCCAGATAAAAGGCTGTAGCTCTTTCCCCAGAATATGTTTGCCATCTTGATGCACATCACAGGCCTTGCAGAATTACTAAGAAGAGCATAAGTAAATGAGGGAAAACTCAAAAGCTGTATGCAGCAAGTGCATTGTCACATTTCATATTACAGAAGCAGACATTTTAGCTCTTCTGCAAATATTTCAAAAGTGCACAGGTTACACAAAATATTTTGCGTACCCTGTACTCTTTAATAGCCTAGCTATGTTGTTAACTACTTGTCCAGAATTATGATCTTCTCCCTAGCTGTGATCAAATCAGCAAGTAATGCCTTGTGATGCTTGTATTCTATAAATTGTCTTCTGAGAAACGAACATCGGCTTGCAATCACCGAGAACAGAAACCATGGACCCAAGTATAGAGAACATCTAGATGGTGGTACATTATCACTCTTCCAAGTAATGCTCTTCCACTGGCTGTGAGTGTAATGTGCGTGTTTAGTGTCTAAAGTTAATGATCTTTTGATCCGCTACTTAGGACACATTCATTTTTCTGGGATTTTATCACCCGGTGGTCTACATGAAAAAATCTTAATATTATCCATCTTTTGACATTCTAGAAATCAGTAAACATAATATAGAAAACTGGTAGCAAACTGCCACGTTTTCTAAATAATCAATGCAGTGCTTACATTCAACGGGTGGGTTCCGGTGGGGTCCACTGGGACTTATTTTTGTGGACTGGTATTTATTTTTCCTCAACAGACTTTGATTCAGAGCAAGAGAGAGAAAAACAGAAAAGAGGAATATAAAGGGTAAGACAGAAAAAGAGTGACAAAGGGACACAGCAGGTATAGGGCCAGCAGTCGTGAGATAAAGCGCAAGGAGTGTCTGCTGGTAGATTAAAGAGGCATCTGTAGAATTAAGGATAAGCAGCACTGGTATTCGGAACCGAGGCATTTGATAGTGCCTGCTGTAACTTTTGAGCAAAACTTTGGCCGCTGGCACTTACTCTATGGCAAATTAACCACTGAATCAAGTATACATTTACAGTGGGACCATTTTTAAAGAGTCCTCCTAAATACGTGTGTCCTGGCCTCTTCTTTATTTAAAATATATAAAAATGAGAGCTGCATGTGCTGCCATTGTGTTTGCAAGTATTTCATTAGGCAAAAAAAGAAGAATTAACAAGTAAGCTAAAAGACAATTAAGAGCTTTTAAATGGGAGCAACATATATTGTTAAGAGCAATAATGTATAGATATAGGTGAGCCCCTTCAATATTGAAGACAGAATATTATGATATGGAACTATCAAGGACAACATATCGAAAGCAAAATATCGAAAGTTAAGTATAGACTTTCTATAACTAATTCGACATAAATGTACTTTGACAATATATATATATACATATATATTTACATATAAATATATATATTTAAGGTACATAGATTTGGAGTTAGAAATAGTAAATCTATACTTCCTCTTTATGCACTTAACTTTCTATATTTTCGTCTTCGATATTTTGTCAATGATATTCTTGTATCGCGATATTCAGTAGTGCAATCATAGATACAAAAATTCTTGCAGTTTCGCTGGTAACGATAGTGAATTATTTGATAAAAGCTGGTAATATCGGAGTCCTGCTTCAGGAAACTGCTGTAAACAAATGTTTGGAAACATCAATAATTGAAGTGATGATCACTTTTATGCAGTATGAAACATGAGGCGCTGATCACCGCTTTCATGATTTGTGCACCAGCAACTTCTTAGAAATTATTTTATAGGTTAAGTTTGCTTTTGATTGAAATTCTTTAAAAAATTGCACTTTGATTTACATTTCTCATCATCAAGCCAAATTGCATTTAACATTGAAAAACACAGTAGTTTGGAATTATAGCCTTTCTCCCCTTTTTAATTGAAATACAATATTTTTACTTTGGCATGAAAATAAGAAACATTATATGGAAGTATGATTGCTTTACGGATTCCAGATTTAAAGAATCGGACTCCTGCTATAAAACAAGTATTCCATTGCAGGGTCGCAGCAGTATTTGCTGCTGTCAGCAAAGAGATTCACGCAGCATGTATCTGTCCCCCACTCCTTTCTGCAAAACGCTGTACAAAGAGGTGGGAAAAGGGTGTGAACTTTATTTAATATTGTTTGCACACGCATCACGTGTAAAGTGACATCTTTCCCCACACGTAGGGCAGGGTGAAGTTACCACAGAATTGGGCAAAGTTAGGAACTTCCCCCTTGGAGAAGTTGGTGGACATTTCCAGATATCACTTTTATCAGAGAGAAGTTTCCAGTTCCTGTCCACGCATCAGTGACAGTTTCCTGCTGCAAGATGGCCTGTGGAAGTGATTCAGGAGCCCAAAACGTCTTCTCCCTTCTATGAGGTACTAGGGCAGCGTGGGGGCAGCGGGTGAAGCTCCTTACAGGGTAGTGCATGAGATATAGCAAGGAAGAGGCAGTGCTTCGGGTAAGAGCACTGGGGATCAGGAATGATGACTTTGCCAAGAGGTATGGGGCTGGGGACAGGTTCCAAACAGATCTAGTGCAACACAGACCTTCATGGCAGCTGAAATGACT
Source organism: Lissotriton helveticus (assembly GCF_964261635.1). Classification (NCBI taxonomy): domain Eukaryota; kingdom Metazoa; phylum Chordata; class Amphibia; order Caudata; family Salamandridae; genus Lissotriton; species Lissotriton helveticus. Next base: position 435,110,786 of record NC_136073.1, read on the forward strand.
TTCCCTTTACCACAAAAGTCTGATAAAGTGAACCTTAAATAACGTTTACGGCTTTCATTTTGCCAAGGAGGAAACAAAGTAAAAAAAATCATAAAGTTGTGAGTCAGGAGACTTGCAACTATATACTCACTTACCTACAAGCCAACAATGTTCTTGTATTAAGAAAAACACAATTACATTTGAATAGCTCTCTTGGTCTCTGACATTCTCTATGAACTAATCCAGCCCACATTACAATGTCACACCCCTCTGAATGGAAACACACACAACAGGCACTTTTAGTCCATATTGCCCTTTTTAATTTAGCTCAACGAGATGTGCAGATGTGAATGAGAGATGTATAGGTTGGGGTCTTCATGCCATAAAATCTATTAAGTTAAGCAAACTATTTTATTAATGGCGCCCAACCACTTCTGATCAAATGTTATGAACAAAACCTTCCATTCCCACCAATCCAATACAGTTGACCAGCCATTATAATTTTTGCCTTGCCCCCAAACTTTGCAGATACAGTATAAAGAAGCCTAATATTAAACCGAATGGTTACCATTTAAACAAGCATTGGAAATGCAATAGGTCTCGGATTTATTTGAGTTAGAGCTAATGGCATTGTAAATGGCAATGTCTTTTAGCCATGTGTTATGGAGTGTATGCATGTGGTGTGTAGTGGAATTATGTGGGTTGGATTGGAATTGTAGCAATAGTGGCATGCTGCGCTTTAGATGAATATGTTTAAAAGTAAAGTGCACCATACTGCGATTGCTACAATACTTAATTGTGGATGCGTTACCAATTGATGTGTGCACTGATGGCTGGTGGTGTGTGTGCCTGTAGAAATTGTGCACTAATGGCTGGTGGTGTGGGTGCTTGGTGGAAGCGTGCACTGCCGGCTGGAGGTGTGTGTGCCTGGTGGAAGCGTGCACTGATGGCTGGTGGTGTGTGCCCCTGGTAAAAGCATGCAGAGACGGCTGGTGCTGTGTGCGCCTGGTAAAAGCATGCACTAACGGCTGGTGTTGTGTGTGCCTGGTGAAAGTGTGCACTGATGGCTGGTGGTGTGTGTGTGTTTGGTGAAAGCGTGCACTGACGTCTGGTGTTGTGTGCCTGGTGGAAGCCTGCACTGATGGCTGGTGGTGTTTGTGCCCGGTGAAAGCGTGCACTGATGGCCGGTGGTGCTTGTGCCCAGTGAAAGCATGCACTGACGGCTGGTGGTGTGTGTGTGTGGTTGTGTGTGTGGTTGTGTGTGTGGTTGCGTGTGTGGTGGTGAGTGTGTGGTGGTGAGTGTGTGGTGGTGTGTGTGTGTGGTGGTGAGTATGTGGTGGTGAGAGTGGTGTGTGTGTGTCTGCACTCACTCTCACTCACTCTGCACTCACTCTGCACTCACCCTCACTCTGCACTCACTCTCACTCTGCACTCATGCTCACTCTGCACTCACGCTCACTCTGCACTCACACTCACTCTGCACTCACACTGCACTCACACTCACTCTGCACTCACACTCACTCTGCACTCACTCTCACACTGCAATCACACTCACTCTGCACTCACTCTGCATTCACTCTGCAGTCACACTCACTCTGCAGTCACACTCACTCTGCACTCACGCTGCAGTCACACTCACTCTGCACTCACACTCACTCTGCACTCACTCTCACTCTGCACTCACACTGCACTCACACTCACTCTGCACTCGCACTCACTCTGCACTCTGCACTCACTCTGCACTCACTCTGCACTTGCACTCACTTTGCACTCACTCTGCACTCACACTGCACTCACTCTGCTCTCACTCTGCACTCACTCTGCACTCACTCTGCACTCACTCTGCACTCACTCATACTCTGCACTCACTCACACTCTGCACTCACTCACACTCTGCACTCACTCACACTCTGCACCCGAGACCTAAAAACTGACAAGGGCGTGCAGGGGTGGCACTTATATGCGGCTCCACTCCGCCCTTCTGGTGTCAACTTCAGACAATCTCGCTGGTTTAGCTTGTGAAAATACATTTTATGAGAAGCAGGCTGAGAGGGGGGCTTTGGAGGCGGTGCACATTGCTAGGAGTTTATAAAGCAATATTTTTCAAATGAACCAACATTATTTAAAGACTTCAAAACAGATGAGAGAGCAAGTGTGTGGGCTTTTGTCTGTTTTTCTGTACAACTCCCAGTTGAAATCCCACAGACACTTCACCATACCCAACTGAAAGCACTTGTTCCCAACTATTTACTACAGAATGCAGTTTAAGTGGGGGCGGTGAAACACCACAAACCCCCCTCTAGCTATGATCTGATGTTAAATATGCTGCATCTATGGCTAACGGTCCTCTACATGACATGGGGCACCGTTAGAGTTATGGCTTAATATACCCCTGCTCCGGCCAGATCATTGTGGAGTTTTAAACTGTGGGTGCTGTGCCTTGTGCTTCTGGTCTGCAGAGTCTCGAAATGGAAAGTTTGGTCTCAGGAAAAATGTTTTTACTCTGTTCGCTAAGCAAGGAATGGAAAGCGCGGACCTAATCCTCCCTCAATGGCAGACTGATCGCTCGAACTAAAAAATACAGAATACATTTGGTTTACTCCGTTCCCTAGTACGTATGCAGCAAAAATAGAGCAAACCAGTGCTCTCGGGGAAAACATGGCGGCCGCTTGCTAACGCGGCGCGCTCGTCTCCGACTGTGTCTCCTGCCGAAATGCCCTGAATGACGAACTAGCCGCACTGGTCACTATGGACGGGTGAAAGACGGTAAAGGATTGAGAGATGGCAAGCTAAGGCGCAGACAAACACTTGAAGTTTACCGGGCGAATGCTTTAGAGGCGGGTCGGACGAGCAGAAAGCCGGGCACGTGCTACGAGCTGAGAGGTGCGGGCAGCAAGCTGAGTCTGCGGGGCTCGGCTGATCGGCTCCGAGAGCTGTCTGATTGGAGGTGCGGGGACGTGAAGGCTGCCTGAGCCCTCGGAGCAACGGGAGTCGAAGCTGCTGATGTGCTGGGGGCGGGCTCTCCTCCCTGCGCCCTACCGCTGGGGAGACGCAGCCGTGGAGCTCCGAAGAAGCAGAAGGGCAGTTGCACACGGCGTCTCTACAAGGAGGGTGGCTGCAGACACATGGTGTGGTAAGGGGGGCCAGCAGGGTGGGAAAATATTGGGAGGCGAAACTCAGCCCACTGATAATTGGGGCCCCACAGATATACAAGGCTGCAGCTCCTCGCAAAATTTAGCCCCTATATCCAGAGTATTCAGCTTCAAGGCTCACTCACAAACTCCCATCCAGGCAATTAGTGAGACCTCGAGTATAAGGGCGGATAGAACCCTGGGGAAACGGAAGGCTAAGGGGAAAGGAAAAGGGAGTAATAAAGACAAGGACTCCGCTGCCCTTACAAGACTTAGAGACACAGGCCAGGTACAAGAACCCGATAGAAGCACAGGAGAACAGCTTCTCACAGAGTTCGAGCCAGGTCCTGAGTCCGAGGCCATATTCGATACAACACAACCCCCAGTCCCAAGGGTCCCAAAGAGAGGGAAGGGATATCAGCTGTGGTATACCGGTCCTAAGGAGCTACCCCATAGGGGGAGTCCGAATAAAGACGATTGCAAAACAAAAACTATCAAAATCTCCCGAATTACACCTTCACTGAAGTCCTATTTCAAGGTCCTGCCCCAGGTTCTCAACATAAATCAAGAGCCCCAAAATCTTGTTAACACTCAATCTGAACCCACATCAGCTGAAGCCCTTGAACCAACAACCACACTTACAACCACACACTGCAACTTGGGAGCAATAGCAGGGGAAGTAATAGGGGCAGAAGCGCCGGTTGGTGGCGCAAGGATGGGAGACCCAGCAGAGCAGGCCATTAATACAATGCCCCTTATAGACCACCAAGGCACTACCTCAGCGGAGACAGAATGGGCGAATAAAGAGTCGGATCAATGTGGTGGGGAGAGCGCAGAGATTGAAAGCGAAAGCAACGACACCCTTCAGACCATACTTCTTAGTATGAGGGAGGAGACCAGAAGTGGGTTTGAGGAGTCGAGAAAGTGTTTTGAGGAATCGAGACAAACTCAGTCGGAGATCCGCACCATGTGTGAAAGCTTAGAGACGAAGGTAGATGGTCTCTCATTGAGAACTGGGAACCTAGAGGACTCTGTTGGCGAACTTAAGGTAAAATTGGAGCGTGCATAGACTAAGATACAGTCTCTAAGACGAGAGGGCGATGCAGTCAAAGAGAGGGTGGAATCTCTTGAAAATTTCTCAAGAAGGAATAACTTGAGGCTGCTGAAAATTCCGGAGGGGAAAGAAGGAGGAGAGTTAAAGAACTTTGTAGCAACCATACTAAAAGACTCTCTTAATCTGGAAGAGCCTCTGTCTGAGATAGAATTGGACATTCAGAGGGTACATCGAGACCCTTTCCGTCTTAATTCAGGCAGAGTCAGGCCAAGGAAGATCTTGGTGAACTTTCTAACTTATTCACTGAAAGAAAAGATACTGAATTTAGCCCTGAAAGCCAAGACCCTGAAAGCTTTAGACTTCTCTTTTGAAGTCAGGTCTGACCTGTCCAAAACCACGTTAGATAGGCAATGGGAATTAGGCCAGCGGATGGAGAAATTCAGAAGCTTAGGAGCCACTGTTCAAATGAGATTCCCTGCCTCTCTTAAGATAATGTATAATAACAAAATGCACAATGTTAAGTCTCCTTTCGAAGCTGACGAGTTATTAGCTACTATAAGTGCACATGCAAACCCTCCAGACCACAGGTAAAAAAAGGTGCAAACAACAAAGGAAACATAAGAGCCTTTCTAAAAAAAATATATATATATAGGGGGGAAGAAATAATGAGCACTTGGGTGGTAAACAGGGGGTAAAGTATAGTTAAAAAAAAAAGGAAATTAATAATCAAAATATAAAAAAAAAAAAACCAACAAAATAAATTTTCTTCTAAAAATAAGATACAAAATTAGCGTGGGGGGGAATAATACTCACTATAGACCTCCACCCTCTGTAAATTTAATGTTAGAAGCCCTGAGGTACACTAGGCTTATCTACAATTCCTATGACTCCCACTAAATAATATCTTGGATTCAAAGGTTATCGGAAGCAATAATATATCTCAATTCAGATCAGACAAGAGAATAAAAGTCACACGTTCGCTATCTGCCACTGCTTATTTAAAAAAAAAAAAAAAATATTAAGAATAGTGACCAAGAAATAGTGAAAAGATAGGCATGAAACAGGAACACGTCAGGGACGACTAGCTGGCAATACATCTAGCCAGAGTAAGTTGGGGGGGGGGTTTCCGGGGGTGGGAAAGGGAAGGCAAAATATAAAAGTCCTCACAAGCCGAATTTTATAATCACCAAGAATATGGATCCAATGGTGTCTCAAAGTCACTGCTTGGCCAAAACAGGAAGCGATGTTAGAAACGACAGGCAGATAACCGGCAATAAAGTATTAGTACTGAGGGATGGCAAAATTACGACAAAGAGTTAAAATTGATGCCAGATATTAAATTCTTATCCTGGAACGTCAATGGTCTCCGAGTTAGGGCGAATAGGAATAAAATTTTACAGTATTTACGAGACTCGCCTGCGCAGATCATGGCGATCCAGGAAACACATTTAAACAAACAAGAGATTACGGACATATTTAAAAAACTTAAATGGGTTGATAAATTTGTAAGTACGGACCATAACGCTAGCATCCGCGGAACTGCCATTATCTTTAAAAAAGCTGCAAGGGCCCAGATCACGGACTGGAAATCAGATGCAAGCGGTAGATGGTTGATAGTTAATGTCCAACTATACTCAAGGGGTTTTACCATCACCAGCTATTACGGACCCAACCAGGACGATCCCTCTTATTTAAATATTCTACAGAATCATCTGATTACCTACTCTGATCCTTTAATATGGATGGGCGATTTCAACCTTGTCTTAGACCCAAAACTAGACAAATCTCCCACTTCCAGAGCCGTAGTTCACAGCAACATGAGGGATACGCTCCTTAGATGTATGTCGAATCTAGGCCTAATCGATCTTTGGAGACATAGAGCCGGCAAGGCCATGGGAGTCTCCTTTCATAATTACAAATACAGGCACAAATCCCGAATCGATTATGCTTTATTCAGCCTTTCGCTCAAAGACCAGATTAAAAATATAATATACTTGCCTCTGCATCTATCAGATCATTCTGCTATCCTCTTTTCGTTAAAACTAGAGCAGATACCTACTCATTCATCATGGTCTTTCGACCGAACTATATTATTGGAAGAGGAGGAGAGAGATCATTTGATCCACGAAACCGTCTCCTTTCTAGAGCGGAATATAGGTTCTGCCTCATTGGTTACTGTATGGGAGGCCTGGAAAGCTTTTATAAGGGGCTGCATCACCAATAGGGCCTCCTACAGGAAAAAGAAATATGGGGAGGCGATCTTGCACATAGAGCAAGAACTGACCCGCCTGGAGTCGGTGGACCAAGTTCCCTCAGACAACCAAGAGGAGAAAATAGAATTAAAAGCCAAGTTAGATGCGCTATTGCAAGAAAGGCTAAATAAAAGATGGCAGGCCAGCAAACTCTCGCACTTTGAATATGGCGAATCTGCCGGAAAATTGCTGGCCTGGAAAATAAAAGCTGACCAGACCAGAAATTTTATCAAAGAAGTGAGGGTGGCTGGGAGAACCGAGAACATGACAACTGACACTGACATTGGGGAAGCCTTTAGTGAGTTTTTTCGGAACATTTATACAGAATAACTTAATGATAATCTAGATGAAAGCAAGGAATGGCTGGATAATATAGCTCTCCCAAAATTGAATAGTTCCCAAAGTGAAAATTTAGATAAAGAAATAACGGAATTAGAAGTTGAAAATACCATCAAACAACTAACTCATGGCAAGGCCGCGGGACCGGATGGTCTCCCAGGAGAATTATTTAAGGCACTTAATTCCACTCTTACCCCAGTCCTTACGACCCTCTTTAATAATATACTAATCAGAGGCGAGACACCACCAAGTTCCTGGGGGGAAGCAAACATAGCGTTAATATTAAAAACAGGCAAAGACCCAGTCGAGTGTGGATCATATCGTCCAATCTCGCTTCTCAACAATGATTATAAAATCTTTGCGTCAATCTTGGCAGCACGATTGGGAAGCGAGATTGGATCAATTATCCACCCCGATCAAAAGGGGTTTATTAGAGGCCGGCAACTAGCCGATTTAACATATGACTTAGTGGGAGCCGTTGATATTGCCTTAACTTTTTGCTTACCCCTGGCAATTATGACACTTGACGCTCCAAAAGCGTTTGATAGGGTAAACTGGACATATTTAAACACAATAATGGACAAATTTCATCTTGGCCCCAAATTTTGCAGAGCTATCGGCCTATTATACAACAACCCTAGAGCATCCCTCTTAATAAATGGTACACGAACATCTACCTTTAAAATTAGTCGAGGAACAAGGCAGGGCTGTCCTCTATCTCCCCTCCTCTTTAATTTATACGTGGAACCATTTGCGCAGGCCATTAGGGAGGACATGAATATTCCACATTTTACTTTTTCCGGTTGGGATAAGAAGGTCGGCCTATATGCCGACGACATACTCATTTACACAACTGACCCCGCCTTGGCATTTCCTACAGTCATAAAGAAGGCGGAGGAGTTTGGAAGATTTTCGGGATATGAAATAAATGCCGGAAAAACTGAAATAATGGCTTGTAACATTCCTAATCTCCAACTCCCGGTAAAATCCTCAATGAGGTACCTTGGAATCACAATAACTAAAGACCTGGACCATTTAGCTCAAAATAACCTAGCCCGGATTTCCCGCGAATCCCAATCCCTGATGAAAGCCTGGTCTTTTCTCCCGTTTACCATCTATGGAAGGACCAGCCTGATAAAAATGAGCATTCTTCCAAAATATGAATTTATTTTCAACACCATTCCGCTATCATTTGACACTAAACAACTTGCAAAATGCCAACAAAATATCAATTCATTCATTTGGGGATATAAATCCAGCAGACTGGCGTGGAAGAAATTGAGAAGGAGAAGAGAGAAAGGGGGGCTTGCCTTGCTGGATTTGGGATATTATGCCTGGGCGTTTCACTTGACCCATTCCAGGATGCTACTTAAGACCCCCTGGGAAAATGCAAACGGACTTATGTATAAGGCAATGTTACTGGGTTCGGACCTTCCATTGAACGGCTTTTTGTTTAAGTTCGGCCACCAGAAGTTTAAAAAAAAAGTTAGGTTAAAGTCACTATTGGCCACTATAAAAGAATGGTCCCAAATTAAATCTAAGACTGGGATAGGATATCTATCCAAGCATGCACCGATTTGGGATTTACCCGGGCTATCACCACAAGACTCCAATATAGTTAAAAAGGTCCTATTGGAAGCAGGTATAACACAGTGGGGGGAACTAATGGTAGAAGGATCCCTTATGAAATGGGAACAATTCAAGCTCATGGCAACATCATCACTCTCCTGGCTAGTATATAGCTACAACTGGCTAGCTGGATCCGAACTCAAACTAAGAAAAGAGCAATGACGGGGGAAGATAGCCCCTTAGAAAACAACCTAGTGGAGAAACCCGCGGGAAGAAAGGAAGTCGCACTCTTCTATTGGCACATCGTAGAGGGTGGAGAGGATGACCCCAATCTCCCGGTAAAACTCTGGGGTGGAGAGGGTGAACCACATATGGAGGACATATGGGAAGAATCTTTTATCCTCCTTTATAAGATCATTAAGCCAGCATGGCTGAGGCGTAATCATTTTTTCACGCTCCATCTGGCATATTACTCCCCTAAGAGGCTCTCGAAATTCCAACCCGGGAAATGCTGCAGCAAATGCTCCTATCCAGCAGCCTCAGATCTTCATATGTTTTGGGAGTGCCCGAATATTGCCATTTTTTGGCAAGAAATCAGGACAACACTCGAATCCATCCTCAGTACACCTATCCCGTGGTCATGGCCTCTAATCATCTTTGGCCTAAATAATAGCATCAAAGGTTTAGAAAGAGAGTTCTTATTCTACGCTATTCTATTAGCAAGAAGAGAAATTTGTAAAAACTGGGTCAATATAAACTCCCCGACACATGCAGACTGGTTGTCTTCATTATATGTAACATCGAAGGTCGATCTAACTAGAACATGTAGCCCTCGATCTTTGAGATTCTGGGATTTTTTGATTAAATGGAGAAGGTATAGTTAGTCAACCCGGGTTTTTTTTTTTTCCCCCCGGGTCCGATGATTAGGCCTAAAATCTCCTTGTCCAAAGGGAGGCACCCCAAGCCATACTGCTATTGGACTACACGCCGAGCTGGCCCGAATGGAGATTGTCCGTCCAAGCACTGCCAGAGACATCAAGTCTGCCTTTATGGGCACTGGGGGCCTTTTTATAGACCCCCAGGTGATACGGGGACAAACGGATCTTGAGTCTTGCGGCTAGAAACACATTTGGATCGACTATATGGCTAATGAGGACAAAAAAAACAAAAAAAACAGTTTGCTCTCCATTTTTACCAGAGTGCAAAATGTTTAAGTGAAACAGCCCTGGTTTTGTTTGGGAACAAAGCCTGTTTGCTGCTTCTCGCTTTACAAAAGCAGAAGCAATGACGCACAATTGATTTGCTTTATTTCTATCTTGCAAAACATTTTTTCATTTTTTTTTCACATATAGAGCCCCTGCATCTATGCCGGAAATATTGCGTGGAGGGGCTCTGGCGGTGCGCGGTAGGTAGAGAGCAGGAGAAGGGACCATGAAGGACTGTCTCCGTGCACTCGGCAGGCACCAGTCGAAGGTCTCTGCGCTCGTTATCCCAGAACAGATAACAATGCCCGGGGCATCGCGAGATAGGCGGCAGTCCTCTTCTCAAGAACAGGTCTGCATTCCAACCACAACCCTTCAGCACACACCTGCCCCCGTCAATTCTGCTTCTGCATTGCCCAACCCGTGTACCTGAAATAGATGTTTGCATAACATGTATAAACATCATTGTGTTATATATAGCTTCACAGAAGCCTCTATTGTGAATAGCCAGATTGGAATCTGTTAATTCGCTTGAGTGACGTCACAACAGCGTGACACCGAAGGGATTATCCACTGCTGTGACGTCACACTGGGAGCTCGCTCCTCCTTTGTTTATCCGGGTCACCCGGATCTATAGAGACCCGGGCGTGGCGGGGGAATGGCGGGGGTGGGGGGCATACTTGTTGCCTCCCTCACAGATTCGAGGACCCCACACCGATGGGCCACTTCATAGTTCCCATACTTTTTATGCAGGTCAACTCTGCAGAACTGTGCTGCAAGCACAAAACCATCCGTGCTGACAGGCTGCTCTCACTGCTCCTGTGAACGCGCTTCCGACTGCAGCAGAGGCATGGAAACGGGCTGGGATGAGGCAGGGTGTGCAGAAGAGTGGCCCTTGAAGGTGGCAGCAGGCCTGGTATTTTTATTTAATATATTTGAAAATCAGGAGAAAAACGAGCAGTGGTGCGCGCCCGTAGCCCCGAGCCCTAAAAACTCGAGACTGGTGCACACGCGCCCAGCATCTGTCTTCAATTACCGCGGGCCCTGACAGCCACGATAATTGAAGAAATATGCCCTTCTGCTGCGCGTGTCCGCACGGAATATGCAATAGGCGGAGCTACTCTAACGCCTTTGGCCTATTGCGTGCTCTCTTCCGAAAACACACGCACGAGAAGGCCAATCGAAATGCAGCTGGCATAAAAAAGGACAAAAAATCACGAGCAGCCAGGAATCTGTTAGGTAGCTTTTCGGAGACCCTCACACAAGGACTCTTAGGCTCCGCCTACACTGCTACGCAGTGTGACGTAGGCCCGAGCCCTAAAAAGGCTTTAATAAGGTTGTAAATTTGTGCTTTTATAACACTACTTCACATACTCAAAAATGCTGTTCACATAGTTTTATACTTAGATTTATTCTTATATCTCTCTTATCCTTCATGTGCGCAATTGTCCACCATGAGTGCATACAATTCCTAACACTTAGGGGTCGATTAGGATGATGGTCAGAAAAGCATTCCGAACACCGTGGTAGCGGAAAATAACTGTCCGCTTGTACCGCAGGAAAGCCGGCGGTCAGATTAGGATGAACCGCCAGAAAAAAACAACCGTGGCGGACGGATTCCACGAAATTCTGCCGGGACCGTCAGTAAGCAGCTGAAAATCCGTCCTCGGCAGTCGGATTTGCTGCAGAAAGACCCAAAACCGCTGTTCAGATAGCGGATTGACCGTACGTGAAATTACGATATGATGGCGGTGCCAGTGGAACGATCATTTGTTTCCAACTGCTATGATTGCAACAATTGATTAATGGGAGAGCTGGCGGAAGGACTGTTGTGTTCCAACTGCCACGGTCACTCCGGAAGAGTAATGGCGGTCGAAAGCAACCACACAACAAGGCCACCAAGTGTGGCTATAAATCCGGCTCAGCCTCAAAAAACACCAAACACACCCCAATGACACATCCCCATGGCAAGTAAAAAATACAAATCCCAGGTGAACCCACACAACCTACCTGACATGAATACTCCATTTTGACCCACTCACATAGCTGAGTATAAAACCAGCCCCTTCACTGCCCAGAATCCTGTGCACAACTCCACAACTGAAGGGCCCAACCCCACAGCACAAAGGAGAGGCAAATCAGCACACATCACAGCATCACAGCCACGCACACACCACACACATCACCACCACCACCTTCACACCAGCACTTTTCCCCCATTTGCGCATCACACACCATGTCACAGAAGAAGATGGCCTAATTCACTGACAATGAGTTGTCATTGTAGATGAGGTAATCAGAGTAGAACCACATTTGTTTGGAAACATGGTCAAACAGATACCAGTAGCCACAAAAAAATCAAATGTGGGCAAGGATAGTTAACAAAGTCAATGCAGTAGGGACCACCCCGTGCACACTGAAGGACAACAGGAGGAGGTGGCATGACCTCAAGACCAGGGTGAAAGAGCATGCCAACAAGAACCATGAGCTGGCTCAGATGACTGTTGGTGTTCCTCCCATTCCACCACTAACATTCACTGAATGGGAGGAGAAGGTGCTTTCCACACTGCATCCAGAGAGTCTCACAGGGGGGAGTGGAGGCTGGTAAGTACCAACAAATGTCTACCATTACACTGCCATGTGCTGTCTTGCACAACTACAAAGCTACACTTCCTAGACCTAAATGCATTTTTGTACAACACACTCTTCCCAAAACATGTCTCACAGATCTAACATTGCCTTCCTCTGAATCACCCCAAAGTTAGCTAGCATTATTTCCATGCCGGCATGTGTACAGGAAGCTAGCACTACAACTTCCACCAGGCCTCCTTGTCCCACAGCCCAGCAGGATGGAACACTCCCCCCACCCACAACCATGTGGCAGCAATTACATTGCTCTCTTCAAACTTACAGGTAGGTAGCCATCTTAACAAGGAGGGGTGTTTGTGGGTGGGAAGCCAGCACTCCAACTCCCACCACCAGGCCCCTTGTCCCACAGCTGAGCAGGATGGAACACCCCCCCACCCACAACCGCAATTACCGCGGGCCATAGCATTGCTCTCTTCAAACGTACAGGTAGGTAGCCATCTTAACAGAGTGGGGTGTTTATGGGTGAGAAGCCAGCACTCCAACTCCCACCAGGCCCCCTTGTCCCACAGCTGAGCAGGATGGAATACTCTCCCCACCCACAACCATGTGGCAGCCACTGCATTACTCTCTTCAAACTTACAGGTAGGTAGCCATCTTAACAGGGATGGGTGTTTGTGGGTGGGAAGCCAGCAATACAACTCCCACCAGGCCCCCTTGTCCCACAGCTCAGCAGGATGGAACACTCCCCACACCCATAACGATGTGGCAGCCATAGCATTTCTCTCTTCAAACATACAGGTAGATAGCCATCTTAACAGGGAGGGGTGTTTGCGGGTGGGAACCCAGCATTACAACTTCCACCAGACCCCCTTGTCCCACAGCTCAGCAGGATGAAACCTACCCACACCCACAACCATGTGGCAGCCATTGCATTGCTCAACTCAAACTCACTGGTAGGTAGCCTTCTCATGCTTTCTTGTCTCACCCCTGAGCTGGATGGAACACTCCCCCCCATCCTTGAGCCATGTGTAACCTATTCCCTTCCTCTGCTCCACTTCACAGGGAGGTAGCCATCTTAACAGGGAGGTGGGGGGAAGGCAGCACTACAACTTCGACCAGGCCCCCTTGTCCCTCAGCTCAGCAGGACGGAACACTCCCCCCACCCACAATCATATGGCAGCCATAGCATTGCTCTCTTCAAACTTACAGGAAGGTAGCCATCTTAACAGGGAGGGGTGTTTGTGGGTGGGTAGCCAGCACTACAACTCCCAACCGGCACCCTTGTCCCAAAGCTGAGCAGGATGGTACACTCTTCCCACTCATAACCATGTGGCAGCTATTTCCCTCCACTGTGTCAGCAAACAGGTAGGTAGATAGTGCATGCACCCTGCCATCCTTCTCGAAATGCATGGAGCCATATGACCACACCAAAAACAACAGTTGATTGACAGAAAGCATGAACAATGTCATACATTCACCGCAGTACCGAGATCTGGGTCTAAATCCATCGTTTTTTTTGCTCACCATGTCATTCCAGTTTGAACCCAGCCATATGCAAATCAGTCTTGACCCTGTGCCTCTTGGGAACAGTCCAGCCCGAACTGCCAAGCCAGGTCCTCCCTGGACTGGAAACAAGCATCCTAGGACCGGTTTCAGGCTATCAGCCCTCATCAGCCAGGATAGCTTGATTCCAGTGGCATGGAGAGCACGGGACTCACGTCTGAGCATACCCGTCTCACTCGGGGTGACAAATGCAAAAACAACAGTTGATGGACAGAATTCAGAACAATGTCCTATAATCATCCCAGTACCGAGATCTGGGCCTAAATCCATCGTTTTTTTGCTCACCATGCCATTCCAGTTTGAACCCAGCCATATGCAAATCAAGATGATGAATGGAATGTTGCACAATGGCAAAACATTCACCCTCAGTCACAGATCTGGGTTTAATCCATCGTTATTTTGCTCACCACACCACCCCAGTTCAGACATGTCCATATGCAATTCAGTCTGGACCCTGTACCCCATGGGAACAGTCCAGCCCGAACTGCCAAGCAAGGTCCTCCCTGGACTGGAAACAAGCATCCTAGGACCTGTTTCGGGCTTTCAGCCCTCATCAGCCAACGGGTTCCGGCGCTGAGGGGTAGGTGCTAGAGGCTACGACAAGGGAATACCAACCAGATATTGGATTACCCGCTGTTGTACCCTCCGGAAAACTGTTGTTGCCTGCGCATTTAGCTATTTAGGTAGACGCAGCCCAACACAGGTATGATGCAGGAAACACAAATTTTTCTGTTTACATATTACAATTGAATGTATTGTAAATACGATACTAATCACTTTGACGTAGACAGTTGACTAGAACACTTAGTTTCAATTGTAGGTCCTGAAGAATCGCTAGATACTGCATCATAGCGAGAAACATGTCGACCAACTACAGCACACACTAATTTGTGACTCGTAACTTGGGAGCATAATATCCCAGCGAGTACTAGTTAGTTTGATTTTAATTAATGTAGGGGACCTCCAGAATAAAGTAATTCCCGGTACTCCTAGCTTTATTTTAAACCACTTTCACACGTCTATGCATTTCTGGCCCCCCACCCGCACTTCATCTATACGGCTGTTGGATAAAAGATCTCCGCCAAAGAGCCCCTCTCAGAGGTGTTGCCCATTGGGTATTGCACCGCCGACCCAACGAGGAGCAAGCCCAAATGATGAAGCATGACACCTGAAAGGGTGTGTGAGGGCATTACATCCAACAAAACGGATGCCCAATCGTAGGACTCCTTGAGACCCTGCAACATCCCACACTTTTAGAGTTTATTACATTCCATATTATCTCTAGGAACATCACAGCCCTTTTTGTGATTACTCTTCAGCTGAGGGCACCAGCTGTGGCTGGACCTACCACTCACTAGGACTGGAAATTGCCCTCCTCTAATTAGATCTCTCCCTTTTGTTGTAATCCGGTCCAGGGAAGACATGGCTTGGCAGTTCGGGCTGGACTGTTCCCATGAGCCACAGGGTCAAGACTGATTTGCATATGGCCATGTCTGAACTGGGGTGGCGAGCAAAATAACGAGGATTAAACCCAGATCTGTGACTGGGGGTGAATGTTTTGCCAATGTGCGACATTCCGTCCATCACCTTGTGTGTTTTGATATGACCACACCAGCACTCACATGTCATCCATCTTGGCATATATCCAAAACCAACATCCAGTGTGCAGGCAGCTAAGCATACGTAAATGTCATAGGAATTAAACTTTGAGTCACCAAGTCACATGTGGATGAAATTCAGGGCCCAATCATGCACAGCACTGAATGCAATGTGTTAGTGCGATGGTGTCAGAGCATTAAGGCCCATATGAACACAAAACATGCATGGTGAATTGGACAAACAAAGTAAAGTACATGATATGAAAAAGGTATAAATAACATTACAATGGCTAGTTCTTGCTTAGGTGAAAAAGATTCCATGCAGAGCAAACCAAAAAGACACATCACATAAAGTTGATGTGCCGCTAGTTGTTAGTTGAAAACATGTCCTTGTAATCACACAATCTGTACTTGGCACATGGTTTCCTTTTACATTTCACAGCATGGACAAGTAATATTTGTACCTCAACATCATGTCCTGATGCCCAGTATCTTGCAGCCATACCAAGGTAGTGCAATGTAAAGTGTGTGGTGTATCACAAGTAACATCCAAACGTCTAACACCAAGCTTGTGTAGTGCACCTCAATGACCATTTGATCTCTGTTGAACATTAGATTCACAAGCAACTGCAGCAGAAGACAACACCAACCTGCGGAGCCAGTCTCCTTCCCCCCGGAACATGAACTCTCGAATGCAGACTCCCTACGTTTCTCGGATGAGGAGCACCAACCTGGTCCATCCGGACTGCCAGGGTGCACCACGTCTCAGGCCCTCATTGTCCCCACCACCACCACCACTACCATAGCAACAACAACAGCGCTAACCCCTGCTTAACCACCACCATCCCCACTGCTGCCTGCAACACTCTCACTGCTTCAGTGGTTACCAACACCACAACACAATCAGAGGAGGCCAGGGAGAGTTTGCGGGTGCATCGAGTGCCAACGCCACAGGTCTTTGTCAGCAGGGCAGGTGGGAGGGCAACTGGGGGACAAATACAGGAGGACACTGGGACTGAAGCCCTGGCCACCATTGTCAGAGTCCTTGGGGCATATGTGTAGACCCAGGGACAGATGGGCCTGGTTGTGGAAGAAGTGCGATATAATAGTAAATTGATGGGGGGGTTGTGGGAGGGGGTCGCGCGAAGGGAATACAAACAAATCTTACCTTGATGATGGGTCCCACATCTCTGCTCCTGCTCCCTGTCTCTGACTTCAGGAACAGGAAGCAGGCAGCAAGGCTCCTCCCCTAAGCCAATCACAACGTTGCAATGCTGTGTTGTGATTGGTCTGAGCGCCCTGACATGGCACTCAGCCCGGGGCTGGATGATGAGCATGTTCACCATGCAGGCTGGGATGTAGCCTGCATGGGGAAAGTATGCATGACTGGTTTTATCAGCCATAGAGAGCCGGTCAAACAGTCATTGCGCACCTAGGAGTGGGCAAACCACTCCTCCCCTGCTCTGAGAGCAGAGCAGTCCCGCCCACCCCCAAGGTGGATTGCTGATTTGCGCTGCGTAAAAGATTAGTAATTATAACCCTAAGTTTACAGAAATTTCTGCCCATAGATTTAATATTCTGAGTTGAATCCAATATTTTTGAAAAATGGTTTCACAAGATCAGTCCTAAGAGCTCAAGAATGCTTTCAGGAAACCACCTGTAATCTGAAAGCATGACTGTGAGAAAGTGTATTATTTGCCAGGGAACACCAAATATTTGATTGTGCTTGCATATGTGGTTTTTGGGCTATCAAGCCCTAAGGTGGTACATGATTATGTAGTAGCAGAGCACACTATGGCGATCCCTAATACTTGACACAGATTTCTGACTACAATACGAACAATGGAAATCATTAGAAATTATTGGAAGGGCATTGAAAGGTTTGTCTGCTTGAGTGTTCAAGATTTTGCAAGGTTAAGGGTACCCTTTGAAAATATATATTCCAACTGACTAAAATAAAGTAAACCAATTTTGTGATTGTCTATATGACAAAATAAAGAAACGTGTGAATCATTGCAAGTCAAAGTTAACTTCTACTTGCTTTTTTACATGTGCTGGAAATCATGGACGGGATCCATTTGAACATATGCTGTGTTGTCAAATATATGGTTAAATATATTATCATTTTCCTAATATTGAACCTGTGGATGTGACTAAAGAAGCAATATTTAGGAGCCCTAAATTATTGCACAAATTAACTGTTATTTATTGCAAATCTGTTGGAAAATTGGGCAAAGGGTTACTTAATCTTATATGCATGTATTGAACATGCACTGGCCAGGTCAATAGGCCTGGCCTTTTTTAATTAAATTGGTCTAATTTGCTGTTTTCCATGTATGGTAAGACCATTGAGCCATCTATTCATCTATTCATCCATCCATGCATCCACCAATCGATGATTTTATTAATTCATTGACTCATTTTAGCTTTCGCTGAGCAACCAATGAATGTATAAATCATTTCAGACATCAATTGTATGTTGTAGAAAACTAAAGAAAGTATTTTGTACATGCATGTGTCAGTTTACTCTTACACTTTTGAGTAACTTTACTGCTTTTGTCAGTTTACCATTTACGAGTGTAAAGTTGCTCAAACATGAAGACTTACTTGTCCTCACCCACTGAAGTCAGGGGATGGAGCAAAATGTATGAATCTAGAGTTGCTACCTGAACATTTCACATGGAGGAGGCCTTTGCCACTGTGACAGAGATCTCCCTATTGTGAGGAAAGTTTAAATGTTTATCAAGCATAAAAACAAATGTAAACATATTTTTCCATTAGATATTAATGTAAATTAGTTTTATATATTCATGGCGAACAATTAAATGCTGCAGCATTGCTGACTTAATTTTTAACTACATTTATATATTAAATTAGATAAAACAAATCTTATGATATCAATAACAAAATCACACCTTGAACATACAATTTATATTTATTTATTATATTGCAAAAATTAATTAAAGTTAGGTATAGAATGAGTCCATTGTTTTATTTTAAATCTCCATTATAATTATGTTCTATGGGAGGGTGCTGCAGGACCAGCGGTTAGCCGTCTGTGGTGCTGAACTTACTCCAGTCTGAGTTTGAGTACTTTTACTACTATTGTGGGTCCTTTTTGACTGTAGTAAATAAAGAAATGCAGTTTGAAATTAGCAATGTCTTACACTTTTGTGGGTGGATGCACGTACTTCCCTATACCCTTCTCTAACCTTCCATTAACACCTCCTTAATCCTCCCAAACACCTCCCTTTTAGTAGTAAGTACTCCCCTTTGTCCAACACTCCAATATGTACTACTAAAAACGTATACCTACATGTGCCACACATACAAGATAGGAGAGGCAGAAGCATCAACTTCTGCTTATACGTTTGCAAACAGAATGTTGTAGTATGGAATTGGCACAGTTTGATTCTACAGAATTCCGGACAATTACATCAAAGTTCTATGAAATTCCATGGAATTTCGTGATGGGGTGGAGTGGCGAAAATGCATGCTGCGGTAAGAAAATAGAGCCGCCAAACACCACTCAGTGGCCTTACATACTCAGTGATTATACCCAGGGCCACTGGAATCATGCGATTGTGTGGCTGCAGCAGTTTTTGCATAATTATAGACTTGCTACATAATCCATCATCTGACACATAATCTACATATTTAAACAAAAACATTGTTTCTAGCTAAAAATAGTTCATAAATTATAAAAAGGCAGCGATATTTATTGCAACACTGTGAACGGCCCTTTGCAAAGCTGGACTTGTCACCTTTTTTAATTTCTTGTTGCTATATTTGGATGTTAAAATAATGCTGAAAGGTACAACCAATACCTAGACAGTGTTACCAAGTTTAAAAATGACAAAATTATGAAGTAATACTATCACAAATGGTGCCACATTATGTGTATAATTTGCCTTTTATCGCCGCATAATTTACTCAACCCTGCAGCATATTTTGGTCCTCTGCGGCCGCATAATTTCAGTGGCCCTGATTATACTGCAGTGTATGTAAGGGTGCCAGCACTGAGTGATAAGGAGTGTTTTCTTTAAGTTAGCAGTGTTTAAAGCAGAGTATGTAAGGACTCCGAGGGGTATGCATAGCAGTGATCTCCAAACAGGATGGGAAGTGGGAGCAGTACCTCTATGTTTAAACATCACGGCAATGGTTTTTAAACATAGGGTCTTCTATGGTCACTCCACAAAGGGGAGAATTACCATTGTTGGCCTGTGCTTCCCTAGATCTGTTCCTCATCACAGCTAAAGTGCACGATAAGCTTGATGATTATCTTTCTCAGCCAGTTTCTCCCACTCAACCAATACCAGGTTTCAGAGGAAGTAGTCTTTGTATTACCTCCCACATCATGGGCACATTGCTCTGGTCTCTGTAGGAGAGGATGGGGTATGAAAATTCTATTTGTAAGCTCATGTGGTTGTTCTCAGCCCAGTAGACACCCTTGGCTAAACAACCATTTGCAATACCATGCAACACTTATTTGTTTTTCAATAAAGTATTGGAGCACCCTAGATCTTAAACCTTAGTATAATGTATGTTCCCTATAAACATTAAGCGCTTCACAATGCCTCTGCTCCAAACTCAACAAAGATTTCTTGATCTTATTTTCCAGCACATTTAGCTCCTTAATCTGGTTAATGTTGTGTTGTTACTTTATGCTCTGTTGTGAGCATTTGCAAAGTGCACAGAGGAGCTCTTGAACCTATTGAAAAGGGTACTTCTCAATGCACTCTAGAATGGCAGAAGTTATAACTAAAAGCTACATTTATAGATTGAAAAGTAGTTTTTTTTCCAAACGTAGAGGGGTAAGGAAGCCCATCACTGATGGGATGCATGAAGAGAGACTATCCCTGAATGAGACGGAGTTGGACCTGGAGACTTTTAGAAGGGACTGAGCAGAGGTGCGAAGATTACATAGAGGATAATAACTCTGGAGGTTTTCAGACATAACAGAGGGAAATGCGCTCCTAATTACATGGTGTACCACTGCCAAGGTTATGAGTAATATTCTTATGACTGATCCTAGTAGTGATGTGAAATACGCCTATGATGGCTGAAACCTGTAATAAGCCTGGCTGCTGCGTTCTACAGCAATTAAATTCTTTTAAGCAGTCTGTTTGGTAAGCCCTGATAGATAGATTTGCTAAAGCCAAGTCAACATTTCAAGAAGGATTGTCTAAAGGTATGTGATGTTGTGCACCTACTTAGGGTAAGATCTTCCTCAGGAGTTATTTTTCCAGAAGAAAGCACTGTATTTTCATTACGTGATGCTGCAAAGAAATGTTAGTATCAATACAGATATATAGATGGCAGACAGTTCTGGCTGGTGGTGGTGGAGGGTCCATGACCTCAAATCAGGTTAAAATGTTCCATGTGTTGATAGAGTTTCTTGTGATATGAAGCTAGGTCTTTCACATATTAAATTAAAAAAGAAATAGAGTGGACCGCTAAAGCACTGTGGTTAACAGAACACATCTATGAGAGGATTTAGGGCTGTAGAAGGATATCAAGGAGCGACCTCATTGGTAGAAAGCATGAACATGAACATGAATTGCTAGGTCTTCAGCATATGTATTGAATTTGACTCCCTTAGATTATACGTAAACCAGGGGCCAAATTTATATTTTCACTAAGCAAAATTGCATGCACAAAGGGTTTGTTAGGAAACTTGTAATTTCCAAAATGATACCAGGGATACCTGGCATATTGTAATAAACCAAGGCACTCACACTCAGGCAATAGAATCCTGTATGGCACACCTCAAATGTTTGTCACTGGGTCATATGTTGCAAGAGCTTAAGATTCTAATTTAGGTACCTACTTACATTTCTACTGATGAATGTCGGATGAGTCATCCACTACATTCCATTGGTGCTTAAGATGCCTGTGTGCTCCTTATGGCTTTTACCAAATATTACTGGATGAAATATGAGACTAATCTGCTTGTCTCATATTTGGCTTTTGTTGTGTGCTTTGTCGGGCAAGTGCTGAGGTCATGTAGCAAAAGAAAATGAGGAATGGCTTGAGATTTTAGACCTATTTGTTTCAGAGCCACATACCCTCTTTCAGAGCATAGGTAATTTAGGCAGAAGGCCATGTGTTGTCACATTAAAATATACCTCAACCTAAGTACCCTTTGGATTAAATCAGAAAATGTGTCTTGCAGACCTTGTCGTTCCTTCCTGTTTCAGGAGGTGCATGTATAACCATACCCCCGACTGAGTAGCTCATAAAATACAATGCGGCCATCTGGCTACCAGCTTATTCCAGAACTATTGTGGACAGAAAGACTTTGCCTTAAATTTCAGGTAAGTCCTTGTGGGTCTCACTTGGATGGCCTATAGCACCTACGATTTTCTACATGCCTTTGTGATCTTTAAGTAGACATTTTGGGGGGGAACAATGAATTTCTAGATCATCAGCAGTTCTTTTTAACTGTTATGTGGGTAATCCATTAATGAAAAAAGTAATGTGTTATTCTCTGTAGCAGAAACCAGGTCTGATATTTAAGTGATGTTCTTGCTCTGATTAGGTCAAGTATAGAAGAATGGGCCTTTTTTCATCCTGAAGAACGCTGACAATTGGAATGTTTTCATTGATAACACACTGCTTCACTTTAGATCTGATCACAGGATGGATTGTGAGATGTCTGTTTGAAGATAATTTGCTTTTAGTTTAGGCTTTTAGAGTATGTCTGCTCTTGGTATTTTGCCTTTTTAAACAATTGAGTAAGGGCAGCTCTGAAGCAGTGTTGAGTCAGACCACCTGAAGGTATGCGTGGAGTGAGGATTTGCCTTATAATTGATCACCTAATTCCTGCAATGTGAATACTAGAAATTTGTCATCTGCTCCTTGTGGTTCAAATGTATTTTTGGTTTCCTAAATCTCTGCGCTGTCACCCCTTCCAACAATGCCCATGCTGGATCACAAGAATACATCAACCAGAAGTGTGGTTTATGGTATCATCTGCATGTTGATAAGACTGATTTGAGTTTTGGAAATTGCCATTCAGCTTCAACCAACTATCTGCATGAACATTGGATGACGATCACTCCAGACAGGTGCAAATGATTATGCAATTAGAGAGCAACCTTACATCAACTCCACGGGTATCTGAGCGGTTCTTCTCCAATGACATTGGTCTATTCTCAGTGACTTGTGCATGCATAATCAGGGCCGAGCTGGCCGTAGCGGGCACCGGGCATTTCCCTAGTGGGCCAGAGGAGTGGGGGACGGTTTTGTGCCCGTGGGGGGTGGTTTTGTTACAGGTGGTCAGTTTTGCTGCGGTGCTGCAATATCAGCTCCCTGTAACAAAGCGGGAGTGGTGCTTTTCACTATCATAATCTCCCCCCCTCCCGCTCCCAGGGCCCGTCGGGCAGCAATAGCCAGAGCTGGTTGCAGTTCTCGGTCCGGCCCTGTGCATAATAGTTTGCTCTGTGACCAGAATTGAAATGCATGTTACCCAAGTGGCTACTGTGGTCAGCACCAGGTGCCTTTTAGCAAAAATAAATTAAATAAAGTACACTTAGATATCAGTGACCACTAGTGTTTGGTCCAGATCTGATATTACTCATCCACGCCTTTGTGTTGACACTATATGACAATATAAATGTCCTGAATGCATGATTGCTTTGTACCTCTTGAGGAACAATGCGCTGCAACGTGTAGTCTGCCACACCTCATTAAAGTAGTTAGTAGGAATTAGTGATCAATAAAACTCATCATATTTAGGAACCATATTAACACAACAAAGGACCAAGGGATGCAGAGTATAGCCCTTGAAGAAGATTCTCGATCCTCTCTTGCTTCAGGGCCTACTGGAGAGAGCTGTCAGTTCATAACAAGTAACAATGATATATAAACTTAACATACAACATGAGGAAAGGAGGGGTTTCTATTGAGAAGGGCGGGGTTTGCATGTGACCAAAGTTTGTAATGTTGTTTATTGGAAGTATTGATTTCGAAATAAAATTTAAAAATGTTAAAAAAGAAATATTACATCTTCTCCAAATCAAAGGAGTCCCTACAACTATGGGTGGACATACATTCTTCAGTACAGCTCACTAATTTCCATGGACACACATGGTCTGTCTTCGGTTCACAAAGTTGGCTAAAGATGTGTATTGTTGAGTAGTGGTTCAGAAGTGTGAATCTTATTCCCATTTGCTCATATGTAAACTGTAAGCCTTACATATTACAGGCTCAACACCTACGTTTAATAAGCACCTTCCAGCTTTTTACCATATTTTTCCCATACATGTCTTTTTGCATTCACCTTTGTATGAGATATAAGGAAGCATTCTCCTGGGATGGTGGCAGACAGTTGAAAATATGCATTGGTCCATCTAGCTATCTATCCATCCATTTTTCTATTCTGTGTACCTCTTTCTCTCTCTCTTTGTCACTCTTTCCTATTCTCTCTCTCTCACACTTTCTTTTGGCCATGGTGAGTGTGCAGTTTTCATCAAAAATGTATTTTTTATTTGTTTATAACATAATAACTCTTGTGCTGCTCGAAGAACCTATAAGAAAATTGGTAGACTGTTAGTTTATGTGGCTATTTTTTGTTATATGACGTATCTTACAGATTCATTTGGGGTCTACTTTAAAAGGTGGGGTATTCTGTTTCGCATTGAAACTCTCAGAGGAAAAATTGCTCTCCACTACAGCAAAAGCTGCTAAATAGAACTACGCCAAATATGGCACGGAATATAGAGCATTACTTAGAATAGGTCCTTTCAGTCATTTGATGTAAATCATTCAGTAGTTTTTTCAATATTTTCATTACAAAAATGTATCAGCAGGATTTGTAGGGTTAATAAATTGTATGTTTTGGCAGTATTTTGAGGACCCGCTCTGTACCAAGGCTCAAGTCAAATCTGACTGCTAACCCTAGCTGTTCTCTCCCTCCGCCCCACCGCCTCGCTCCTCACCTACCTCCCTCTAATTATGTCCTTAATTCCTATCCTTCTTGCAGCGCCAACAGACAACTCTCCACTCACCTCTGATGCACCAACGCCCGCTCTCAACCACCACCATTCCCCACCTCTGAACCCTATACCCCAACTCCCATCTCATCCCCCGACTTCCCTCTGCCTTCCACCGCCAATTGCACGCCCTCCTGTTACCATCTAGCTACCCAACATGCCGTGCTCTACCCTACTCTCTCTGGAAAATAAGCTTGGCTCTCTCATCACCCAACTTGAAGCTACCATTTCACTTCTAAGCTCCAAGATTTCCACTTTTCCATACACGTCAGTTTCTTTGGAAAACACTCACCTTCCCACAAGATGGACCTCGCCCCCACACCCCATAATAGCAAAGCATAACCTGTCACCTGCAAACATCGCAAACTCACACAAGCCCTCGAACGCCACCCTTCTTCCACTTTAATCTCCAAGTAGCCCCACTATCTACACTATTACGACCATCTCCTCTGTCAGAATCTCTCATCCACCTAAACCCTTCCGAGCACCCTCGTATAAGCACAACATCCCTATCACCCATCAAAGCCCAAGTGCCCCCGTCACAAAAACAGTCTCGACAGAGCTGCGCTGTCTGCTCCACAACTGCAGATCTGCAATAAAACACAAACTTGAAATCTCAGACACCATCATACTTCACAATATTGACATACTCTTCCTCACAGAGACCTGGTTCAAAGATACCTCTCACTCTATGTTTGATCACCTAGTACCCACAGGTTATTCTATATTTCGAAATGACAGAACTGACAAAGTTGGGGAGGTGTTGCAGTCATCTTTAGAAACTCCCTTCAACTCAAGGCTTTTCCTAACAGCTCCTTCTCCACTTTTGAATGCCTATCCCTTGAACTTCAATTGCACCACCACTCACCCCTCAGATTCCATGCCATTTACCACCCGTCTTGTAGTGGCCCCTCTTTTATGGAGGACCTCACTGACTTAATCAGCGACCAATACTCGCATAGTGACAATCAGATCATCGTGGGTGACTTCAATCTCCACTGGGGCTCGTCTCAAGACTCTTCTGCAAATTTGCTGGCCACCTTAATCTCTGCAAACGATTTTATCCAACACTGCAAATTTGCTGCCCACCTTAATCTCTGCAAACGATTTTATCCAACACTGCAAAGAAACAACACACTCTAAGGGCTCAATCCTGGACCTTGTTATTTCAAAAGCAGGCATGCTTACTATTGCTACCCCTATTCATGTTGACTGGTCCGACCACTTCCTCATCCCATTCTCTCTTCACCTATCTCACTCTATAATTCTTGGCCCACCTAAGAGGGCGACCTCCTGGTTCCATGACACTAAAAATATTGACCACGGTACCTTCTGTGAATCAGCTTTGCTATCACTTCCAAGGCTAGACCCGAACCTAGATGTTAACAAATTCAACTCCCAATGCCTCACAGTCCTTGCAGTCGAAATCAATAACAAAGCTCCTCTCCGAAGCAAAAAGAAAAGGCCCACTCCCTCAGGACCTTGGTTCAACAAATCCCTCTATGACGAAAGGAAGTACCTAAGATCCCTGGAGAAACAATGGAGACAAGCGCACTCAACCGATAATTTGGCCACGCTTCGTTCAGATATATCCGAGTACCACAAGCACATCTTCCTTGGAAAAGCGACGCACTTCAGAACCCTCCTCGACTCACCCAAAAATAGACCCAAAAATCTATTTGATCTCATTTAGAATCCAAACTGCTCTCCCCATCCTCCAAGGTGGAGGATTCTACAAAGAAAGCAGCGGAATTCGCTATATTCTTTGACGAAAAAGGGAAATCACTTGGGGATCAGGTCAGTCATCCTACCCCTCCAGAGGAGTTCAAATCCTTAGCCATTTGGCAGAACTTTGACCCCATCTCCGAAGATGCCCTCCTCAAATGCATCCTCGAAACAAAGCCCTCCAACCATTCTCTTGACCCCATCCCTAGTGCCATTGCCATTGACTTCTATACCCATTCTCTGTCCTATTGGACCACTTTGGTTAACCTCTCCCTCTGTCAAGGCTCCCTTCCTGTTTCCTTCAAAACTGGGCAGGTCACCCCTCTGCTTAAAAAACCCACTGCTGATGCGAACAACTTCCGCCCCATCACTAACCTACCTTTTCTTGCAAAAATCACAGAAAGATGTGGAGATAAACAACTCTCTCATCATATCAAGGACAATGATCTTCTTGACAATTTCCAGTCAGGATTCATTCAAAACCGCAGTACTGAAACAACCCTGCGTAAGTGGTTGATGACACGCTGCAGATACTAGATTCTGGGGAGTCTTGTCTTTTTATTCTCCTTGACCTTTCTGCAGCCTTTGACACTGTCAATCACAACACTCTCCTTAACACTCTTCAACAGAGAATGGGCATGGAGGGCACTGTGCTTAAATGGTTTGCTTCCTTCCTCTCTGATAGATCCCAAATGATCAAAATAGCAAATAGTCTTTCATCTCCTTTGGAGGTAGGTCAAGGTGTTCCTCAAGGCTCTATACTTGCACCCACATTGTTCAATCTCTATTTAGAACCATTTGGAAATCTCCTAAGTAAATCCGAGATCCACTATCATCTCTATGCGGACAACACTCAAATCTACCTCAAGGTTACCTCCACTCACGATCTCTCCATCCTAAACTCTACTCTCGACTCCATTCAAAACTAGATGTTAACTCATCAACTGATTCTGAATCCCTCTAAAACTGAATTCCTCCTCCTCTCCTCCTCACTTTCTCCTCCCCAGTTCAATTATGGATGGATCAGATGAATCTACTTAACAATAAACCCATCATTGTCGACAGCGCAAAATCCCTTGGTGTCATACTCGACACAAAACTCAATCTACTCTCCCACATTAATTCCATTGCAAAGTCTGCTCGATACCAACTGCGCCGTCTTTGGGGGTTTTGTCGCTTCTTCCTGAAGCATGACCTTTAAACCCTGGTCCAATCGCTGGATCTCTCCAGACTGGACTACTGCAACTCTCTTCTTACTGGCCTCCCAAAATCCCACCTGTCCCCCCTTAAATCTGTTCTCCATTCAGCAGCTCGTTTCATATATGGGGCCAAAAGAAGTGACCACATCACACCCATTTTGTCCACCCTCGGTTGGCTTCCCATCGAGGCAAGATCTATCTACAAGACTGCCTGTATCACCCACAAAGCCTTGCACTCCTCTTCTCCTCGCTACCTGGCGAATAAACTGAAACTCTCTGGAGGCTCTAGAACATCACATAATGCGAAAAACCTATTGCTTGAACCTCTCACTTTCAAGAAGGAAAGGTCGATGGCCCAATCCTTTTCAGGCAACACGGTGAGAATCTTGAACTCACTTCCGCCTCAGCTCCGGACCACCACCTCTTCCCAGTCCTTCAAAACTGACCTCAAACCTCTCCTCCTTCAAAGACACTTCCAAACCTAATTCACGCCCTCTCTATTATCTGAAGAAAGTCCCTCCATTATAGGAAATTCTGTTCTACATGACTAGAAGTGCCTTCCCAATGTCTTCTTGTGGTTTGAGAGTCTGCCATTTATTGCAGTATTATACTTCTACTTGTATTGTGTACTCCTTTGTAACATGCACACATCACTTTCCCTCTTGGAATGCATTGTTTGCTACCTCTTGTATTTTGTTTGCTTTTGATACATGCACAATTGCCACCATTGCCTCATGTAACGTAACTTTTGCTCTTGTAACATGCTGACTTGTAATTTTTCCTCATGTTCCACTACTGTTCCTACTGTGAAGCGCTCTGACACCTTCGGGTAAAGTCCGCGTTTTATAAAAACGCATTAAATAAATAAAAAAATAAAAGCTCTACACCGACAGTGATGGCTACATGGGAGGTTGGGTGCACGGTCCTTCCGCAGGCCAAGCCCTGGGATGCCAGCCCCCACTTCCCATTGTCACATAACGTCTGCAGTGAGGGTTGGCTGAACAGTGTTGGGTATATTATATTTACTTTAAATGTACAGATGAGGGAAAATGATGGTCCACTGTGAAATATGGATCCCAGCTCCATGAATGTCCCAAACCACACTGCAGGGCTTTACCATTGTTCATTGTGTAATTAATATTTTATTCCTGATAGGAAGACACCTGAACTTCAATCAGTGCGTAATTGTTTTACAAATACCAGCTTCAACAATTTCATCAGGAAACAGAATGGAACTAGCCCCAAAGGAATAGAGGGCTAATTGGCCCTGGTTAGGAAAGCTTTAAATATCTGGCCTTTTAACCCCTTCGACGCTGATGACGAGCTGGGCTCGTCATGAGGTAGCCTCCTCGCACGCTCATGACGAGCCCAGCTCGTCACGTAAAGTGCGCTTTTAAAAAAGTCAGCGTACGAGCGGAATTCCGCCCGCACGCATGCGGTTAAGGAGGTTTTTGATAAATAGGTGTATCTCTTTTTCGGCTTCAGTGCTACTTTCCCGATCTGATAGCGCCAAGAGAACCTCGGGTGAATGCTGTACTTTATAACTTCCCTATAACATAACACAAGGCAAATAGTGTTTTTTCTCATATTTAACATTCTTAACTACTTAAATAGGACAGTGTATTATTTTCACTTCAGCCAATCAAACGGTATAGTCCAATACTTATTTTATCGTGTTCAACAAACATTTTACGCTTTGAAAAAACAAAAACATCCTTTTCAAGATAAGTGACCCAAAATAAACTCCAATTCAATGAAAATAACATCTAACATATATGCAATATGGCCCTTTTATATAGGTTCGGTGTTTTGGTGAAAAATAGAGACAACTCGGCCTTAGGGCACATGGTGTATGACACACATATACACAGACAGACAGACACCCACACACACTCACACCACGCACACACTTTTAATTTCTATTTAATTACAGACAATACACTTCGGGGAGTATATCTGATCTAAAAGAATAATTTAAAAATTTACATTGCTGGAATGATTTTTTACAGTTTTTCTCAGTGCCCCTAGTGTCTCTAAAGACTTCAAGTAATAGAAAATTATTTATGGCTTCAGGTAAAGTATATGTAAATGTTGTTAAATGTAATGTTCTTATAAAGAAGCAGATTATGGAAATCACATTACTGGTTTGAATGTCAGATTTTAATAAATGTTTTGGCCGTCACCATTACAGCGGTTAATATCCTCAATTAAAATTACTGCAAATAGGGCAATAGATAAGCTAGATCAATTAATTTATAAAAATGATCAAAGGAGAGCGCTACTTTATTGTAAAGACTGTAAATATGATAATGGCTTTAACAAACCGAAAACTAATGCGTGACAAGTTCAGATGCATTCATTCAACTCAGTCGAATATTTGTGCAGCTTTTCAACAGTCTTTGAATTTAGTGTGAAGAAATGAGTTTGGAAGGGGCATTTTTTCCTTGAGACATAAGCGCCAGTGTTCCTAGTAAATAGTACCTTTCTGGATGATATACTTTGAGGATTACTTTGGCAGGATTTTCGAAAATGTCTTTGTTAATTTTAGTTAAATGGTTGTGAATGTATAGACAGCGCAAGGCTGGCTTGTAAGTGAATAATATAGCAAAAGACTTACTTGGAATCTTTTTTTTTTTTTTTTTTTATTAAAAGAGGACATTATGGCTCCCCTTTGCTGCATGTGGAGTTTCACCCGGTACAGCAGTGTGCACTGCTACAGTTGGCAAATACCAGGTTAAATAGCACGTGCAGTAAGATCCTATGTGAAAACATGTTTTTCTGGCATCTCAAAATACGGATAAATCAGACGAGCATGAAGAATTACGACCTAGATTCTCCTGCCCATAGCAAAAGGTAACATTTGGAAAGCCCGACTGCAAACACATCATGCCAACAAAACACACTTCATGTAGCATATCAAGTCTGCTTAACTACCACACAAACAAATGTAGTCATTTCCAATGGATGAAATCAATGCTCCACCGCCATAACCATGACAGAACACCACAAGCCGCCAGCTACCACCATGAAGACACTAAACGACTGCCACTGTCATTTCGATGTGACCTGCTACTACCACTCTTAACAGGCCCATTGCAATAATTAAATGGGTGTGCCAATGCAGGACTCTTGTACCGACAAATTATGGGGGATGCAAGGGATACCATGGGCTAAATCGATGGCACCCACACCAGTGCTGATGGACGAACATTTAAGGCCAGCAGTAGGACTGCCATCCCACTTGTCAACAACTGCTCAAGCAAACACTACTCACTTGTCTTCGCCGTGACCGCATGGGCGCAGCCTCTTCAGAAAGGCAACATTTTACTTTAGCAAGAGTAACACTTCCTATGACTTTCCAAAGGCAGATACCATAACAATGCACGCTATATGTGCCAATCTGCAAATTAGTGCAGGCACTACAACAGCTGCATGTTAACAAGTAACAATAACATTGTCATTAATATACACAAATTTTAATCAGTGGCTGGAGCATCCTTCCGATGGTAGAAGGACGGATATGCACAGCCACATGTTAGCCACTACTGGATGACAACGCCCATGGCATTAAGACAAATCACATCAACATTAGCTTTAGACTAGTGGATTAGTATACAGCACAGAAATGAAGGCCAACACATGTAACACCTATATTCTAGTAATCCCAACTACACTTTGTGTACATTGCCAAGGTATCTTGGCTACACCAATTACTCTTTTGCCCAGGTAGGACATGAATACCAAACAACTGTATCGAGAAAACAGTGCAACAGCGCCCCATGACTCACCTGAAAACGAATCCATATTTCAAAAGCCAATAATCCTACCATGGATGGAGAGAGATGCCAGAGATGAGTTCCCTTATCCTTTCCCCTGAATCCTGAACAAGAAGCTAACATATTAGTTGATATTTCTTCTGCTGCACAGCATTCACTACTAATCATTAATAGCTCAAAAGTCTGCCATTATGAGATGTGGAATACAGCAATCACAGACCTGATGCCAAGGTCAAGCTGCCCTCAGCTAACCCAGCCCACTGACTGTAACAGTCTGTGCCAGCCAGGTGTCCTTGTATCGATGAGTATTCCGAGACCTAATGAATGCTTATCGGCCTCAAACAGCGCTTGGTGTTCTATATGTTTGCACAAGGAGCGTGATAAGATGTCCTCATGACGCTGACATATCGTGAGATTGTGAGAGCAATACCATGTGAATTTCTGCACTGTTAAATAACTGCATATTTGCAAAACAATACTATGTCCAAATAAAACATCATACTAAATTAGTGATATATATATATATATATATATATATATATATATATATATATATATATATATATTTCACACACAAAGGTTGCCCCAATGGAAGGAAGCCAGCAAGCAGGTATTTGGTTCCATATTTAATAGCAGCATTCGTGCAAGCAGGCAGTTGAAAGTACAAATGCAAAGGGTTTATCTTGAGCCAAACGCGTTTCGGGAACCCCCGTTCCCTTCTTCAATGGCTGACGATGCTTTTGTAACAGGACGGCTCACAACACTTTAATAAGTTCCAAGGTACCGCCCCAGTGGGCGTGGCAATCTGCATTGCACTCTGGTCCTTGTAGTGTCATAAAGTAAGTCAATCACAGTTATACTTGATGCCGCACGTATTTCCCAAGTGGGTCAATGCACAAGTCTCTCAACATCACCTGCCCCACTTTTCCAAATGGCGCTGGACCACTGCTTCCCGAGATATTAACGCCGGATTGGCGCCAAACAGGCCCGCTGATAAGGCGGTGGGCCCCCCTCCGCGGCCTGGCAAAGCCGCTAAACATTTCACACACAAAGGTTGCCCCAATGGAAGGAAGCCAGCAAGCAGGTATTTGGTTCCATATTTAATAGCAGCATTCGTGCAAGCAGGCAGTTGAATATAAAATGCAAAGGGTTTATCTTGAGCCAAACGCGTTTTGGGAACCCCCGTTCCCTTCTTCAATGGCTGACGATGCTTTTGTAACAGGACGGCTCACAACACTTTAATAAGTTCCAAGGTACCGCCCCAGTTGGAGTGGCAATCTGCATTGCACTCAGTCCTTGTAGTGTCATAAAGTAAGTCAATCACAGTTATACTTGATGCCGCACGTATTTCCCAAGTGGGTCAATGCACAAGTCTCTCAACATCACCTGCCCCGCTTTTCCAAATGGCGCTGGACCACTGCTTCCCGAGATATTAACGCCGGATTGGCGCCAAACAGGCCAGCTGATAAGCGGTTGGCAATGCAGATTGCCACGCCCACTGGGGCAGTACCTTGGAACTTATTAAAGTGTTGTGAGCCGTCCTGTTACAAAAGCATCATCAGCCATTGAAGAAGGGAACGGGGGTTCCCGAAACGCGTTTGGCTCAAGATAAACCCTTTGCATTTGTACTTTCAACTGCCTGCTTGCACGAATGCTGCTATTAAATATGGAACCAAATACCTGCTTGCTGGCTTCCTTCCATTGGGGCAACCTTTGTGTGTGAAATGTTTAGCGGCTTTGCCAGGTCGCAGAGGGGGGCCCACCGCCTTATCAGCAGGCCTGTTTGGCGCCAATCCGGCGTTAATATCTCGGGAAGCAGTGGTCCAGCGCCATTTGGAAAAGCGGGGCAGGTGATGTTGAGAGACTTGTGCATTGACCCACTTGGGAAATACGTGCGGCATCAAGTATAACTGTGATTGACTTACTTTATGACACTACAAGGACCAGAGTGCAATGCAGATTGCCACGCCCACTGGGGCGGTATCTTGGAACTTATTACAGTGTTGTGAGCCGTCCTGTAACAAAAGCATCGTCAGCCATTGAAGAAGGGAACGGGGGTTCCCGAAACGCGTTTGGCTCAAGATAAACCCTTTGCATTTGTACTTTCAACTGCCTGCTTGCACGAATGCTGCTATTAAATATGGAACCAAATACCTGCTTGCTGGCTTCCTTCCATTGGGGCAACCTTTGTGTGTGAAATGTTTAGCGGCTTTGCCAGGCCGCGGAGGGGGGCCCCCCGCCTTATCAGGGGGCCTGTTTGGCGCCAATCCGGCGTTAATATCTCGGGAAGCAGTGGTCCAGCGCCATTTGGAAAAGTGGGGCAGGTGATGTTGAGAGACTTGTGCATTGACCCACTTGGGAAATACGTGCGGCATCAAGTATAACTGTGATTGACTTACTTTATGACACTACAAGGACCAGAGTGCAATGCAGATTGCCACGCCCACTGGGGCGGTACCTTGGAACTTATTAAAGTGTTGTGAGCCGTCCTGTTACAAAAGCATCGTCAGCCATTGAAGAAGGGAACGGGGGTTCCCGAAACGCGTTTGGCTCAAGATAAACCCTTTGCATTTGTACTTTCCACTGCCTGCTTGCACGAATGCTGCTTTTAAATATGGAACCAAATACCTGCTTGCTGGCTTCCTTCCATTGGGGCAACCTTTGTGTGTGAAATGTTTAGCGGCTTTGCCAGGCCGCGGAGGGGGGCCCACCGCCTTATCAGCGGGCCTGTTTGGCGCCAATCCGGCGTTAATATCTCGGGAAGCAGTGGTCCAGCGCCATTTGGAAAAGCGGGGCAGGTGATGTTGAGAGACTTGTGCATTGACCCACTTGGGAAATACGTGCGGCATCAAGTATAACTGTGATTGACTTACTTTATGACACTACAAGGACCAGAGTGCAATGCAGATTGCCACGCCCACTGGGGCGGTATCTTGGAACTTATTACAGTGTTGTGAGCCGTCCTGTAACAAAAGCATCGTCAGCCATTGAAGAAGGGAACGGGGGTTCCCGAAACGCGTTTGGCTCAAGATAAACCCTTTGCATTTGTACTTTCAACTGCCTGCTTGCACGAATGCTGCTATTAAATATGGAACCAAATACCTGCTTGCTGGCTTCCTTCCATTGGGGCAACCTTTGTGTGTGAAATGTTTAGCGGCTTTGCCAGGCCGCGGAGGGGGGCCCCCCGCCTTATCAGGGGGCCTGTTTGGCGCCAATCCGGCGTTAATATCTCGGGAAGCAGTGGTCCAGCGCCATTTGGAAAAGCGGGGCAGGTGATGTTGAGAGACTTGTGCATTGACCCACTTCGGAAATACGTGCAGCATCAAGTATAACTGTGATTGACTTACTTTATGACACTACAAGGACCAGAGTGCAATGCAGATTGCCACGCCCACTGGGGCGGTACCTTGGAACTTATTAAAGTGTTGTGAGCCGTCCTGTTACAAAAGCATCGTCAGCCATTGAAGAAGGGAACGGGGGTTCCCGAAACGCGTTTGGCTCAAGATAAACCCTTTGCATTTGTACTTTCAACTGCCTGCTTGCACGAATGCTGCTATTAAATATGGAACCAAATACCTGCTTGCTGGCTTCCTTCCATTGGGGCAACCTTTGTGTGTGAAATGTTTAGCGGCTTTGCCAGGCCGCGGAGGGGGGCCCACCGCCTTATCAGCGGGCCTGTTTGGCGCCAATCCGGCGTTAATATCTCGGGAAGCAGTGGTCCAGCGCCATTTGGAAAAGCGGGGCAGGTGATGTTGAGAGACTTGTGCATTGACCCACTTGGGAAATACGTGCGGCATCAAGTATAACTGTGATTGACTTACTTTATGACACTACAAGGACCAGAGTGCAATGCAGATGGCCACGCCCACTGGGGCGGTACCTTGGAACTTATTAAAGTGTTGTGAGCCATCCTGTTACAAAAGCATCGTCAGCCATTGAAGAAGGGAACGGGGGTTCCCGAAACGCGTTTGGCTCAAGATAAACCCTTTGCATTTGTACTTTCAACTGCCTGCTTGCACGAATGCTGCTATTAAATATGGAACCAAATACCTGCTTGCTGGCTTCCTTCCATTGGGGCAACCTTTGTGTGTGAAATGTTTAGCGGCTTTGCCAGGCCGCGGAGGGGGGCCCACCGCCTTATCAGCGGGCCTGTTTTGCGCCAATCCGGCGTTAATATCTCGGAAAGCAGTGGTTCAGCGCCATTTGGAAAAGCGGGGCAGGTGATGTTGAGAGACTTGTGCATTGACCCACTTGGGAAATACGTGTGGCATCAAGTATAACTGTGATTGACTTACTTTATGACACTACAAGGACCAGAGTGCAATGCAGATTGCCACGCCCACTGGGGCGGTACCTTGGAACTTATTAAAGTGTTGTGAGCCGTCCTGTTACAAAAGCATCGTCAGCCATTGAAGAAGGGAACGGGGGTTCCTGAAACGCGTTTGGCTCAAGATAAACCCTTTGCATTTGTACTTTCAACTGCCTGCTTGCACGAATGCTGCTATTAAATATGGAACCAAATACCTGCTTGCTGGCTTCCTTCCATTGGGGCAACCTTTGTGTGTGAAAGGTTTAGCGGCTTTGCCAGGCCGCGGAGGGGGGCCCACCGCCTTATCAGCGGGCCTGTTTGGCGCCAATCCGGCGTTAATATCTCGGGAAGCAGTGGTCCAGCGCCATTTGGAAAAGCGGGGCAGGTGATGTTGAGAGACTTGTGCATTGACCCACTTGGGAAATACGTGCGGCATCAAGTATAACTGTGATTGACTTACTTTATGACACTACAAGGACCAGAGTGCAATGCAGATTGCCACGCCCACTGGGGCAGTACCTTGGAACTTATTAAAGTGTTGTGAGCCGTCCTGTTACAAAAGCATCGTCAGCCATTGAAGAAGGGAACGGGGGTTCCCGAAACGCGTTTGGCTCAAGATAAACCCTTTGCATTTGTACTTTCAACTGCCTGCTTGCACGAATGCTGCTATTAAATATGGAACCAAATACCTGCTTGCTGGCTTCCTTCCATTGGGGCAACCTTTGTGTGTGAAATGTTTAGCGGCTTTGCCAGGCCGCGGAGGGGGGCCCACCGCCTTATCAGCGGGCCTGTTTGGCGCCAATCCGGCGTTAATATCTCGGGAAGCAGTGGTCCAGCGCCATTTGGAAAAGCGGGGCAGGTGATGTTGAGAGACTTGTGCATTGACCCACTTGGGAAATACGTGCGGCATCAAGTATAACTGTGATTGACTTACTTTATGA
Organism: Lissotriton helveticus; assembly: GCF_964261635.1. Lineage (NCBI taxonomy): Eukaryota > Metazoa > Chordata > Amphibia > Caudata > Salamandridae > Lissotriton > Lissotriton helveticus. The sequence goes on from NC_136073.1 coordinate 435,147,008, forward strand.
CACTACAAGGACCAGAGTGCAATGCAGATGGCCACGCCCACTGGGGCGGTACCTTGGAACTTATTAAAGTGTTGTGAGCCATCCTGTTACAAAAGCATCGTCAGCCATTGAAGAAGGGAACGGGGGTTCCCGAAACGCGTTTGGCTCAAGATAAACCCTTTGCATTTGTACTTTCAACTGCCTGCTTGCACGAATGCTGCTATTAAATATGGAACCAAATACCTGCTTGCTGGCTTCCTTCCATTGGGGCAACCTTTGTGTGTGAAATGTTTAGCGGCTTTGCCAGGCCGCGGAGGGGGGCCCACCGCCTTATCAGCGGGCCTGTTTTGCGCCAATCCGGCGTTAATATCTCGGGAAGCAGTGGTTCAGCGCCATTTGGAAAAGCGGGGCAGGTGATGTTGAGAGACTTGTGCATTGACCCACTTGGGAAATACGTGTGGCATCAAGTATAACTGTGATTGACTTACTTTATGACACTACAAGGACCAGAGTGCAATGCAGATTGCCACGCCCACTGGGGCGGTACCTTGGAACTTATTAAAGTGTTGTGAGCCGTCCTGTTACAAAAGCATCGTCAGCCATTGAAGAAGGGAACGGGGGTTCCTGAAACGCGTTTGGCTCAAGATAAACCCTTTGCATTTGTACTTTCAACTGCCTGCTTGCACGAATGCTGCTATTAAATATGGAACCAAATACCTGCTTGCTGGCTTCCTTCCATTGGGGCAACCTTTGTGTGTGAAATGTTTAGCGGCTTTGCCAGGCCGCGGAGGGGGGCCCACCGCCTTATCAGCGGGCCTGTTTGGCGCCAATCTGGCGTTAATATCTCGGGAAGCAGTGGTCCAGCGCCATTTGGAAAAGCGGGGCAGGTGATGTTGAGAGACTTGTGCATTGACCCACTTGAGAAATACGTGCGGCATCAAGTATAACTGTGATTGACTTACTTTATGACACTACAAGGACCAGAGTGCAATGCAGATTGCCACGCCCACTGGGGCGGTACCTTGGAACTTATTAAAGTGTTGTGAGCCGTCCTGTTACAAAAGCATCGTCAGCCATTGAAGAAGGGAACGGGGGTTCCCGAAACGCGTTTGGCTCAAGATAAACCCTTTGCATTTGTACTTTCAACTGCCTGCTTGCACGAATGCTGCTATTAAATATGGAACCAAATACCTGCTTGCTGGCTTCCTTCCATTGGGGCAACCTTTGTGTGTGAAATGTTTAGCGGCTTTGCCAGGCCGCGGAGGGGGGCCCACCGCCTTATTAGCGGGCCTGTTTGGCGCCAATCCGGCGTTAATATCTCGGGAAGCAGTGGTCCAGCGCCATTTGGAAAAGCGGGGCAGGTGATGTTGAGAGACTTGTGCATTGACCCACTTGGGAAATACGTGCGGCATCAAGTATAACTGTGATTGACTTACTTTATGACACTACAAGGACCAGAGTGCAATGCAGATTGCCACGCCCACTGGGGCGGTACCTTGGAACTTATTAAAGTGTTGTGAGCCGTCCTGTTAAAAAAGCATCGTCAGCCATTGAAGAAGGGAACGGGGGTTCCCGAAACGCGTTTGGCTCAAGATAAACCCTTTGCATTTGTACTTTCAACTGCCTGCTTGCACGAATGCTGCTATTAAATATGGAACCAAATACCTGCTTGCTGGCTTCCTTCCATTGGGGCAACCTTTGTGTGTGAAATGTTTAGCGGCTTTGCCAGGCCGCGGAGGGGGGCCCACCGCCTTATCAGCGGGCCTGTTTGGCGCCAATCCGGCGTTAATATCTCGGGAAGCAGTGGTCCAGCGCCATTTGGAAAAGCGGGGCAGATGATGTTGAGAGACTTGTGCATTGACCCACTTGGGAAATACGTGCGGCATCAAGTATAACTGTGATTGACTTACTTTATGACACTACAAGGACCAGAGTGCAATGCAGATTGCCACGCCCACTGGGGCGGTACCTTGGAACTTATTAAAGTGTTGTGAGCCGTCCTGTTACAAAAGCATCGTCAGCCATTGAAGAAGGGAACGGGGGTTCCCGAAACGTGTTTGGCTCAAGATAAACCCTTTGCATTTGTACTTTCAACTGCCTGCTTGCACGAATGCTGCTATTAAATATGGAACCAAATACCTGCTTGCTGGCTTCCTTCCATTGGGGCAACCTTTGTGTGTGAAATGTTTAGCGGCTTTGCCAGGCCGCGGAGGGGGGCCCACCGCCTTATCAGCGGGCCTGTTTGGCGCCAATCCGGCGTTAATATCTCGGGAAGCAGTGGTCCAGCGCCATTTGGAAAAGCGGGGCAGGTGATGTTGAGAGACTTGTGCATTGACCCACTTGGGAAATATGTGCGGCATCAAGTATAACTGTGATTGACTTACTTTATGACACTACAAGGACCAGAGTGCAATGCAGATTGCCACGCCCACTGGGGCGGTACCTTGGATCTTATTAAAGTGTTGTGAGCCGTCCTGTTACAAAAGCATCGTCAGCCATTGAAGAAGGGAACGGGGGTTCCCGAAACGCGTTTGGCTCAAGATAAACCCTTTGCATTTGTACTTTCAACTGCCTGCTTGCACGAATGCTGCTATTAAATATGGAACCAAATACCTGCTTGCTGGCTTCCTTCCATTGGGGCAACCTTTGTGTGTGAAAGGTTTAGCGGCTTTGCCAGGCCGCGGAGGGGGGCCCACCGCCTTATCAGCGGGCCTGTTTGGCGCCAATCCGGCGTTAATATCTCGGGAAGCAGTGGTCCAGCGCCATTTGGAAAAGCGGGGCAGGTGATGTTGAGAGACTTGTGCATTGACCCACTTGGGAAATACGTGCGGCATCAAGTATAACTGTGATTGACTTACTTTATGACACTACAAGAACCAGAGTGCAATGCAGATTGCCACGCCCACTGGGGCAGTACCTTGGAACTTATTAAAGTGTTGTGAGCCGTCCTGTTACAAAAGCATCGTCAGCCATTGAAGAAGGGAACGGGGGTTCCCGAAACGCGTTTGGCTCAAGATAAACCCTTTGCATTTGTACTTTCAACTGCCTGCTTGCACGAATGCTGCTATTAAATATGGAACCAAATACCTGCTTGCTGGCTTCCTTCCATTGGGGCAACCTTTGTGTGTGAAATGTTTAGCGGCTTTGCCAGGCCGCGGAGGGGGGCCCACCGCCTTATCAGCGGGCCTGTTTGGCGCCAATCCGGCGTTAATATCTCGGGAAGCAGTGGTCCAGCGCCATTTGGAAAAGCGGGGCAGGTGATGTTGAGAGACTTGTGCATTGACCCACTTGGGAAATACGTGCGGCATCAAGTATAACTGTGATTGACTTACTTTATGACACTACAAGGACCAGGGTGCAATGCAGATTGCCACGCCCACTGGGGCGGTACCTTGGAACTTATTAAAGTGTTGTGAGCCGTCCTGTTACAAAAGCATCGTCAGCCATTGAAGAAGGGAATGGGGGTTCCCGAAAAGCGTTTGGCTCAAGATAAACCCTTTGCATTTGTACTTTCAACTGCCTGCTTGCACGAATGCTGCTATTAAATATGGAACCAAAAACCTGCTTGCTGGCTTCCTTCCATTGGGGCAACCTTTGTGTGTGAAATGTTTAGCGGCTTTGCCAGGCCGCGGAGGGGGGCCCACCGCCTTATCAGCGGGCCTGTTTGGCGCCAATCCGGCGTTAATATCTCGGGTAGCAGTGGTCCAGCGCCATTTGGAAAAACGGGGCAGGTGATGTTGAGAGACTTGTGCATTGACCCATTTGGGAAATACGTGCGGCATCAAGTATAACTGTGATTGACTTACTTTATGACACTACAAGGACCAGGGTGCAATGCAGATTGCCACGCCCACTGGGGCGGTACCTTGGAACTTATTAAAGTGTTGTGAGCCGTCCTGTTACAAAAGCATCGTCAGCCATTGAAGAAGGGAACGGGGGTTCCCGAAAAGCGTTTGGCTCAAGATAAACCCTTTGCATTTGTACTTTCAACTGCCTGCTTGCACGAATGCTGCTATTAAATATGGAACCAAAAACCTGCTTGCTGGCTTCCTTCCATTGGGGCAACCTTTGTGTGTGAAATGTTTAGCGGCTTTGCCAGGCCGCGGAGGGGGGCCCACCGCCTTATCAGCGGGCCTGTTTGGCGCCAATCCGGCGTTAATATCTCGGGTAGCAGTGGTCCAGCGCCATTTGGAAAAACGGGGCAGGTGATGTTGAGAGACTTGTGCATTGACCCACTTGGGAAATACGTGCGGCATCAAGTATAACTGTGATTGACTTACTTTATGACACTACAAGGACCAGAGTGCAATGCAGATTGCCACACCCACTGGGGCGGTACCTTGGAACTTATTAAAGTGTTGTGAGCCGTCCTGTTACAAAAGCATTGTCAGCCATTGAAGAAGGGAACGGGGGTTCCCGAAACGCGTTTGGCTCAAGATAAACCCTTTGCATTTGTACTTTCAACTGCCTGCTTGCACGAATGCTGCTATTAAATATGGAACCAAATACCTGCTTGCTGGCTTCCTTCCATTGGGGCAACCTTTGTGTGTGAAATGTTTAGCGGCTTTGCCAGGCCGCGGAGGGGGGCCCACCGCCTTATCAGCGGGCCTGTTTGGCGCCAATCCGGCGATAATATCTCGGGAAGCAGTGGTCCAGCGCCATTTGGAAAAGCGGGGCAGGTGATGTTGAGAGACTTGTGCATTGACCCACTTGGGAAATACGTGCGGCATCAAGTATAACTGTGATTGACTTACTTTATGACACTACAAGGACCAGAGTGCAATGCAGATTGCCACGCCCACTGGGGCGGTACCTTGGAACTTATTAAAGTGTTGTGAGCCGTCCTGTTACAAAAGCATCGTCAGCCATTGAATAAGGGAGGAACGGGGGTTCCCGAAACGCGTTTGGCTCAAGATAAACCCTTTGCATTTGTACTTTCAACTGCCTGCTTGCACGAATGCTGCTATTAAATATGGAACCAAATACCTGCTTGCTGGCTTCCTTCCATTGGGGCAACCTTTGTGTGTGAAATATATATATATATATATATATATATATATATATATATATATATATATATATATATATATATATATTACCTACTGGCGGTCGCCAGTAGGTATATATAGTTAGGATTTTTTCTCTATGGGATTTTTGAAAATTCTATGTCTAATAACTTTGGCGTTTGTGGACGGAATTGGCTGAAATTGTCAGGAAAATGGCACATTTTGTTTCTGAGTAGCCCTTGAAAATTTGGGGGGGGTTCGTCAAGGGGGGGCCGAGAAAAAAGGGGGGTCCCAAAACGTGTTTTTAACATTGAGTTTTCCATAGGGCGGTTGGCCTCACTTTTAGCCCGAACGGCTGAATGGATTTGCACGAAACTTGGCAAAATTGTAGGGACTGGTAGCCCGATGTGCCTTTGCTAGGTCTCAATATATGTGCTTCAGTGGATTTTGAGAAATTAACGTTCAAAAAAAGATATATATCTGTAACAGCGGACCGGGCAGCGCTCCGGTTCGCGGACTTTTCGCGGTACGGAGCTTTGTGAAGCGAAGCTGATTGGTTCTCCGGCGTCTGTGAACATTCCAAACAGTCCGTAGCGGCCGCCATCTTGTCTCTCGGTAGGATCGAGAGACAAGAGGAGGCCAAAGCGAAGGGGCAAAAGACCATAAGGGGGCATAGTAGATCCTCGCTGACCCCCTAGGTTTGATGTGGAGGTTTTAAAAGGGCCCCGCGGGGCAAAAAAATAAAATAATAATAATAATCGAACGGCTGAATGGATTTGCACGAAACTTGGTAAAATATTAGGGACTGGTAGCCCGATGTGCCTTTGCTAGGTCTCAATATATGTGCTCCAGTGGATTTTGAGAAATTAACGTTAAAAAAAAGATATATATCTGTAACAGCGCTCCGCTTCGCGTAACGGAGGTTTGCGAAGCTGATTGGTTCTCCGGCGTCTGTAAACATTGCAAACAGTCCGTAGCGGCCGCCATCTTGTCTCTCGGTAGGATCGAGAGACAAGAGGAGGCCAAAGCGAAGGGGCAAATGACCATAAGGGGGCATAGTAGATCCTCCTTGACCTCTTAGGGTTGATGTGGAGGTTTTAAAAGGGCCCCGCGGGGCAAAACAAATAATAATAATAATAATCGAACGGCTGAATGGATTTGCACGAAACTTGGCAAAATTGTAGGGACTGGTAGCTCGATGTGCCTTTGCTAGGTCTCAATATATGTGCTTCAGTGGATTTTGAGAAATTAACGTTCAAAAAGAAGATATATATCTGTAACAGCGCTCCGCTTCGCGGAGATAAAATTATATCTGTATTACCTAGCTGTTGCTAACACCAGTTAGCGACGGCTAGTAGGAGATAGCGACCATCTTGGGCCCCACTTTGCATGTGAGTGATATTTATCACTAATGACATGCAAAGTGGGCATGCCAAGATGTTAGCGACTGGAAACAGTTGCTAACATCGCTATCTCCTATTATCAACTTTTGGAAATATTCGCGATAAGCGCGAATATCTCCAAAAGCTAGCACCTGCCCTGAGCAGTTCTTAGCCATGTTATCCAATGGGAGGTGGATAACATGGCTAAGAGCATTAGCTCGGTAATGCATGAATAGCGCTGAGTTTTCAGCGATATTAATGCATTGCGGTCGTTTTTTATCGTATTTGCGATAAACCTTGATAATAGCAAGGTTTATCTGCGATAATTTCTGACGATGCTTAGCGGTAAAAAAATCGTTGCTAAGCATCGTTAGGGATAAATATCACTTAACTTTGGTAATATGCCCCAACGTCTGTTAACGTTCGATTCGAAGGAAATCAGGAAGTGTTGAAAAACATTGTCTGCGCCATCTTGCCTTTTTTCAAATGCCACACTTTTGTCGTGCACGGCAGTCATTTTAGATGCCTTGACCAGACCCACTCTGTGCACGCTGTCGATCCTTAGCATGGCTCCCCACCCTCGCAAGCATCTCCCCCAGGCAGTGGTCACCCCCGCTCTCTGTCTTATGCATGGGTAATAAACCACCCCCCATCTGCGCTGCTCTTCCCTGAGAATCACACCCTGTGCCCGCCCGACACCTCCCTTTTGCCCTATTCACTTCCGCACCCTCTGACACTCCTTTTCCTCTGTGTCCGATTGTCCAGGCCGGTCCTAGGGTATCAGCTAGCCCTGCAAATGTAGTTTATGGCCCCAGCTGTAAAGAATCACCCCTCTTCAAAGGAGTTATAGTAGATCAAGGCCCACACTCGATGAGATCCGTCACAGCAGACGCGTTCCTATTATCTGAAAACCATCCTGTATTGTGATTGGGGAGGGGACCGAGCCTGAAGCGGAAGATTCCAGGGATGACTCTTTGTACATCAAAGTTTTTACAATTATGTGTCACATTAAAAATATATAGCACTCCAACAAAGTAGTAAGATTATAAAACTTTAATAACTTATAAATATATACAAGAAAACAAAAACAGTAATAACATATAAACATTTTTAGGGAAAAACAACGAAGTAGCGGTCGGCTGTGCGAATAGTCCCAACGCAGCACAACGTCCAGATTTCTGGCGTGGGGCATCGCGGGGGGTGGGTCATCAGTAGCAAACTGTTGTGCGAATAGTTCCAAGGCAGCAGAACGATGGCACCAAGGTGATGTCCAGTAAGTTGCCGCACTGGTTTTGGTATCCTACAATGCTGCTCCGAATAACGGCGTGGGGCGCCCCGGGGGAGGTGGCGTGAACGGGCCTCTCCAGGTGGAGTCTCGTCTGTTGTAGTGGGGCACCCCTTTACCGTTTCAGTTGCCATTCCGTCCGCTTTTGGTCCACTGTGTCAAAAGCCGCAATTCAGCTGAGTTGCGCCCACTCTTGCGGTGCAGCGATAGGCGGCTGTCACAGGACTCTCAAAATGGCGGCAGGCTGTTTCCTTTTTGGGCCTGGTCCACTGAAATGGCCCTGGGACACCTTGGAAATCGGACGCTTGTCTGCTAGGTCTTGGACCCCGTTCTAGAAAGCGTCCCCTCCGCCTTGAAGATTCTACAAAAGTCTTGGGGGCCCCCGACTCCTGCAGGTTTCCGGTGGGGAGCGGCTGCCATGATTGCTCGCGGAATGACCACGACGGAGCTACGAGATGGTGGTGCTCTCATGCTGACGCCAGCTTCAGTCTGAAACATCCAGAAACAAGGTGGGGCTTTCATCGTTTGGGAAAAAAAAAGTTTTCATCCAATGAAAAGTGTTGTTTTTAGGTCATATGATCAAGCCTTCCATCATTAGGAAACCAAAAGTAAAATGAACCAATGAAAAGTTTTATAAACAAGTCACATGACCTGTTATGCGGCATAGGGTATAAAATGCGGAGAAAATACGTTGGCACGTGAGGCGGCGTCAGTAGCGGACCGATGTGCGAATAGGCCGAAGGCAACACAACGCGCCAAGATCCAGATGGCACCGAGGTGGTGTCCAGCAAGTTGCAGCACTGGTGTGGCCATCCTACAATGCTGAAAGTCGGCGTGGGGCGCCCCGTTGGCCTGTGAGTTTGCGTCAGTAGCGGACCGATGTGCGAATAGGCCGAAGGCAGCACAACGCGCCAAGATCCGGATGGCACCGAGGTGGTGTCTAGTAAGTTGCCGCACTGGTGTGGCCATCCTACAATGTTGAAAGTCGGCGTGGGGCGCCCCGTTGGCCTGTGAGATGGCGTCAGTAGCGGACCGATGTGCGAATGGGACCAAAGGCAGCGCAACAATATTTTCTGACTAGAAGACACCACAAGGCGCTGAGATGCCAAGATTCGGATGGCACCGAGGTGGTGTCTAGCAAGTTGTGGCACTGGTGTGGCCATCCTACAATGGTAAAAGTCGGCGTGGGGCGCCCTGTTGGCCTGTGAGATGGTGTCAGTTGCGGACCGATGTGCGAATGGGGCCAAAGGCAGCGCAACAATATTTTCTGAATAGAAGACACCACAAGGCGCTGAGATGCCAAGATCCGGATGGCACCGAGGTGGTGTCTAGCAAGTTGTGGCACTGGTGTGGCCATCCTACAATGGTAAAAGTCGGCGTGGGGCGCCCTGTTGGCCTGTGAGATGGTGTCAGTAGCGGACCGATGTGCGAATGGGGCCAAAGGCAGCGCAACAATATTTTCTGTATGGAAGATACCACTAGGCGTTGAGATGCCAAGATCCGGATGGCACCGAGGTGATGTCTAGCAAGTTGCTGTACTGGTGTGGCCATCCTACAATGCTGAAACTCGGCGTGGGGCGCCCCGTTGGCCTGTGAGGTGGCGTCAGTAGCGGACCGATGTGTGAATAGGCCGGAACCAGCACAAGGCGCCAAGATCCGGATGTCACCGTGGTGGTTTCATAGTTGAGAGGCACTTCATCTGCAGTGGGGCGCCGAGATCCGGATGGCACCGAGGTGATGTCTAGCAAGTTGCTGTACTGGTGTGGTCATCCTACAATGCTGAAACTCGGCGTGGGGCGCCCCATTAGCCTGTGAGATGGCGTCAGTAGCGGACCGATGTGCGAATGGGGCCAAAGGCAGCGCAACAATATTTTCTGAATAGAAGACACCACAAGGCGCTGAGATTCCAAGATCCGGATGGCACCGAGGTGGTGTCTAGTAAGGTGCACTGGTGTGGCTATCCTACAATGCTGAAAGTCGGCGTGGGGCGCCCCGTTGGCCTGTGAGATGGCGGCAGTAGCGGACCGATGTGCGAATGGGGCCAATATTTTTGGAATAGAAGACACCACAAGGCGCTGAGATTCGGTTAGCACCGAGGTGGTGTCTAGCAAGCTATGCAGCTGAGTTGCATGCGCACTTGCGGCGAATAGGTCGAAGGCAGCACAACAATGTTTTCTGAATAGAAGACACCACAAGGCGCTGAGATTCGGTTACCACCGAGGTGATGTCTAGCAAGTTGCCGCACTGGTGTGGCCATCCTACAATACTGCTCCGAATAACGGCGTGGGGTGCCCGAAGGGGGGGGGGGAGGCGGCGTGAACGGGCCTTCCTAGGTGGAGGCTCGTCTGCTGTAGTGGGGCGCCCCTTTACCGTTTCAGTTCAGCTGAGTTTCGGCTGCTCTTGATGCTACAGCGACAGGCGGCTGCAACAGGACTCTCAAAATGGCGGCCTGTTCTTTGGATTTGGGCCTGGTCCACTAAAATGGCCCTGGGACACCTTAGAACTCGGACGCTCGATTTTTTTTTCCTTTCCTGTACATGCAAAAAAAGGTAAATGCCCGGTACGTTACACGCTTCATCTGCCACGATGAACTCTCCAGAGGAACCGAAAAAAAATATAGTTATGGTAACTATACCATGCATCGTCATATGGAGAGGTGGCACCAATTAATTATAGTGCTGCATAAAAGAGAGATTTGGAGGAGAACCCCTGACCTGCTAGTACATTCATCAAAGAAGTGGCACTGACAGCATCAGAGGCAAGGGAAACGGTCCCAAATATTTAGAAGAACTTTGGAAAGATTAAAATGACATGTTTAGATTGTGGCAAATTAATTTCATGTGGACAGATGAGTGTTACTCTAATAAATACAGCATATGAACATCATCATAGTCGATGGTTGGTAGAGACATTTTGACTATATCCTGGACCTGCCCGTCCTCGCCCAAAATGGCGCCGGAATAAATGGGACTCGTAACTCCTTGTTGTGTACTGGTTGCAGAACCTTGAAATCACGAGATACGTATGCAGTTTTGAAGCACATGGCGGGCGGGGACGAGAATTGATTGAATATTTCGACATCCCTATTGATATTAAGTTCTGATGTGTTATTGATTACTGTACTATTGAAAGTTCGAATTAACGTCACCCATGGTACTTGCCCGCAAATGTATATCTAGATAATTTTATTGTAACTGGCCCTGTCGTATTTTAATTATAAAATGTACGTCCACCGATTCCGTAACTGTTAGACACCTTAGTTCTTGCAACCTAATGGCCCGTCCGTTACGTTCCTCTACAGTGTAAATGTCTACTCATCATATACGATTACAGTTTGCTCCGTGGCCGGCCCACGTGGTTATAGGCTCGTATTTGTATAATGAAATTTTCACAATAAAGGTTTTTAAAAGAAAACATGGTAGTAGTATATACATTGGTAAAGTTTTTAATAATAGTCACTGTTTTAGAATCATTAAAAGGCAAGTGAAATAAAGCAGACCAATTACATGAAGGGTAAAAGGTATAATACGAAGGAACGCAGTAAAGATAAATGGTCAAGGGCTGTTGTGTTTTCTACTCCTGCAACATAAAGTGATCGATAAGAATCTCATATTCAGGCGTATCGGCGACTAAGACAGCAGGTCGACCCTCTTTTGCTCAACGGCTCCGTCATGGGACGAAGAAACGCTCTTTTTCTCGAAAAAAGAATATATTTTACTTGCAGGACAGTTGTAAATTTTCCGGGAAAGTACATTAGCCTGGAACATTAACATATATTTAAGAAAAAATAATGTTCGGAAGTAATAAAAAGCGTAATTTTTAGGTCATATGACCAAGCCTTTCATCATTAGAATAAGAAAAGTAAAATGAACCAATGAAAAGTTTTAACAAGTCACATGACTTGTTATGCTTACGTTACGCGCTGGGCGCCCCGGATGACTTCCGGATGCGCTAACGCGGCGCGTCATATGACGCATTACGCGACAACGCAGGTCCAGAATATAGTCAAAATGTCTCCACCAACCAGCGGTCGGAACACAACCCCTTTCAGCAGGCTAAATAGTTCTGTTAATTGACAACAGAAGGGACAGGCAACAAGAACCATCAGTCAAAGAGGGGAGGGCTAGTTCTTCTCTACCGGGTTACATTGGGGCGCTACCGGAACTGATCGAATTGGTAGTCTACAGTGTTTCTGGATGTTTCAGACTGAAGCTGGGTTTAGCATGAGAGCAGCACCATTTCGTAGCTCCGTCGTGGCCATTCCGCAACCAATCATGGCAGCCGCTCTTTATCGTTATTTTGGGCGGGGTGGGTGGCGGAGCCGAGCTGTTTTGCAGCCATCATTGTGTGGAGTTCAGTTCATCTCACTAGTTTTGTATTTGTCATGAGGGATTGTTCCTAATGTTTCTATTTTAGCGATAGAGAATGAACCAAAGAGAACCAATTCTAAAACAGTAAATACTTGGATAACAATCAATCAAATGGAGAGAGAAGCAGGCACGACGTATTACAACGGGGGTAAAGGCCTGCGTTAACTACCTTTCACTATCTGCAAAGAGAGAGTACTCCTAATAGAAATGAGGGGGGGGGGCACCATTCAAAGCAGATCAGTGTGCATAAACACGAAAATGTTTTCACTTACCACGTACTTGACATTCGACAGCTTATGATATTTGCTATTAAAAAACCATTGAAATTCACTGAAAAAACCATAGGTTATAGACCATATATAGTTAGGAATTAGCATTTACAAAACCTTGAAAATTCACTGAAAAAACCATAGGTTATAGACCATATATAGTTAGGAATTAGCATTTAAAAAACCTTATTTTACTCACACAAAACCATTGAAATTCCATATATAGTTAGTTGCACTAACTATATATCGCGCACCCGCAATCCACTGCTGATGATGTCACATATTACATCATTCATGACATGGTCAGTGACATCACTGATGACATCACTGATGACATCTCAAATGACATCACTGATGACATCACTGATGACATCTCATTTGACATCAATGACCACATCACTGATGATATCATTCATGTGACAATACAATGCATCTCCTCACATTTTAATATAACCTCTGTTTCACCCAGTGTTAAATACAGAGTATAATTTTTGAAACCATTGACACACCAATACTAGTTACTACATACGCACTCACTGATTCCTACGTCTACACACACATTCACTCATTCACCCATACAATCATTCATACATACAATCACTCATGTTTACAACACTATCATATGCACTCATACACCTATACAGACACTCACACTCTGCCACTCATCCATGGAGTTACTCACACACCTAGTCAGTCCTGTAAAGAATCAATCACACTTCCATTTTCTTGTCTATACAGTTAAACATAGAGCACCTTACATTTTCAAACATATACTAACACATACTTACTTTCTTATACAATCATTGATACAAGTACACATTGATCTGCACAGAGTCACACACCTCCCAGCCAGCCACACACACACTCAGTCTCCCATACAAATACTTGGACAATCAATCAATAACCCATATAGTTAATCATATAGCTACTGATCAACACATGCAGCAGTTTACAGAACAACAGACATAATGATGCACAAATTAAGACAGTTTAGTCACTAACCCATGCACTCATTGAGACACATTTAATCACTCACTCATACATTCAGTCATGCACATACTAAATCCTTTGTCCAGACACTTATACTTCCACTCATTCTTCAATATGTAAGACACATTTTAACTTTACAGAAACATACAGTCACTGGATGTTGTCATCAGTGATGTCATCAGTGATGTCATTTGAGATGTCATCAGTGATGTCATCAGTGATGTAACTGACCATGTCATGAATGATGTAATATGTGACATCATCAGCAGTGGATTGCGGGTGCGCGATATATAGTTAGTGCAACTAACTATATATGGAATTTCAATGGTTTTGTGTGAGTAAAATAAGGTTTTTTAAATGCTAATTCCTAACTATATATGGTCTATAACCTATGGTTTTTTCAGTGAATATATATATATATATATATATATATATATATATATTACAGATACCAGGGGAAAAAATGAGAAAGAAAAAAAGAAAGGAAAAACTGAAAAGAAAACTTATTTAAGCTCACCAGAGAGCAGAAAAAACAAAGAAATAACAAATGAACATATATATGAATTCCTTCAAACAACATGTATATCAACTTTGTAAATTGACAGTATATGACATGGATAAATAACACACACCAAAGTGTAGAGATTAGTAATGTCACAAATGTCAAAGCTACTCTGCATGCATCGCGACATACCTTTTAAAAAAATCACTTGACACAAAGCACTTAAATAGCATATTACTTGTATGCAATAACACTTCACTGACCACAATGCACCATAAAAAAAGACAGGAAGTTTACACGTGCTGAACATAAAATAAAGCATTATGTCAGGTTACCTCATCCCGTGATCAAGCCTTTGGAGGAGGTGAAAAGCGTTGGGACTGGCAAGGAAAATAAAGCCCCTGTAAAGCTTGTTTGAAAAACAAATTGCGAGAGAGTGCGTCCTTATTTCAGTTCGTAACTGACTGATTTGGTTTTTGTATATATATATATATATATATATATATATACATATATATATATATATATATATATATATATATATATATATATATATAGCTGCATGGCTCTTCTCAACTTGGAGGACTGTGGCAGAACGTTCGGGGACTCGAGGAAGACTCCAATAATTTAATAAATAATTGAACTCACCGAGGACTTCCTAAACCCCACTCCACCCCGGTACTTACCGAACTGTTGCATGATGGGGGCTGTGGTTTTTACACACATCACTACAGCTGCCGGCAATTTGGAGGAGAAAGCTGACTTCCTGCTCAATAAAGGGTTGCAGCGTCAATAATGAAGGGGTGATGTAGTTCAAAGTTTGCTATGGACGTCTGAGGAAGGCACTTCTGTGCCGAAATGCATTATTTCCGCAATCATAAAATGAGAGTCTTCCAACAGACCCCGCTGTGTCCTCTGATCCCTTCAAAACCGGAGTGGTCGTTGTTCGATATATATATATATATATTGTTTAATTGTTTAATTCTACAAGAATTACCTATTAGAGGTGTCTATAAGTTCGTAACATGAGGACAAGAGACATCTAGTTCTTCCACCAACTGATGAAATTATTTAGTGTGGACGTAAATGTTATGATTACTGTTCAATCAATTCATTATTTGAACTATCATGAATGCCCATTCAGGGCGAAATGAACCTACCAATGATTTAATTGGGATAATGATTTAATCTGACAGACAATGTTCCACAGTACGATTTGATTTATATTTTACTGTTTTAAGATGGCGCTCATGATTTTGGACGTGTTGTCCTATTTTTATGTTTTCTTAATTTCGCCATTATTTGTGTCCACCTCACGGACGCCAGTGTGAAACTGACGAAGGCAAAAGCCGACACGCGTTTTTCTTTATCGTGCAAATAAACCAAAAGGTTTAAACTCACTGGGAGTGCTGGATTTTTCTGACCTTGTCAGGGGAGCTGCAATATATATATATATATATATATATATATATATATATATTACCTACTGGCGGTCGCCAGTAGGTATATATAGTTAGGATTTTTTCTCTATGGGTTTTTTGAAAATTCTATGTCTAATAACTTTGGCGTTTGTGGACGGAATTGGCTGAAATTTTCAGGAAAATGGCACATTTTGTTTCTGAGCAGCCCCTGAAAATTGGGGGGGGGGTTCGTCCAGGGGGGCTCGAGAAAAAAGGGGGGTCCCAAAACGTGTTTTTAACATTGAGTTTTCCATAGGGCGGTTGGCCTCACTTTTAGCCCGAACGGCTGAATGGATTTGCACGAAACTTGGCAAAATTGTAGGGACTGGTAGCCCGATGTGCCTTTTGTAGGTCTCAATATATGTGCTACAGTGGATTTTGAGAAATTAACGTTTAAAAAAAGATATATATCTGTAACAGCGGACCGGGCAGCGCTCCAGGACGCGTACTTTTCGCGCAACGGAGCTTTGTGAAGCGAAGCTGATTGGTTCTCCGGCGTCTGTCAACATTCCAAACAGTCCGTAGCGGCCGCCATCTTGTCTCTCGGTAGGATCGAGAGACAAGAGGAGGCCAAAGCGAAGGGGCAAATGACCATAAGGGGGAATAGTAGATCCTCGCTGACCCCCTAGGTTTGATGTGGAGGTTTTAAAAGGGCCCCGCGGGGCAAAAAAAAATAATAATAATAATAATCGAACGGCTGAATGGATTTGCACGAAACTTGGCAAAATATTAGGGACTGGTAGCCCGATGTGCCTTTGCTAGGTCTCAATATATGTGCTCCAGTGGATTTTGAGAAATTAACGTTCAAAAAAAGATATATATCTGTAACAGCGCTCCGCTTCGCGTACTTTTCGCGTTACGGAGCTTTGCGAAGCGAAGCTGATTGGCTCTCCGGTGTCTGTAAACATTCCAAACAGTACGTAGCGGCCGCCATCTTGTCTGTCGGTAGGATCGAGAGACAAGAGGAGGCCAAAGCGAAGGGGCAAATGACCATAAGGGGGCATAGTAGATCCTCGCTGACCCCCTAGGTTTGATGTGGAGGTTTTAAAAGGGCCCCGCGGGGCAAAAAAAATAAAATAATAATAATAATCGAACGGCTGAATGGATTTGCACGAAACTTGGGAAAATATTAGGGACTGGTAGCCCGATGTGCCTTTGCTAGGTCTCAATATATGTGCTTCAGTGCATTTTGAGAAATTAACGTTCAAAAACAAGATATATATCTGTAACAGCGCTCCGCTTCGCGGAGATAAAATTATATCTGTATTACCTAGCTGTTGCTAACACCAGTTAGCGACGGCTAGTAGGAGATAGCGACCATCTTGGGCCCCACTTTGCATGTGAGTGATATTTATCACTAATGACATGCAAAGTGGGCATGCCAAGATGTTAGCGACTGGAAACAGTCGCTAACATCGCTATCTCCTATTATCAACTTTTGGAAATATTCGAGATAAGCGCGAATATCTCCAAAAAGTAACAGCTGCCCTGAGCAGTTCTTAGCCATGTTATCCAATGGGAGGTGGATAACATGGCTAAGAGCATTAGCTCGGTAATGCATGAATATCGCTGAGTTTTCAGCGATATTAATGCATTGCGGTCGTTTTTTATCGTATTTGCGATAAACCTTGATAATAGCAAGGTTTATCTGCGATAATTTCTGACGGTAAAAAAATCTTTGCAATGCATCGTTAGGGATAAATATCGCTTAACTTTGGTAATATGCCCCAACGTCTGTTAACGTTCGATTGGAAGGAAATCAGGAAGTGTTGAAAAACATTGTCTGCGCCATCTTGTCTTTTTTCAAATGCCACACTTTTGTCGTGCACGGCAGCCATTTTAGATGCCTTGACCAGACCCACTCTGTGCACGCTGTCGATCCTTAGCATGGCTCCCCACCCTCTCAAGCATCTCACCCAGGCAGTGGTCACCCCCGCTCTCTGTCTTATGCATGGGTAATAAACCTCCCCCCATCTGCGCTGCTCTTCCCTGAGAATCACACTCTGTGCCCGCCCGACACCTCCCTTTCGCCCTATTCACTACCGCACCCTCTGACACTCCTTTTCCTCTGTGTCCGATTGTCCAGGCCGGTCCTAGGCTATCAGCTAGCCCTGCAGATGTAGTTTATGGCCACAGCTGTAAAGAATCACCCCTCTTCAAAGGAGTTATAGTAGATCAAGGCCCACACTCGATGAGATCCGTCACAGCAGAAGCGTTGCTATTATCTGAAAACCATCCTGTATTGTGATTGGGGAGGGGACCGAGCGTGAAGCGGAAGATTCCAGGGATGACTCTTTGTACATCAAAGTTTTTACAATTATGTGTCACATTAAAAATATATAGCACTCCGACAAAGTAGTAAGATTATAAAACTTTAATAATTTATAAATATATACAAGAAAACAAAAATAGTAATAACATATAAACATTTTTAGGGAAAAACAACGAAGTAGCGGTCGGCTGTGCGAATAGTCCCAACGCAGCACAACGTCCAGATTTCCGGCGTGGGGCGTCGCGGGGGGTGGGTCATCAGTAGCAAACTGTTGTGCGAATAGTTCCAAGGCAGCAGAACGCGCCGAAATCTAGATGACACGAAAGTGATGTCTAGTAAGTTGCCACCCAGCAAATAACGGCGTGGGGCGTCGCGGGGGGTGGGTCATCAGTAGCAAACTGCTGTGCGAATAGTTCCAAGGCAGCAGAACGATGGCACCAAGGTGATGTCCAGTAAGTTGCCGCACTGGTTTTGGTATCCTACAATGCTGCTCCGAATAACGGCGTGGGGCGCCCCGGGGGAGGCGGCGTGAACGGGCCTCTCCAGGTGGAGTGTCATCTGTTGTAGTGGGGCGCCCCTTTACCGTTTCAGTTGCCATTCCGTCCGTTTTTGGTCCACTGTGTCAAAAGCCGCAATTCAGCTGAGTTGCGCCCACTCTTGCGGTGCAGCGATAGGCGGCTGTCACAGGACTCTCAAAATGGCGGCAGGCTCTTTCCTTTTTGGGCCTGGTCCACTGAAATGGCCCTGGGACACCTTGGAAATCGGACGCTTGTCTGCTAGGTCTTGGACCCCATTCTCGAAAGCGTCCCCTCCGCCTTGAGAATTCATCAAAAGTTTTGGGGGCCCCGACTCCTGCAGGCTTCTGGTGGGGAGCGGCTGCCATGATTGCTCGCGGAATGACCACGATGGAGCTACGAGATGGTGGTGCTCTCATGCTGACGCCAGTTTAGTCTGAAACATCCAGAAACAAGGTGGGGCTTTCATCGTTTGGGAAAAAAAAAAGTTTTTATCCAATGAAAAGTGTTGTTTTTAGGTCATATGATCAAGCCTTCCATCATTAGGAAACCAAAAGTAAAATGAACCAACGAAAAGTTTTATAAACAAGTCACATGGCCTGTTATGCGGCATAGGGTATAAAATGCGGAGAAAATACGTTGGCACGTGAGGCGGCGTCAGTAGCGGACCGATGTGCGAATAGGCCGAAGGCAATACAACGCGCCAAGATCCGGATGGCACCGAGGTGGTGTCCAGCAAGTTGCAGCACTGGTGTGGCCATCCTACAATGCTGAAAGTCGGCGTGGGGCGCCCCGTTGACCTGTGAGTTTGCGTCAGTAGCGGACCGATGTGCGAATAGGCCGAAGGCAGCACAACGCGCCAAGATCCGGATGGCACCGAGGTGGTGTCTAGTAAGTTGCCGCACTGGTGTGGCCATCCAACAATGCTGAAAGTCGGCGTGGGGCGCCCCGTTGGCCTGTGAGATGGCGTCAGTAGCGGACCGATGTGCGAATAGGCCGAAGGCAGCACAACGCGCCAAGATCCGGATGGCACCGAGGTGGTGTCATAGTTGAGAGTTCTGAGCAGCGGTTGTAACACTGTCTGAAGCTTATTTGCAGCTGCTGCAGCTTCACTACGCGCCAAGATCCGGATGGCACCGAGGTGGTGTCTAGTAAGTTGCCGCACTGGTGTGGCCATCCAACAATGCTGAAAGTCGGCGTGGGGCGCCCCGTTGGCCTGTGAGATGGCGTCAGTAGCGGACCGATGTGCGAATAGGCCGAAGGCAGCACAACGCGCCAAGATCCGGATGGCACCGAGGTGGTGTCTAGTAAGTTGTCGCACTTCTGTGGCCATCCTACAATGTTGAAAGTCGGCGTGGGGCGCCCCGTTGGCCTGTGAGATGGCGTCAGTAGCGGACCGATGTGCGAATGGGGCCAAAGGCAGCGCAACAATATTTTCTGACTGACACCACAAGGCGCTGAGATGCCAAGATCCGGATGGCACCGAGGTGATGTCTAAGTTGCGGACTGATGTGCGAATGGGGCCAAAGGCAGCGTAACAATATTTTTTGTATGGAAGATACCACTAGGCGTTGAGATGCCAAGATTCGGATGGCACCGAGGTGATGTCTAGCAAGTTGCTGTACTGGTGTGGTCATCCTACAATGCTGAAACTCGGCGTGGGTCGCCCCATTAGCCTGTGAGATGGCGTCAGTAGCGGACCGATGTGCGAATAGGCCGAAGGCAGCACAACGCGCCAAGATCCGGATGTCACCGTGGTGGTTTCATAGTTGAGAGGCACTTCATCTGCAGTGGGGCGCCGAGATCTGGATGGCACCGAGGTGATGTCTAGCAAGTTGCTGTACTGGTGTGGTCATTCTACAATGCTGAAAGTCGGCGTGGGTCGCCCCATTAGCCTGTGAGATGGCTGTTCTTTGGATTTGGGCCTGGTCCACTAAAATGGCCCTGGGACACCTTAGAACTCGGACGCTCGATTTTTTTTTCCTTTCCTGTACATGCAAAAAAAGGTAAATGCCCGGTACGTTACATGCTTCATCTGCCACGATGAACTCTCCAGAGGAACCGAAAAAAAACATAGTTGTGGTAACTATACCATGCATCGTCATATGGAGAGGTGGCACCAATTAATTATAGTGCTGCATAAAAGAGAGATTTGGAGGAGAACCCCTGACCTGCTAGTACATTCATCAAAGAAGTGGCACTGAGAGCTTCAGAGGCAAGGCAAACGGTCCCAAATATTTAGAAGAACTTTGGAAAGATTAAAATGACATGTTTAGATTGTGGCAAATTAATTTCATGTGGACAGATGAGTGTTACTCTAATAAATACAGCATATGAACATCATCATAGTCGATGGTTGGTAGAGACATTTTGACTATATCCTGGACCTGCCCGTCCTCGCCCAAAATGGCGCCGGAATAAATGGGACTCGTAACTCCTTGTTGTGTACTGGTTGCAGAACCTTGAAATCACGAGATACGTATGCAGTTTTGAAGCACATGGCGGGCGGGGACGAGAATTGATTGAATATTTCGACATCCCTATTGATATTAAGTTCTGATGTGTTATTGATTACTGTACTATTGAAAGTTCGAATTAACGTCACCCATGGTACTTGCCCGCAAATGTATATCTAGATAATTTTATTGTAACTGGCCCTGTCGTACCGTATTTTCCGGCGTATAAGACGACCCGGCGTATAAGACGACCCCCTACTTTGCTTGATAAAATGTAGGTTTCGTGCTATACTCGCCGTATAAGACTACCCCCACTTCCAGCGCAGTCCAACGCAGTCCTGCATAGTTGGCTCGTACTTTGTACGCTTTTGTAACCTGCACACTTATCACTTTTTTCTCCAGGAATGTACTGATTGCTACGTCATGTATTTTGGTTGCTCACTATTGTCACTTTTGATCCATGTAACTTAACGTTTGCTTTTGTAATTTGTTCATTTGTAGTTGTTCCTCTTGTATCAATACTGTTCCTACTGTAAAGCGCTCTGACACCTTCGGGTAAAGTCCGCGCTATGTAAAAAACGCCTGAAAACATACCTTTAAATTTTGTACCCGGCGTATAAGACGACCCCCGACTTTCCAGAACATTTTAAGGGGTTAAAAAGTCGTCTTATACGCCGGAAAATACGGTATTTTAATTATAAAATGTACGTCCACCGATTCCGTAACTGTTAGACACCTTAGTTCTTGCAACCTAATGGCCCGCCCGTTACGTTCCTCTACAGTGTAAATGTCTACTCATCATATACGATTACAGTTTGCTCTGTGGCAGGCCCACGTGGTTATAGGCTCGTATTTGTATAATGAAATTTTCACAATAAAGGTTTTTAAAAGAAAACATGGTAGTAGTATATACATTGGTAAAGTTTTTAATAATAGTGACTGTTTTAGAATCATTAAAAGGCAAGTGAAATAAAGCAGACCAATTACATGAAGGGTAAAAGGTATAATACGAAGGAACGCAGTAAAGATAAATGGTCAAGGGCTGTTGTGTTTTCTATTCCTGCAACATAAAGTGATCGATAAGAATCTCATATTCAGGCGTATCGGCGACTAAGACAGCAGGTCGACCCTCTTTTGCTCAACGGCTCCGTCATGGGACGAAGAAACGCTCTTTTTCTCGAAAAAAGAATATATTTTACTTGCAGGACAGTTGTAAAATTTCCGGGAAAGTACATTAGCCTGGAACATTATAACATATATTTAAGAAAAAATAATGTTCGGAAGTAATGAAAAGCGTAATTTTTAGGTCATATGACTAAGCCTTTCATCATTACAATAAGAAAAGTAAAATGAACCAATGAAAAGTTTTATTAACAAGTCACATGACTTGTTATGCTTACGTTACGCGCTGCGCGCCCCGGATGACTTCCGGATGCGCTAACGCGGCGCGTCATATGACGCATTACGCGACAACGCAGGTACAGAATATAGTCAAAATGTCTCCACCAACCAGCGGTCGGAACACAACCCCTTTCAGCAGGCTAAATAGTTCTGTTAAATGACAACAGAAGGGACAGGCAACAAGAACCATCAGTCAAAGAGGGGAGGGCTAGTTCTTCTCTACCGGGTTACATTGGGGCGCTACCGGAACTGATCGAATTGGTAGTCTACAGTGTTTCTGGATGTTTCAGACTGAAGCTGGGGTTAGCATGAGAGCAGCACCATTTCGTAGCTCCGTCGTGGTCATTCCGCAACCAATCATGGCAGCCGTTCTTTATCGTTATTTTGGGCGGGGTGGGTGGCGGAGCCGAGCTATTTTGCAGCCATCATTGTGTGGAGTTCAGTTCATCTCACTAGTTTTGTATTTGTAATGAGGGGTTGTTCCTAATGTTTCTATTTTAGCGAGGTCAAAAAGAGATCCCATTAGTGGCCTACTGATTTTGCTCGATTCCTTTTCTTTTTTTTTACACAATTTTTCGTTATCTGCAAAGACTAAACAGAGTATTGCGACTCTGTGTTTGTTTGTAAATAGAGAATGAACCAAAGAGAACTAATTCTAAAACAGTAAATACTTGGATAACAATCAATCAAATGGAGAGAGAAGCAGGCACGACGGATTACAACGGGGGCAAAGGCCTGCGTTAACTACCTTTCACTATCTGCAAAGAGAGAGTACTCCTAATAGAAATGAGGGGGGGGGGGCACCATTCAAAGCAGATCAGTGTGCATAAACACGAAAATGTTTTCACTTACCACGTACTTGACATTCGACAGCTTATGATATTTGCTATTAAAAAACCATTGAAATTCACTGAAAAAACCATAGGTTATAGACCATATATAGTTAGGAATTAGCATTTACAAAACCTTGAAAATTCACTGAAAAAACCATAGGTTATAGACCATATATAGTTAGGAATTAGCATTTAAAAAACCTTTTTTTACTCACACAAAACCATTGAAATTCCATATATAGTTAGTTGCACTAACTATATATCGCGCACCCGCAATCCACTGCTGATCATGTCACATATTACATCATTCATGACATGGTCAGTGACATCACTGATGACATCACTGATGACATCTCAAATGACATCACTGATGACATCACTGATGACATCTCATTTGACATCATTCTTGTGCTAATACGATAAATCTCTTCAGACTCTAATATAACCTTAGATACACTCAGTGTATACAGACACTCACACACTGCCACTCATCCATGGAGTTACTCACACACCCAGTCAGTCATGCAAAGAAACAATCTCACCTCCATTTCTTCAACTATACAGTTAAACACACCTTACTTATTGAAACATATACTAACACATATTTACTCTCTTATACAATCCCTGATACAAGTTCACAATGATCGATACAACCACTCACTCATTCAGTGGCTCTCATGCACAGTTATTTATATATGCCAACTCTCACATGTACTGTGTTTTACATATGTACTTACTATGACATGTAGCATTGAGATATCCATTCACTCATCAATACACTCATGCACACAGTCAACTGCCCATGTAGCTGTTTCCACATGCACTCTTGAACTCATACACCTAGTGAATAAACTGCTCACACATCTATGCATAGAGTCACACACCTTCCAGCCACCCCCACACAAACTCAATCTCCCATAGAAATACTTGGGCAACCAATTAATAACACATATAGCCTCTCGTATAGCTAATGATCAACACATGCAGCAGTTTACAGAACAACAGACATAATGATGCACAAATTAAGACAGTTTAGTCACTAACCCATGCATTCAGTGAGACACATTTAATCACTCACTCATACAGTCAGTCACGCACCTACTAAATCCTTCATCCAGACACTTATACATCCACTCATTCTTCAATATGTAAGACATATTTTAACTTTACAGAAACATACAGTCACTGGATGTTGTCATCAGTGATGTCATCAGTGATGTCATTTGAGATGTCATCAGTGATGTCATCAGTGATGTCACTGACCATGTCATGAATGATGTAATATGTGACATGATCAGCAGTGGATTGCGGGTGCGCGATATATAGTTAGTGCAACTAACTATATATGGAATTTCAATGGTTTTGTGTGAGTAAAATAAGGTTTTTTAAATGCTAATTCCTAACTATATATGGTCTATAACCTATGGTTTTTTCAGTGAATTTTCAAGGTTTTGTAAATGCTAATTCCTAACTATATATGGTCTATAACCTATGGTTTTTTCAGTGAATATATATATATATACATTATGTGCTAAGATAGATAGATAGATAGATAGAAAGATAGATAGATAGATAGATAGATAGATAGATAGATAGATAGATAGATAGATAGATAGATAGATAGATAGATAGATAGATAGATAGATAGATAGATAGATAGATAGATAGATAGATAGATAGATAGATAGATAGATAGATAGATAGATAGATCCCTATCCTCTGAAGGCTGCGCGGGGTCCAGAATACAGGTAGTCCTGAAGACAACTCAATAAAGGCAACTAATTGTTTCATTGTTGTTGTTTTTTTTATATATTTTTATTTTGTAACCCTTGTTTGTATCTTTTGTTAGACGATTTAAAACGTTTTTCAAACTATTTTCCTAAATATTTATATTAGCTTTCACTTTCTAAAACCTAGTTCCTAATGGTGTTTTTTACGGTGCTGATTCGTTGACTGGGAGTTTATGGTCTTGTTCATCCCATCCCAAACAAGCATTGGCATAGCCAATAGGTCTCGCTTTTAAGACCTTATAAATGTTTAGTTATCCAGCACAATATCCTTGGTGCAACAACATCAAGTGTTGCATGGCTAAACACTTATAAGGTCCCAAAGGCGAGACCTATTGGCTATGCCAATGCTTGTTTAACGAGTCATCTTGGACTAATAAATAAAACAATAAAAAAGTCCTTTTGTAGGCGCACACATGCATGTTTAACAAATGTACAAGCGTAAAAAAAAACCTTGGTGTCGTACTTTTTGTTTTGATACTCATAATGCATAGCAGTCACAATGCTGTACAGTAGGGCTCAAACAATATCAGTAAAGCCATAGGTCTATTGGCAAGACCTATTGGCTTTGCCAATGCTTGTTTCTTTTTGCTCAAGCATGGGTTTTACAGTTCTATCTCTCTTGTGCTTCTCCCCTTCCCATCCAACTGCCCACTCCCCCATCTGTAGCCTGGTATTGTTAGCTCACTCATGTGGTTGACCCTAAAAAAAACTACCTCCTCCTGCCAAGTGTTGCTTGTTCACTCCTGTGCTTCTCCCCCAACCATCGCCATTGCTCTCCCTCAAGTGCTGCTTTCTCCCTCCTCCCAACCTCGCCCGGTTGTTTCCTCTCACCCGCTCCTCTGTTGCCCAGTACAATATTTTTTTATTTTGTTTTATTTATTTTGGGGATGAAAAGGTAGCAAATAGCTACCTGCTCTTTACCTAAAAAAGTGATTTCATACTTTCTTTTTAACACAGATCCATATTGGATCACGGAATTACACACAAAAAATGGTGATGGCGTGATTTAGTTGGAATGTAGGGGGTGTACGAGTATTGACGCATGCCTGTGCAGGTAATCGCTGATGTGCGTGCCTACAAAAGGAAGCAGCCATATCATTGCACCTTCAACTTTTTCTTTGCATTGTTTTTCTGTTTTGGTCGTGCTGCACAGCATTACCTAAAAATATAGGCAAAGCCAATAGGTCCCAAACGCTGGAGCATATTGACTTTGCCAATGCTTTTTAGTGCTAATAATGTAGCAAGACAGATTTTGGTTAGCAGTCTTCCTTGTAACCCTTCTGTCACAGTGTTGTGAATGACGGTGGCCAGTCTCACATGCAACAGGGTCCATCTTACTTCAGCACCAAACATCCATCTTCAAAGCACCACACAGCGCAGAGGGACGCATAGGTGTACCGACGGACAGAGCGGTGCTCCACTTACCTGAGCTGCAGCCAGGTGGGGTGATGCATTATCCTCCTACCTAATAGTGCTCTAGAGGATATTTAGTATGACCTGGAATCTGCAGGTGATATAATTTTTATTATTATTGAATATTGCAGTAGCATAAAAAACTGGTCCTGAAGAAAGCAGTGGCGGAACACAATAGCCACAAATGCTGAAACATGTCGACCCTTCCTGCAAACAGATATTTTGTTAAATCTGTTGGTATTTCACATTGTTTTTAAGCATTGGAAGAATTGAGAGACACTATTAAAATTTTCCATTCTACTCACTTCTATCCAATTTTATATACTTCACTTTTTCACTCTTGCAATGCAAATCAGTTACCCCTTTAGACACTACTCTTGGTATCATCCATTTACACGTACATTTATCAATGGTTGAGCATCTGTCACAACAACATCCAGTGGCAGACAGCATTTTCTCCTGGGTATAAGGAGAACCCATATGATGACAAAGGGCGGTACCGAGCGGAAACTGATGGGTATTTTTTCCTCACCCTAGAGATGTAGGGCTTTCACACACATCGACACACTTTATTTCACCATTTGGTCATATATTAGTTGTGCCTTGAACGTTTTACATGAATGAACCTCCCTTTCTGACCCTCAGACATTTCTTGTTAGTAATACAATCCTCCTCTATACCAATCTCCAGAGAAATTCTGTGGCATCCTTGGGGCCCTGTCATTCTAGACTAGAGAGTAGGATAGCCTTAAAGCAGGCACCAATGTTCACTGGGTTGTCCCTGTTGGCTTGAAATTATGAGCCAGAACCACAAACGGAATGGGTGCTGGAGAGGCCTTCACCTTCTGCATCACTATCAGCAACCTCACAGTGAGAACAAGGAGCACGTCAGCACCATCCTCACGTGACGCAAAAGGTCCAGTGTGATGGTCCCCTCCCATCCACAGGGGCTGCCCTAGCTGGGTTATGTCACTTATCAGGTAAGTACCTGAAAATTGAGTAATGCTGCGGGGATGACCACAATCTGCGCCTTGAACAGGCTGATCTCGAGTTGTTCTCGGAAGGCTGTAAGTGGAGATCTCCAGCTGGTCTCTTCCAGTGGCTTCAGGTCAAATGCCGTTCAGGAGGTAAAGAAACACCGTCTGGAATGAAGGATAACTTAACTTGTCAAATTATAACTGGATACCCATGCACACAACAATAAGAATAGAACAGTATGTCAGTGTAGAGAACAAAGCCAACAAAAAATGCAATAGGAATCTTATATGGTGCGGAAAAAGATGAGTCATTTTAATTCTCAAGCAAGCCAGGCCACTACATCCCCAAATGAGATGCAGTGCGCGCAACGAAATTCGTTTTATTTATTTATATGTTTACTTACCTGTAAAGCTCCGTAATCCATAGATTACCACCCCCTCCCCACGTCACCGCCCTGCAGGTACACCTACTACCGACCGCGGCTGCCACCCGCCCCCTTTTAGGATGGTCATGCTCAGCATTTTTTTCGCCTGTGTTGAGTTATTGAAAACTTGAACGGCTCTCGCTGTTGGAAGAAATAGTTATTTTTTTATTTTTGTTATTTCTGTGCTAGGGATGTCAACGTTACTTTGGTAGAGGTGACCTGGTGATTTGGGGCAAGTTGTTTTAATGTAAAACAAAAATGTAGGTTTATTTGAAATTGAGTATTCCGGTATGGTGTTGCAATTATAAACAAATTACTGTTCAGCTCGTTCCTACCTGTGAAGTAAGCTTAATGCATCATTGAAAGGACGGTGTATATTGCGAAGTTTATCCTAATGTGTACTGAAAACCGTGACTTGAAGAAACGGTTCACAACCTCTGTTTCCTTCTTTCATTTAGTTGCTTCCCTGTGAAATGGATCCAAAAAAAGACAAGCGCGTGCGCCTCGTGCTGACGAAGAAAGGAGGAGGCAGCAGGGCAACGTATGCGCGCTGCGTAGGCAAGACCTAAAATGGCCTTCATCCACTGATTCCATGGACTGGAGGAAAATTGCAGACAGCAATCTCCTTCCTCTTCCGCTTGTTAAAAGACATCTGGGGAGAGGGATTCTTCTCTTTCTTTCTCACCCCTTGACTCTGTTTCTCCTTTCTAGATCACTTATTTGGGGTCATGGCAGAGAGAATTGTAATGATGTAGGCAGGCCCCAATAACTACTCTGAGCCCTTGCTGTGGTTAACTCTTATTTATTGGTTATATCTATAACAATCCCCAAAGAGCGCCGAGCCTCCGCTCCAGCGCCCGCTCTTCCCGCTGTGGTTTTCGCGCTCTCCGCGCTAAGCCACGCCCCCAGCACCCGCAGCCAATCCTGGCCGCCTGCACGTCACGTCCGCCGACGTGCCGTGCAACGTCTAGAGCGTCTCTACATATCTCCCTTTTCTCACACAAACATTTTCAACTTACAGTCCGTCGCTCAAATCATAGTCTCTGAATCTCGTTGGCCTCACCACAGCTCTACCACTCCGTGTCCGTCTCACAGGGGTGGTGTTGTTCTCTTCTTCGCCTTGTCTGTCTCTGTTATCTCCATTCTCCTCGACTCTTATCTCCTGCTCGCTGTTCCTTGCTTCTCCTTGTCTTTGCTCTCCTTCTTTCAATGTGATCTCGTTCTCCTGATGTTCTCGCTCCTCACTCTCGCATTTCTCTGATTCTCCCCCTGCCCTTTCACAGTCCCAAACAAGGATCTTATTACATCTGGCCATGCGGTCTTGTGACCAAATGTTGCCGTCACTCAGCCTGGCCGCTCTTCCCTTAATTTCCTTCACCTGCAGGGGCTTGCTGTATTTGCTCTCTCCTTTTCTTTGCAGAGTGAGCAGCTTCACTCTCACCCATTCTCCTTCTTTGAGTTCTGTGTCTCGCACGTTCCTCCGGGCATTATAATGTCTTGTGTATACTGCCTTGGCTTTCTCAATGTTAGCCCGCACCACAGCAGGGGACCATTCACTTACTACTGTCTTTTCCTTCCACACCCTGTTGTCCTGAGTGAACGGTTCTCGGCCGCGCAGCAGCTGGAAGGGGCTGTATCCTGTACTTGTGGGAGTGATCCTGGACGCCCACAACATGTGCCATATGTCCTTCTCCCAGTCTTTGTTGTCCGAGATGGCTGCTTGGATCGACCCCATCACCACCCTATTGAAGCGTTCGACTTGACCGTTCCCTGCTGGGTGGTATATCGATGTGTGCTTCGCTTGGATGCCGTTCCTTCCTAGGAAGTTGTCCCACTTTTCCGATCGGAACTGGGGCCCATTATCACTGAGGATAGACTTGGGTATGCCTTCCCTCACAAAAGTGTCTGCCAAGAATTTCACTATGGTATCCGTGTCCATGGCTTCCTCTATCTTGATCTCTGGCCATTTCGAGAATCTGTCCACAAGAACACACACGTACTTCTGGACCCCTTGGGTGTCTAGGACGGGGCCTAAGATGTCGACAGACAACTCTTCCCAGGGGTTCTTTGGTGTTTCGAATGCACCTAATGCTGGGCGCAGAGGTTTGAGTGTCTTGTCTGCGCCTTGGCACCTCACGCACTCTCTTACATGTCGTTCCGCTCTTATGTCCATTCCCGGCCACCAATAGTTCTGCTTGGACCTCAGTTTGAGTTTTCCTATGCCCAGGTGCCCTTCGTGCAACATGTCCAGTAGTCGGGGTATGATGTTCGTTGGAGGGACAACTTTCTCTCCTCTATATACAAATGTTCCTTGATTGTCCAGGGAGAGTTCCTCCCTCACTTCAAAGTAGGGGTTGAGTTCCTTCCGGACCCGTCTCTTATCCGGCCATCCTTGAGTGATGTAGGTTTTCACCTCTTCTAACGTCTGGTCCTCTGCATACGCCTGTGTCCATTCCTGAAGGCTGATAACCTTTTCATGATCCTCCATTAGTGCCACCCATTCTTCTGTGCATGACTTGTCCTCTTCACTAGGTTCCATAGCCGCCGCTCGGCTCAGGTAGTCTGCTACCTTGTTTTTGCTGCCTGGTATGTGTTCCACATCATACCTAAACTCTAGGAGCTTTAGCGACATCTTCGATATCCGGGGTGTCGCCTCTGCATGGCCACTCGATGTCAGCACTCTCAGTAGAGGTTTGTGGTCGGTCCGTAGTTGAAATCTGGTGCCCCACAGGAATTGTCGGAAGCGCGTGGTGGCCCATACCACCGCCAGCATCTCCTTTTCGATCACACTGTACTTCCTTTCTGTCTCACTCAGTGTGCGCGAGGCGAAGCAGATCGTCTCCAGCTGACCTTGCCCTCGGTCTTGCATGAGGACTGCACCCAGTCCCTTGTCGCTGGCGTCTGTTGTGAGGACGGTTTTGCCTTGAGGGTCGAACCCTTGAAGGGGTATGGCCCCTGCCACTTCCTTTTTGATGATCTTGAATTCCCTTTGTGTGTCCTCTGACCACTTGAATTCCGTATTCTCTTTCGTTAGCTGTCTCATATGATGAGTCTTAGAGGCAAAGTGCTGCACAAATTCTCCATAATACTCTGCCATCCCCAGGAATGACCTGACCTCTTCCTTGGTGGAGGGGGGTGGTGCCTCGCAAATCGCCCTGACGTTGTCTGCTTTGGGGGTTACGCCTTGTGCCCCTATCTCATGCCCCAGGTAGGTTACCGAGTCCATCCCTATTTTGCATTTGGACCATTCAGCCGTGAGTCCTTTTCCTTCTAGGATCTTCAAGACTTCTGCCAACTTCCTGTCGTGGTCTGGTATGTCTCTGCCCATCACCAGGATGTCGTCTTGGAAGTATTGGACTTCCTTGATGTCCTTGAATAATTGGTGCATCATCTTCTGGAACACCGCCGCTGCAGAAGCCAAACCGAATAGCATCCTGCGGAATTGATAGCACCCAAACGGGGTGATGAAAGATGTTAGTTTGCGGCTGTCCGGATGCAGAGCAATTTGATGATATGCAGAGGTCAAGTCTATTGTTGAGTACCACTTAATCCCCCTGGTGCTGGCCAACATCTCCTCTATCCTGGGCAAGGGGAATCTTTCCACCACAATGTTTTTATTCAGTTCTCTCAGGTCAACGCACAACCGGACCCTTCCGTTGGGTTTCTTGACCACTACCAGGGGCGCCAGCCACTCGGCGCACGTGATGGGTTCTATGATCCCCTTGTTTTCCAGGTCTTGTAGTTCTGCTCTCACAGCGTCTCTCACTGCTAACGGGACATTTCTAGCCTTGTGGGCCACCGGGACAGCGTTTTCCTTCAGGATGATCTTGTGGGCGAATTTTTCCAGCTTCCCCACTGTGCCCCCAAATACCTTTGGATATTCGCTTTTCCATTTGTCCAGACTTGGCCCTGCCACCTGGTCCGTCAGGAGAATTTGCTCCTTGCCGCCCGGATCCAGCTTGATTCCTAGGTCGCCCTGATCCAACCAACCCAAGACTGACGGCCCTCTCTCCGATACATAGAGTTTACAGTGTGCTGACCGGCCTCGAAATTCGAAGGTCAAGGGTCTGAATCCTGCCATGGGGATACGATCTCCATTGTACGTGACCGGGCGGATGTCTAGCTTTTCTAGCTCTGGCCCGAGTCGTGGCGCAAACTTCTCCTCCCACACTGCTCTCTGGATGATGGTGAAGGGAGACCCTGTATCTGCCACCACGTTGATCTTGACACCGCCTATAGCCATCTCCAAAACCGGTTTCATCGTGCGTCTACCTTCTCTGTCTAGAACTTTGCCCTCCGTGCTTAGTACCTGATCCTCAATGTAGATCACCGTGACTTCTTCTGGTTCCGAATCGTCGCCCGGATCGTCGTTGCCTTGACCCACACATCTCACCATGCTCTTGGAGGCCTTCTTCCTGCAAACCTTCTCGTAGTGGCCGATTATTCCACAGAACGCACACTTGGCGCGGAACGCAGGGCACTTCCGATCGTGCGCCTCGTGCGACCAGCTCCCACACCTGTAGCATGACTTCCTGTTGCTACCCGCTTGTTTACTCGACGTGTTTGTGCTGCTTTGCCACTTGCTGGGCCCTCTTTCTGTTGGTTTCCTGTTTCGGTACTCTCTGCTAGTCCCCTCGTCATCCACTTTGTTCACCATCGTGCTGGACGCCATATCTTTTTTCGTCACTTCAGCGCATCGCCTTGCTAATTCCGCTCTCTTCACGATGACCATCACCTCCTTCAGTGTGGTGTCTCCACTAGCCCATAGCTTGTCCTGCACATTCGTGCACATGGTATGCATCACCACCTGGTCCTTGATGAATTCCTCTTCCCAGTTGGCGTACCTGCACGTGGCTGCCAGTCGTTTCAGTGCCGCCACATACTCCTCCACTGTTTCTCCTTGCTTCTGCTTTCTCTGTTGGAAATTAAACCTATCCACCGACACGCACACCGCCGGTCTGAAGTGTTCATTGAGGTCTTCGAGCGCATGTGCGTATACGTCGTCGTCTGTGGATGTCCTCTGTTTCGGGACCAAGCTCTTGTAAATCCGGAGCCCTTCTGGGCCTAAGTTCAGTAGCAAAATGCGTTTCTTCCTCTGGGGTTTGAATACCTCCTCATTTTCATCTTCCAGTACACCTATGAAATTGTCGATGTATTCTCTCCAGTCCTCCCACTTCATGAGGGGTTCTCCTGGGCGAGGTAAGAACTGTACCGGAGCCATCGCGTAGCCTGCTTGCGCGCTCATCTTCTCGCTCTTCGCTGCAGGTAGCGATCTTACTTGGCCACGGGGACTCCCTGGTGCATCGTCTTGTTCTTCTCCACTTGCTAGGGTTCGGGGACTGTCCGTGTCGGCCCCCTCGGCTCCTTGTGAACCCTCCAGCGCGTGCTCACCAGTCTGCTGCTCGCTGGGTGGGTCGGCGCTCTTCTCCTGCCTTACTTCTAGGTTTCCAGGGCTTTTCCTCCCTTTTTTCCTTCCTCTGCGCCACACCCTCCGGTGTGCCGGGCTCTGCCGCGCTCTTTGGGGTACCTGTTCTCCTGCACCAGGTAGTCTTGTTCCCCTGTACCTCGTGGGGTGGTCCCGAAGCTTCTGGTGCTTGCTTGTCGCATAGGGCTGAGTCAGTGGTTCTGCCTTGCTGGGGGGTCTTCAATCCCACCCTCGTCGCCACTGTAATGATGTAGGCAGGCCCCAATAACTACTCTGAGCCCTTGCTGTGGTTAACTCTTATTTATTGGTTATATCTATAACAATCCCCAAAGAGCGCCGAGCCTCCGCTCCAGCGCCCGCTCTTCCCGCTGTGGTTTTCGCGCTCTCCGCGCTAAGCCACGCCCCCAGCACCCGCAGCCAATCCTGGCCGCCTGCACGTCACGTCCGCCGACGTGCCGTGCAACGTCTAGAGCGTCTCTACAAGAATCTTGCTGCTAGTTTGAAATGAGAACACCCATGGATGCCCTCCATGTAGGACTTGGTCACATAAGCAATATGTGACCTTGCGGGCATTTACTTTCTTCTATTCTGCAGTGTGTACAAATTGCCCCTCCGAAGATTGTCTTTTAGCGTGAGGTGCGGCAGCAGCTCTTGATAACGTAGCAACCTCCACAACTTCATCCTGCAGGGTCTCAGCAGTAGACTGTTCTTCTGGGTGTCTCCTGGTTTTGTCCACACTGCTCGGAAGTTATAATGAGAACAGAAAATATTCCTTCTCCCGCGAGATAAAGACAAAATAGTGACTCCTTGTTTCTAGAGGCTGTGGGCTTGCTTTTTCGATCTTATGCATTGAATATTTAGCTCTTCAGAAGACGGCTTTCATTTTTGGAGTTTTTAGGATGTTCAAATAATTTTAGAAATAATAGAAAATTAAAATCTCTTTGCGAGATCGGGAAGGAGGAAATTGCTTTCCAGGTTTCTCGAACCCCAAACCGCTTCCGCAGATTTTGTAAAAGTTGAGTTTGATAAGAAAACGAATTCATTTCTATTGTTTGAGGATAGGGGTTTGCTAAATGCATTGTTTAGCCAATCAGATGCCCCCTTCATTTTTGAAGTTTTTAGGATTCGTGAATAATTTGAGGCTCTAATAGAAATAATGCTACGATGGTACGGCTCCATTGCGAGATCTCGAAGGTGGAAATAGCTTTCCAGGTTCCGCAAACCCAAAACTGCTTTCGCACTTCCGTAAAAGTTAACATTTAGAAGGAAACGAATTAATTGGTATTGTTTGAGGGTAGGGGTGTGGTAAATGAAGCTTACAATTCACAGCTTTACAGGCACATTTCAACAATTTCAGGTTTTAAGCCTTTTTGGAGTCGCGTAATCAGAAGCTGAAACCACCAGTGCCCCTCATACCGAAAAATATTTGTGAGTCCTTGCAAAGCACTGAAAAGAGGTAATTGATTCCTTGTAATTGTACAGTACAACTTTTAAGTCATTCTTTGTGGTTTTGCACCTGTCATTGCACTCCCGACGATAGGAGAGTTTTATAGCGAAGAAGAGTGTATGGTTTTTCAGCTCTCTCTTCAGTTTTGGGAGAAACAGTTTATTTTTCCTGCAAAGCAATGGCCTTAGGATAGGAAGAGAACAGGAGAAACCCAGAGGTCTTTGATGAGGAAGAAGGAGAACAACATTTAGGCTAATCGAAATCACCACTTGAATCAATTGTTTGGATGTTTTTCTACATTCCAGGGAGAGAGAAAAAAATGTTAAAGTATTGGACATGCACTTTGTGCAACAATTGTGCAGGTACACTCGAGGCAAATATAGCTTTGGCATGTCACCCATGTACAAACAACTGAACGCATGGCACGAGCGAAAATTAAAGGCCAAAAAGATGCTACTTTGCGTGACAGCATCCAGTCTGATGGACAGTTATCAGAAAATATTGTACATCAGGAACAGGACGAAAAGAATCCCTGTTATGCAACCATGGCCTTACAATTTTTTAGTATGCCACACTGTAATTTCATGTGGTGGGTAAAATGCAATAGAATTAAAGGCAAGTGGTTTTGTACCAGGAGACTTGCAGGGAAATATTTTTCCTTTTTTAATCACAGTTTTTTCTTCCAAGAGTTTATGTTGTAGTTGTGTTTTGTTGTCTACAAAAAATGAAAAATTAAACAAAAATTAAAAGTCTTTAAAACACAAAAAATTAGAAAAAAATTAGAAACCACAATGAATGATTCTTTTCCGATTTTTTTGTAAGGGTTTAAAGAAAGATACAAATGTATATTACGTTTTTAGTATGCCAATTACTCTGAATGAGAGTCAGTGCATGTAATGCACCTGAGGAAATATGGGTGTGTGAAATTGTCCTTTATAGAGTAACTGACAAGCTACATGAAACTAAGCAAGTAAGTGAGAGGAATTGAATTGCTTTGTTGCCTGCATTTTCTACTCTCCAGCCAGGCCCTGCATCCAAGTCACTGCTGACTAGCATTCACTGATTGCCATGACCTATGGTCGTGACATTAGGCAATGCCCGGTCAGCCCCTGTGTGTAGATATCTGCTCCCACAAGGCCTTCAGTTATAAGCAGTAGGCATGTCAGAAGCGCCTGGTCTTTGGCCAGGTGTTGCAGGTAACCCATACTGCGCATGGCCTTTGACCATGTGCATCAAATATTCCCCGCAGGGTCTTGCCTAATGCCAGACCTTGCACACCATCCTCCATTGGTGATGAAAACGATGGTGATGAATGACGATTGCTAGCGTGTTCGGACCCCTGAGGCGTGAGCCAGGGTAATTTTCTCTTGCACTCGATCCCGCCCCTAGCGCAGCAGATTGAGTGCTGACGCTGTGCGAGGCAGGGCTCTAGGACGCCATATTGGGGGGATTGAGGGTTGCGCTCGAGCTGTTGGACGCCTCCCGCCCGCCCAGGTATAAAAATCGCACAAAGGCGCGAGCGCGCTGATTGCTAGCGTGTTCGGACCCCTGAGGCGTGAGCCGGGGGCTGTTTGTTTTTAACTGTGTGCATTTGATTCTGTTTAAACCTGAGTTACTTTAGAAAAACTTTTTATCCTCACCACTCCGGTCATTTTCTCCTGCACTCGATCCCGCCCCCAGCGCAGCAGATTGAGTGCTGACGATGTGCGAGGCAGGGCTCTAGGACGCCATATTGGGGGGATTGAGGGTTGCGCTCGAGCTGTTGGACGCCTCCCGCCCGCCCAGGTATAAAAATCGCACAAAGGCACGAGCGCGCTGATTGCTAGCGTGTTCGGACCCCTGAGGCGTGAGCCGGGGGCTGTTTGTTTTTAACTGTGTGCATTTGATTCTGTTTAAACCTGAGTTACTTTAGAAAAACTTTTTATCCTCACCACTCCGGTCATTTTCTCCTGCACTCGATCCCGCCCCCAGCGCAGCAGATTGAGTGCTGACGCTGTGCGAGGCAGGGCTCTAGGACGCCATATTGGGGGAATTGAGTGTTGCGCTCGAGCTGTTGGACGCCTCCCGCCCGCCCAGGTATAAAAATTGCACAAAGGCGCGAGCGCGCTGATTGCTAGCGTGTTCGGACCCCTGAGGCATGAGCCGGGGGCTGTTTGTTTTTAACTGTGCATTTGATTCTGTTTAAACCTGAGTTACTTTAGAAAAACTTTTTATCCTCACCACTCCGGTCATTTTCTCCTGCACTCGATCCCGCCCCCAGCGCAGCAGATTGAGTGCTGACGCTGTGCGAGGCAGGGCTCTAGGACGCCATATTGGGGGGATTGAGGGTTGCGTTCGAGCTGTTGGACGCCTCCCGCCCGCGTCTAAATTTAAATAAAAGGATGTTGTCATCCCGTCCGCGCAGCGGGCGGGCGCAGCGGGCGCGCCAAAGGCAAGCCCGTCTGCGCCCATCCGCGACCGGACGGGACCAGGGGCCATAACCCCTGCCCGTTTTCCAGCCGTTTTAAGGGGATATAGCTCCAGCGAGCTGCTCAGTCTGAGACCTCCTGCAAAGGCACTATGTGACCATCTTTATCACCCTCTGAATTTGCCCCCCCCAATGTCAACACTGCCATTCCTATCTTAAAGTCACCACCACTGCTAGGACCCAGCATACTTTTAGGATGTTAATCATCAATTGTAGGTCTTTACCCAAGCATCAACTAGAAGTATCCTTGCTATTTGACGAGCTTAACCCGGATATAGTCTTTTTTACTGAGACATGGTTAACCCCGTCTTCGGAGCCTGATATAATACAAGCATTGCCACAGGGCTACCAAATAGCAAGGACAGACCGCTTATCTGGGAAAGGCGGCGGACTAGCAATAGTATATAAAGATAACTATACCTGCCGCTGCTCTCCCACCCCCTTCTTGGACTGTGAAAGTATGTCTTTCAGTCTGGAGCTGTCACCAAACATAAACTTTTCCGGAGCATTGATCTATCGTCCCCCTGGTTCGGTTAGACAGTTTGTAGACTTCTTGCCCTCAGCAGTCGCAGATCTTGCTGCTATCTCTGCCAATTTTACACTGTTGGGCGATTTGAACATGCATTTTGAGGATATCGGTGACCACACGGCCCAGGAGCTAATTGCCGATCTGTCCGCATTACAGTTATCCCAGCTCGTCCTACTACCCACACATAGGAAAGGGCATTTGCTGGACCCTGTATTTAGTAATTGCCCCGATTTGGAGGCAGAACACCCTATTGCGCTCCCGTGGACGGACCATTGGTTAGTCCCGTTAACTTGGCATATTCACAAACCCCCTGCCCTTATGACAGGACTACGGGACGCACACAACTGGTCCAAACTTTCAATAGATAAGTGGGCTGATGAGCTACAAGCCACAACACCTTCTATTATCACAGATCCCGTGGTAGCCAATGACGAATTTAACAATTGGATAACCAGAGCACTGAACACCATACTCCCAGTTAAGACAACTCGGGCAAAAAGATCTAGGATCTCGGCCCCCCTGGTACTCTGAGGAGCTTAGGGAGATTAAACGTAAGTGCAAAAGGCTAGAGAGGAAATGGCGTCTAGGCTATACTGACCCAGATAAAACTTTATATAGAAAATCCATCAGGGATTATAAGATGGAGATCAAGAAAGCACAATCTCGGTACTACACACAAAAGATCTCTGAAGCTAGCTCTAACACCAAGGAGATCTATCGGATTGTAAAAAGTCTCACTGTACTCCCTCAGCCCCCTATAAATAGCGATGACTTACAAGCCCGATGTAATGATCTAGCTGACTTTTTCTATAATAAAGTGGATCTCATTTACTCATCCTTCTCAACCATCCGCCCAAATGCCTCAGCAGACATCCTGACGTACCCCAAGCACGACATAATAGACAATTTGCCACCCGTGCTGGATGAGTTCCCTTTGTTGCACTCGGACTTACTGGCCACTTTAATGGCCCAGGTTAAATTGGGCTCTCCCAGTGATCCTGCCCCCCCGAGCTCTTTAAAGGCTGTTAGCCGCACCATCCTTCCTGTTATGTTGGAGGTACTTAATGCCTCAATTTCCACCAACATAGTT